>NC_135770.1:14136285-14696285 GCF_052425735.1 Oculina patagonica | reverse complement strand
GACAAACACACCCACTGAAAAGTAAACGCACACGTAACACCAAATCCCCGTGGATAACTACGAGTTTCAATTTGAAAGGCGGATGAATTTCAGAGACCGGCTTAAGAAAAAAGTTATCAAAACCAAGGATGCGTTCACTTGGAATCAATTTCGGAAGGTCAAAAATCACTAAGTAATTCAGGAAATCAAGTATGCTAAAAATGCCTATTATAATATAGACTGTCCACAGCCCTCCCCTCTATTTTTTCGTGTTTTTTCGATCGATGAGCGCGCGGTGAGAACGGCGAAAGAACTGGACGCCAGCGCAAAACGGAAGAAGCAAGGGGGTGGCCCCTTCCTCCCACGTGCTCGCGCTTCGCGCTCGCTTCGTTTGCTTTTTTGCGTTGAAAAATCGAGAGGCTGTGGACAGTCTAATTATAATACAGTAATGCTTTTGATAATTAACGCAGGACCTGGAAAACTATCAGTGAATTAACATCATGTAAGTTGAATAAAACAGTGATAAATGAAATTCAATACCAGGGACATAAATCGAACAACCAAATTAAAATATCTGAATTGTTGAATATTTTCTTTATTGAGATTGGACCAAGCCTTAGTCGTGACGTGGCTAAAGTTGATACCACTTATCATGAGTTTCTTTGTGCAACTGCCAAAGATTAACTGCCAAAGAGTTTAACTTTGAGGAAATAAAATCAACGCATATTTTGTCTCATTTCAAAACTTTGTAAGTCAAAGGCCACTGGTCTGGATAAAATCTCAGCCAAATTGTTAAGGGAGTGCCCTGATTTAATTGCCGAGTCCCTTACTTTAATATTTAATCAATCTTTATTAACTGGCATTTTTCCCGATGAGTAGAAGTCTGCACGGATAACCGCATTGTACACAAATTCTAGGAAACGAAACGATCCCACATGCATTATTCCCTGGACCGTAATTGATTAACGGGGAAGGTCTTTAAGTGTCACTCTATAGTTGTGCTTCAACACTTCTGTTCTTGTAGAAAAAACGTGAATTGTCAAATTTACGAACGTTGTATAACAATTAAAAACGTGAGTAGCCCAAATCTTACGTCACATAACCAATTAAGAATGTGAGGGGTTCAGCGCTCGAAGGCAACGAAGCTCAAAACGATTAAGAACGCAATTTGTACTGGTATAAGTCTTTAGGCGCTAATATTAATTTAACCTAAAAGACCTAAAATGATTAACAACGCAAATTTGTACTCGTACAAGTCTTTCACACACTAAAACTTTACCAAGGGAATACTTTCCGCTGTGGGTGATCAAAGCGCGTGACTTGTAAAGTGTCACTCTATAGTTCTGCTTCAACACTTCCGTTCTTCTAGAAAAAACATAACTTGTCAAATTTACAAACGTTATTTAGCAATTAAAAACGTGAGTAGCCTAAACCTTACGTGACATAACCAATTAAGAATGTGAGGGGTTCAGCGCTCGAAGGGAACGGAGTTTAAAACGATTAAGAACGCAATTTGTACTGGTACAAGTCTTTAGGCGCTAATATTAATTTAACCTAAAACCATAAACAACGCAAATTTGTACTGGTACAAGTCTTTCACACACTAAAACGTTGCTAATAGTTAACCAAAGGGAACTCATTTCGTGACAATTGATTATTTCTGCTGAATTGCACAATTTAGAATTGCAACATCGTTCAATGCAGATGTGAAGTGATATTTACAAGTGTTTTTGTAGCCTGTTGTGAAATTACTTCCGGTGGAAGCAGTAAACGCTAAAAGTTTTTGCTTATGTTCAGAAGTTTATGCATCGCCATTAGAAAAAAAACAGCAACTGTTTTTACTGGAAATGTAGTCGTTAGAAATAGCATGTGTCGCCGTAAGGTAAAGAATAACGCGAGGAGAAGCGGCTTTTGGTAATATCCAAACGAAAATTTACTTCTCAATGTGGGGTTAAGATTGCGTGACGAGACAAAAGGTAACTCTGTCGTGCGTAACCTTTATCAGGAACCCTGCATTAAGCCGAGTAGAAATCTTTTTAACTCGAAAGGAAATAACTATTTCGATTAAAGGCAAACGTCAAAGTTTACCTTTTTTTCACCAAGCCAAAGTATATGAGTCGCAAAGCGCCCAGCATTTCCTCCGCGGAAATAAAACAAATGCTTGAACTGAAAGACGTTTGAATTCTTCCATGATATGTTCGAACAACAATGGCCAGGATAAACCTTCTACTCATACTAACTTCATGCAAAAAATCGATATCTCGAAGAGATCTTTGATTAGTATAGTATATTCTAAAACAGACTCCAACTGGAAAGAGAGTGTGTTAATCCCGGATATGAAAGATGGTTTTCTTAACTATTTAACATTAATTTAAATAGTTTTTGGCCAGTTCGAGTGAGGTTTATACTTCTAAAAATAATTATTTTATACACATATACATAGTTTATGGGTTTATAGTTTTAAAAAAAGAAATAAAGCAAGTTGACAAGAAAAAAAAAATTAAAATAGTCGAAGGTCCGAAGTCGGAAGTCGGGAGTCAGAAGTCCCTCCTCGGCTTTAGTTTACAACAATTTACGTGCTAACCTCGTGAAAAAAGGTCACCCCGGGGTGGCGGGTTACCTCGCCTACCCGAGTCCCCCCACCTCCATGTAAACATGCCCTAACTTCCGTACCCACTGTTACCTCGTTTCCATGTTTTTTTTTTTTTTCGTTTTTTCGGAAACGAGGCTGATCACATACTACCGAGGGAAACTAAGCACGAGAAGACGGCAAAGATGGAGGACTTCCTTGCCACAGTACGCTCAATTTCTTCTGACAAGAACTACGTACAACTAGCAGATTATTTAAACAGATCTAATGAATTGCTAGCTAAGTATGCAGGCCAGATTGACGCTGCGATTGCATCACTTGATCCAGATCAACATTCATTGGCGTTCATGGCTTTGTTGTGAGTGCAAAACCTTTTCACGAGAGCGTTTCAACGAGCTACGGCTCCTAAGCTCTTCGTGTATAAATAAATTATGTCTAAATAAATTATGTCTGTCTTTTTCCGTTCTGTATGTTAGCAAGATTTCTAAAAAT
The DNA here is from genome assembly GCF_052425735.1 of Oculina patagonica. Classification (NCBI taxonomy): domain Eukaryota; kingdom Metazoa; phylum Cnidaria; class Anthozoa; order Scleractinia; family Oculinidae; genus Oculina; species Oculina patagonica. The sequence goes on along the minus strand of NC_135770.1, from coordinate 14,693,224 downwards.
TGAGAAATCTACCTCGTGCGCTTCATATTAATACACCTCATTTGTTGTTAGTAATGTGAAGTTGTTTTTATGTTTTTGTACAGGTTGGTTAAGCTATCCTTACCAAATTATGGAGACTTTGAATTAATCTTCAGCCAGATCCAGCAGTTTATTTCAATTTGCTCAAAGGAACAAATCCAATTTGCTGGAGACAAATGTACGTACCCTTCTTATAGAGAAATTTAGTATTAAATGCTGGCTAATTTTAAATATATTTGTCTTAATAGTTATTTCCATGTTGCTTTTCAGTTGCCCACTTGTGCCATTTTATAACACAATGTTTGGTGGACCTAAAGCAGGTTAGGCTAATCATATGAACTTAAACTAGTTATACCTATCGGTAAGCGCCAACGAGCGAAATACTCATGGTTGTTCATAAGAACAGATACTGAATGGTTTTCTAAAGAACTTAATATATTTGTTTGAAATGACCAAAATATGGTAAGTTGTATTTTAGGCCCGGATCTCCATTGGCCCAGGTTTTAGGTAATACAAGGAGAAAGTGTTATGGTGTTCATAATGACACGGGTTTGACAGATTGATAACTATTTTTTGCAACTGACATTAAAAATGTCACAAAATGTGGACAATAATCGAGGTTTGAATCACTGTTTTTTGCGACATGTGAATGTTTAAAAAATGTTTACGAACACAAAAGGGATAGTTGAATTTCAAGAACTTCTCATAAATCAAATCCGAAAATCAAAACTGCCAAGATTATACGCTTTTGAGTAATCAAAACGGCTCAGATTTCAGTCTTGTCATGTTAATGCAAAACTCAATTCCCAAGCGAAAAATATGCAGAATGTGAATAGAAACCAAAACCAAAATGGACAAGGAATATGTGGAGACAGAATTTTTATTCAAGTAAACATTAAATTTGCTGTTAGAAGCAAAAATTTTTAATTTTCTTGCGTGTATGACATGAAGTAATTCTAGTGAGTGCCGCTTTGTATTGATTTTAATCCTTTGAGCGAATATATGTGCAGCTTTGATTTGCGTGCCAACCACAATATAAACTTTAATTGGTTTGGGATGAAATCACCGGTTAAAATTGCTATAAACAAAACAACACTTAAAGGTCGCATTTACCTGACCATGGCATTCTCGTAAGTCAAGAAAACTCCATTTGAAATCAGCAGTTCGCTCTTGATTTTCGTGTCTCTCTTAAGAAATCAAAGGACTCCAAAGTCAAAAGATTATTTCTTCGCTTTTAAGACCTTGATGTTCATTTTCTCGGCGGTCGGGTTTTCTGTAGGGTATTCTCTTTCTATTAAGAGTTCCATAAAGGTGTATTTATCGCAAAAAAAGGAGTGAATGCTGGACTGCACGGACGCCATTTTGGTCATTTGCTTCAGAGCAAGAAGAGAGACTGGAAACTAGTTTGGAAGAACAATACAACCCGATTATGGGGTTTTACTTACACCCAAATATAGTTTAAAAAGTCTCTTACGCAGAAGTTGAGATTTTTTCTGCTATACACGTTGCTCTATGATTCTACCGCCAAGTCAGCCTCGCCTCTTTGTTTGGCTGCCTGGTTGGCAATAAGTAACAGCTGACTTTGTATAAAGAGTGATGACCTGGGCTGAGAGTCCTGTATAAAGAGTGATGACCTGGGCTGAGAGTCCTGTATAAAGAGTGATGACCTGGGCTGAGAGTCCAGTATAAAGAGTGATGACCTGGGCTGAGAGTCCAGTATAAAGAGTGATGACCTGGGCTGAGAGTCCCTGTGGGATGAGTGATGACCTGGGCTGGAGTCCTGTATAAGAGTGAGCCTGGGCTGGAGTCCTGCATAAGAGTGATGACCTGGGCTGAGGTCCTGTATAAGAGTGATGACCTGGGCTGAGAGTCCTGTATGGTGATGACCTGGGCTGGGTCCCTGTAGGGATGAGTGATGACCTGGGCTGAGAGTCCAGTATAAAGAGTGATGACCTGGGCTGAGAGTCCTGTAAATGCTTGTGGGAGTACATGTATAAGGGGGACCCAATAAACAGATTGGAGGGGAGTGAATGCTGCCAGCACCACTGAATATAATGGTAATTTCAAGGTTGATTAAGGGGGGTAGACCCTAAACTACGAAATGGTTGTTTCGGATGACTTCTAACTGTCACATCTTGGGCTCCCTTATTTAGAAGCAAAATCTGCAGGGTTGTAGCTAAGGGCTGGCTGCCACTTAGGGTGTCACGAAAACGAAGACCCTCGAAAACAAAGACCCAAGACCCATCTTAGTTTTTGTAATTACGAAAACTAAGACCCCCCAAAAGCAATAAAAAATAGAAAAATTATCAATATTAATGTGTTTTTAAAGACGAGAAGACTTGCGCAGCATAAAAAAGAAACAACAATTTTAAACAAAAACACGATTATTATTTTAAGTTCTTGATTGTATTTTATATTAGAGGGCCACTGGTTTGTCAGTTTTTTTTACTGTTATGTGTTAACCCTCTATAAATAAAGTTGATTATTATTATTATTATTACGAATAGATCAACACGGTCGACTCACTGTGTGCCAATCGTGGGTGATCATTTTAATTAACGCTATTTTGGGCTACTTTTATACACTCCGAAGGCCTAAATAAATAACGAACACAGACCAATGCAGGAAGACTGATTGTTTTTAGGCAAGAGTGCGAGCTTTTCTTCCTTTTGTCTCGCAGATTTAGAACCCGAGGGTTGTGCAACATACAGTTCAACCCTCATTCTTTTATAACCAAATGTCTTTTCCTTCATAGATCACATAGATTTTGTAGTTTGCTTCTGGAATGGTAGTGTCCAGTCTTTAAAGAGCAAAATGAAAATTAAACAATGTTCCCTGTGCTTAGAAAGTTTGTTTATGCTCGCCCTCGGTTTTCGTGATTACGGAAACTAAGACCCCATCTGATCAGTATCAGTCTCCCATGTGTCTAGAATGTGATACGTCTGTTGCTAATGAACAGTGATGAATTTGCCTCTTTTAAAAATAAAATAGAATACTAACAGTAAACACCCGCATATAAGAACAAATGGATTAAGAACAACAGGCTGAAATTTGGCCAATAAAGCCCCATTTTTAGTGCAGAATGCACTATTGTGATGGTTTGTTGGGGCTTTTATCCGCCAACCCGCTAGTGCGCTAACATGTAAACTTTAATAGTCAATTAATTAATTAATATCAATTAATTAATTATTCCATTGGAGGGGGGTTGGGGTGGGAGCACCCGACCATACCCCCCAAGTAAAACTTGGAGCACGTCTACGTTACTTTTATATGAAGATCTCAAAGGTTAGGATATATTTGTTTCAGTATAACCTTTTCTCTCCTTGTGGTACTACTCAACGTAATTTACACCAAATGCATGCGCAGATTAGTCTATGTTGTTTTCTGGAACTATCATGAACATCGCTTGTATTGCGTGTTTGGGGTAGGCTTCCTGCAGACTTCTTGGTGCCAAGTAAAAACCGCAAATTAATTAAATTAGATTTTGAGACTTTCACAGCGCTTTCGTAATTAGGTATGCAAAAACTTGCACCGGGATTTTTGGCGTGAACACCTGATAACCAGGAAACAAATATCCTAGCTGTACTGCGTTTTAAAAAACCTGTCGAAAAATATGTTTTTTGATTAGATTTGTTTCTTTAGTTTTTGAGAATCGTCTTTTGTGCAGTCTAAACCGTAACTTAATTAAATTAAACAAATGTCATCGATGTCGCCGTAAAACAAACAAAAAACAAAAGTTTCATGTTATCGCATTTTCAAGGAAGACAAAAGTATTTTGTTACAAACGAACAAAAGTGTCGTGTTACGTTTGCAAAGATTAGCGTAAGGAACATCTGGGAAAGAATACAAGTAGCCTGTGAACAGTTTTTCCGAAAGTAAAATAAAGCAAATAAACACGAACATATATAAAACATCATACTTTCAATTGTTCCATATTGCATTCTGCACTTACCAAATCATCGAGATTTTTATAAGAACAAGATCAGCCTGAAAAATTCAGCATGTTCTTATAAAATGGAAAAGGTGTCATAATTACATAAAAAACAAATGATTTTATTCATCATTACCTACTGTATAATGAAGGACAGCCAGTCATCTCGTCTATAGGCTCAATGATACAGTATTCACTGTGATAATTAAAATCAAAGAATATATATTAATTTATGCTAATTTTACATCTAGGGGCATTTTTGGGCAGTATTACTAATTTAAAAATTTAAGAACATTTTAAGAACACTTTGAGGCTGAATTGTCACTAAGCACCCATTAAATAAGAACCTGATCAGCCTGACCTCCGAAATCATGTGTTCTTATATGCGGGTGTTTACTGTAACGCTAGCAATTTCAAGTGACCCCTAAAAACTTTACGACGCCTAATTTATTTACACCTTGCTACTTACGGCCAATCGGAATTCACACAGAAGAACACAAAATTCGGTGTGATTACCTCTGTTTAGTGCTTTGCAAAACTTTGTTAACTGCCGACAGAAAGTCATGCCAAAGTAATATTGAAGTTGTGTGACATTTTTTAACATTTATCACTATAAGCAATTTCTTTCTGCTCATAAATTGACCATATTTTGCTTCTTTGGTTTAGAATACTCAAATCCAATCTTAAAACTTCAAATACAACAATTTCCCTTGTGACTAGAAAGCTTCCTGTTGCTCTCCCTTTGGGTCTTATTTTAAGTAATTGCTTATCGTGCCTATGTTTTGATGTGTGGCAATGTAAAATAGTTTTTTTTTTTGGAATTCTGCATACTTTTTTTTATGTCAGTCAGTTTCTGACTGCTTCATAGTGGAATAAGTGCTTTAGAATTCAATTTGCTGTGCTACCCACTAGCCACTGTTTGTAATTAAACATGGCATATGCAGGCGCTTTTGTCCTCTTTCTAAAGACATGACTTTCTACCATTACTAGTTTAGATATTTGTTTCAGTGTTCAAATATTTGTGGCCCGAAATTTTACTTAATATCGCAAAATGAGCAGAAATATTTCCTAAATTTTCATTGCTATAAAATTATTCAAAATGTTGAAAACTTAAATTTTAGTCTTTCAAAATCCCATTTAAAAATAGTTTTCATCAAAGTTACATTTTGGGGTGAATGAAAGCCATATGAGATTTAAAGGACAAAACTCATCAAAATCGTTTTTCAGAGGGGCCTGCAGGGGTAAAATGGGAACTGGTATTTGGGTAAATTTTCACTGAGAAAGTGGAGTTTGGGTCACTGGGACTGGGAATCGCAAACTGGGACTGGTTTTGGAAAGTTTGGGAAAACAATAGGCTGGGAAAGTTCCAGATGAGACTTTGAGCTGGGAAACAAACTGCAGTTTAAAATAACTCAAACTACCCTGCAATACATGTACTGGTGGTATTGAAAAAAGATGGTAGATTATGTACCTTTGTTGCGTTTTAGCCAATGAGAGGGATAAGAATGATGTGTATTGCAATACAAAAGGCCCAGCAAATGCCTACACAACTGACATCAATTCACACAGATCTTGCACAGGTAAGAAAAGTTGTAAAGTAAAGAGTAAAATATTTTAAGATGCAAACTTCTCTCTAAATTGCATTTTAGCGAATTGGTCAAGTCAGTGAAAACTAACGTTGTACATTTGTATATGAGGGTAAATGGAGTTTATCTGAGGCTTAATGGAATTTACCCTTGTAAAAATTTTACCGCGATCGCGCCGCGAATCGCGGCGCGTTTTTGGCCGCTGCGATTGGCGATCGCGCCGCGATTGAGCTTGGATCGCGCCGCGATTCGTGCCGCGATTCGCGCCGCGTTTTTGGCCGCCGCGATTCTCGCATCGCGGCGCAATGGGTCGGGAATCGCGCCGCGATTTGGCTTAAATCGCGCCGCGATCGCGCCTAAATCTATATATTTAAAAACAATTATCTTGGCGTTTTGCATACCGACAAAACAAACACACAGACTGTATCGAAACAACATCATTTATTTACGGAAACTTACAGAAAAAGACGGCCAGTTTCGCTGCCGAGCACAATTAAATTTCGCAAAGCCGCGAACTATCTCTTGCATCTGCGAAGAAGCCGAACCGTCGAAGATGCGCTTTCTTTTCCCCAAAGCTTTTTTAAATAATACAACATTTAAGTCCCAAGCATCAACAGGTACAACTTTGCATTGAATGGTCCTTACCGTCAAAATGTTTTCCTCTTTCCACTGTTCGAGTTTTGCATTTTTTTTATATTCACAGTTTAGCTGTAGTTCAGTCAACAAAGTCCATGACGAAGCGACGAAGCGACGAAGCTGTCGCTCGAATTAACAAAACAAATTCTAGCAGTTTTCACAGAGACGCTTTTCCCTCAAGTTAGGTCGCTTCTAAACTCTTGTTATTCAGAAGCAGCTAAAAAAGAACACATTTTTCCAGTCCTGATTGTGAAGAGAAAACATACCAACTTTCTCGAAATAAAATTTCTTTTCTGCTTGCGATGGCGTAGCGATTGCGTGTACTATGCACTACGTGACCTAACTCAGCCAATCGTAACGCTCAGTTCACGACACCTTGCGGCAAAAGGCGGGAAAGGACTTCGATGTGTGTGGTCTACGATCGTGGTCTACGGGAAGGTAAATATAAAGCTCTAAAAAAAGCTCATTCTGACAGCCTCTTCGGAGCCACAATTTAATTAAATGCCATATAGAGGATTTTTCAATGCAAAAAACGCAATTGCAGCGAATTCCTGATTGTATTTGCATTTGAAGAAAATGGCCGACAGAAATTTGTCATTGGATTGCTCAAAGGTATTAAGGTTCCTCAAAGATAAGAAAAGAAAGAAACAAAGTGTTTGAAAAGATTAAAAAACGGACTGTTAAGAAATAAAAATTCTTATCTTTTAATTTATCTTTACTCATTATCACGCGCCGCTTTGTCGCGCCAGTTCGTCTAGACTAAAACTAAATAAAACTTTTCTCGTGGGAATCACGTCCTCACAGCTCACCGTCACGTAATAAAATGTTTTTCGACATTTTAAATCAAACTAGTTTTATAACTACTTTGATTAGTACTTAAAGTTTATTTCATCAATACAAGTCATGATTTGCGTTACGACCACAGCATGATTTGTGAGAGTTTCAAAGCATATTGACTTTCTCCCGGTGATCGAGAAGTGAGTTCTCGCCGGGAACACTTCCCGAGATTTATTCCAGCCCCCCAAATCGCGGTGCGGTGGTAATCAATCGCGCCGCGATCGCGGCAATCGTGGCGCGATCGCGACATTCGCGGCGCGATCGCAACTATCGCGGCGCGTTCGCGTTCATTTACAATCGCGTCACGCACGATCGCGTCGCGATGACAACAAATCGCGGCGCGATCGCGTCAGTCGCGGCGCGATCGCGCCAATCGCGGCGCGATCGCGGTAACATTTTTACAAGGGTAGGCAAGGCTTTTTTTAAACTTTTTTTATTGAAATTTCACAAACTACTTAATACAAAACTAATACCAGTACACTTAATTTCAATATGTGACCTCTCACGCGAAAACGTACACTATGGCTTTTCCGTTCTTACATGGAAAACCGTGCACAAGCCGTTCATCATCCGTTCCGAAAAAATTTCCATACGTGCGCACGGCAAAGGTCATCCATTCAGAAAGAAATTACATCTGTGCAAGCGGCTTGAGTCATCCGTTCCGGAAAAATTTGCATCCGTTCGAGTGGTTTGAGTCAACCGTTCAGTGAAAAAATTACATCCGTGCGAGCGGGAAAGGTCATCCGTTCTCAGACGGCTTGGTATTCATTCAGAAAAACGTTAAGCTGTTTAAAGTCTTAAGGTATACGTAGTTATGTGTTCAGGATTTTTCCTCTGAGGTTTTTTTTCTTGGAATCGTCATTATTTTAGCTACTTAAGTACTTGTCGTGATGCTACAAATTATAGACAAGTCTCATCAGCGCGTGCCGAAAGATGAAAAATTTATCTCGCAAAAAAGTTTATCTTAATGAATGTTCACAGCGCATCATATAAACCAAACTCGTTCCCGAGGTTGCATTTAAACTTTCATAACAAACATTTGACCGTTTAAATCACCGATTTATGCCAAATAGAACCAGAGATTTTATTATTTTAGCTACTTGCTATATTATTCACGAAAACTTAATTTTTGATTTCTTTTGTTTAATTACCGACGGGGTGTTCATTAGGCATCGGAGATAGGAGAATTCTCCTTCTACTACGTAAAATTCTCTGACTGAATTTCAAAGGCCTCTACCTACTTTTTTATTAGGATGCAGAACCTTTAAATATCATTTTCCGGTTTCTTTACACTATTCTCCTGCTATTACAATTCTTAATGAAAACCCTGTATTGTATGTACAGTTTACAATCAGGGCCTTATTGCAAACAAAGGATATTATTCACGTAAACATTTAATTGTTTCTATCTTCTGTTTAATCAGCACATACTTTGTGTCAACTAAGCTTGTTAACTTGAAGCCACACCAATTTGCATGCGGTGGCGTCCTGCTAGTTTTGAAACTGGACAGGTTGGCTACATACATACATACATACATAGCTTTTTGTTAAGGCAGGTCTTGTAGGGCAACCATAAAGGCTGGTGTGGACCTGCCATTAAATAATACACTAACAAAACATATAACTATTAATGAAAAAGAAATATAAAAAGAGAATTAAAAATATATGAAGTCAGAATTCTTGGAATTAATCAAGCAGGCCTCTTTCTCAAACTGAGAATGAATCTCGCCGGTTTCGGCCACCCAAAAGTGCACATGAGATTTCTTGCTTGCACAGTCCAACTGTAGAAGTCACAATACAAAGACAAGTGAGCCGTTGAGGTTTTGGGAACTTGCCAAACAGCACGCCAACAAAAATTCCCTTTATTTGACCCAGGAAGTGTGTTCAAGGATTATGATCTGGTAACCGAGTGCAAAGTCTTGAAGAGAAGTTGGAGGACCTGTATAGTCTGTCTTTAAAGTATTGGCTCACAAAACATATCCAAGACTCGGTTGCGAATAACATCGGTGGTCGCTCAAAGATATTCAGGAACATTTTTTGAATTGCACTGTAAACTTAAATTTTAGAGTGATTCTTAACAAGAGTTTGGCGTTTTATCAAACTCTAGATAATATATAATAATCTTTTTTCTAATGAACGACTCAAATTCAATTGACTGCCATTCAATACAAATCTGTTTCGTAGGCCACCATAAAGGTGACCCACTCTTCAGTTAAACAGCATGTACACTAGTTTGTTACAGTCTACATCATTGTTTTGATCACGCTGTTAACCATTACAATTTAAATTTTACACTGTAGAGCACGCGGGCACGCTCAGTTGTCATATCAGAGCTTAAAAAGCATCACTAATTGCTCGTGCTAAAATTAGTGTATGATATTCTATATTAAACCTTAAAATTAAACTTTAAAATAAATTTTTGCCTGTGCCTACACATAGAAATAAGCTCGTTCCGCTTATTAAGAGTTGCCATATGTGGCCAACAAATTAGAAAAAATTTCTCAGTAGTACACAGGTCACAACGTTTTGAAGTGTTCGTGTACGGTTTGGCCTTAGCGAGAACTTTCCAGGTAACATTAAAATCCTTGTCCTCCTCTTTGAGCTTCCATATGTATTTGCTTAGCTCAGTTTCCTTTTTTCGCTTTTCATGTCTGAAGGGCATCTGATGGTTCGCGTATCTCGCCTTAAAATTGTTGGCTGTGAGGCCGATGTACCTTTGAAAAAGCAAGGACGGACAACTTCTGACGGTAAAAGAGTTAAAAATTTAAAAATTTAAATTTTTAACTCTTTTACCGTCAGAAGTTGTCCGTCCTTGCTTTTTCAAACGTTTTTAAATTCATTCTTGTGGTGAGGCTTGGACTGTGAATCTACATGATCCTCCTGACGCAGTGGCATTCTTTGTTGGCTTGAGGCATTTCATAACTGTTTTATATATATATATATATATATATATATATATATATATAACTTCAGGTGGGTTTCACACTGATAAATCCAGAATCGTGCTCAACAATGAAGGAGCGGTAATAACAGTGATTTTCTACTCAGTATCGTTTCATATGGGCTTTAATACAGGTCTGTTTCGTAGACCAACAAAGAGTTGATCCACTCATCAGTTAAATTCCATATACACTGTCGCATCGCTAGGGTTTATATACATCAATGGTGTGATCGTTACAAAATTCAAACTTAAAAAACAATAGTAATATACATTTGTAAGCTTATGATTGGTCCTTGAGGACGCGATTGAATTTAAGAAGAAATTTTCGCTTGTGCCTGCAAGTTGATACAAGCTCATTGCGTTTGTTAAGAGTTGCCATGTCCGGTTTATATAAAATGTAGAATTTCTCGGTATTACATAGATTACCTCGTTTGGAAAGATTAGTGTAAGATTTGGCCTTGGCTAGAATTTTCCACGTGATTTTAAAGTCTTTCTTTTGATCTTTCAGCTGCCATAAATGTTTGCTTAGTTCAGTGTCATTCTTTTTGTTTTCATGTTTAAATGACATTTGGTGATGTCGCCATCTCGTTTTGAACTCCGTGGCGGTGAGGCATACGTACGTCTCAGTGCTTTCAGCTGTGGTGATTGTGGCTTAGCCTGTGGTGATTGTGGCTTGGCTTCTTTGAAGAAGCAACAGCACCCTACCAAGAAGCATTGCAGAAAAGTGGTTATTCATACACCCTCAAATTCAACCCACCACAACAGCAGTCACCCGAACCAGACACCAGCAAGAGAAAGAGGCAGCGAAACATAATATGGTTCAACCCACCATATAGTAAAAATGTACAAACCAACATAGGAACTGCTTCCCACCCAACCACAAATTAAGAAAACTTTTGAACAAAAATAATGTTAAGCTGAGTTACAGTTGTTCACCAAATGTAAAACAAATCATCGATGGACACAACAAAACCGTTTTAAGACAGAACACGCCTCCTGAGGAAACAACACAACCAAAACATGTAACTGCCGCCAGCCAGAAAAATGCCCTTTGGAAGGAGAATGCTTGGTCAAGGAGGTAGTATACCAAGCCACAATCACCACAGCTGAAAGCACTGAGACGTACGTAGGCCTCACCGCCACGGAGTTCAAAACGAGATGGCGACATCACCAAATGTCATTTAAACATGAAAACAAAAAGAATGACACTGAACTAAGCAAACATTTATGGCAGCTGAAAGATCAAAAGAAAGACTTTAAAATCACGTGGAAAATTCTAGCCAAGGCCAAATCTTACACTAATCTTTCCAAACGATGTAATCTATGTAATACCGAGAAATTCTACATTTTATATAAACCGGACATGGCAACTCTTAACAAACGTAATGAGCTTGTATCAACTTGCAGGCACAAGCGAAAATTTCTTCTTAAATTCAATCGCGTCCTCAAGGACCAATCATAAGCTTACAAATGTATATTACTATTGTTTTTTAAGTTTGAATTTTGTAACGATCACACCATTGATGTATATAAACCCTAGCGATGCGACAGTGTATATGGAATTTAACTGATGAGTGGATCAACTCTTTGTTGGTCTACGAAACAGACCTGTATTAAAGCCCATATGAAACGATACTGAGTAGAAAATCACTGTTATATATATATATATATATATATATATATATATATATAAATATATATATATATAATTTTCCACACGCATCTTTTGTGTGTATAGGTCTTGCTTCAAGTTCAAATAAAAATTAACACAAATGAAGTTATGACACACTTTTTACGATCACCTATATTTCGGCCGGTTTACCGGCCTTCCTCAACTATATATATATATATATAGTTCAGTGTGTGATAAGGCGTCATTGAGGCAAACTTCTAACTGTTCCAGCTTTAATTTACACAACGTTTCGGCCTTCGGCCTTCTTCAGATGTGGAACTTACTATTTACAAGATTAAAAAATAAAATGTTAAAAATCCTAAAAAGTTTACAAATTCACATAAATTTATACTAGAGCAGAAACAAAATAATTACATAATACCATACAAACTTAAATAATAGATTACATAACAGGTTAAACTTGGATAAAAGATTGCATAACAAGGTAATGATGACTTACAAGAACGCGAGAATGATAGGATAACAACAATATGTAGCAAAAGCCTTAATTACTAGCCGTACAACAGTGTCTAATTACGTGTTGTATCGGACGCGATTTTTCGATCTAAATTCGCGTCTTTTGTTAAGACCGTGAGGATTGAGTGTAAATAGCTGCGAGGTCCAATAGGCCTCTCTAGTTAGTAATAACTTGTCAATAAAAGCAGCGTCCCCTTGGCTAGTAATTTGCTCGATTATAATAAAGCTTATTTCGGAAATTTCGTGCCTTGCGCAATTAAAATGAACCGCAAGCTCGCACGTCTTTTTGTTGGTAAGCATGGATGATTTATGATTACGAAAGCGAACTTTAAATTCCGTGGTTGTTGATCCTACATACTGTAATTTGCATTTATTGCAAGAGGCCAAGTAAACAACGTTTTTAGATGTGCACGACAATTTCTGATTTATCTTGTAAACTCGGCCTGTGGAAAAGCTTTTAAATTCAGAATCATGGATTAAAAAATTTTTACAAAGATCACATCGAGTAGAACATTTAAAACATCCTCCCATTTCCCTCTCTGCCTGGTTTGCCCCATTGTCGGAGCGGAATTTAGATGGTGCTAAAATATCTTTGAGGTTTTTGGTACGGCGATATGCTGGAAAAATCGATTTAGGTGGAAAAATTTCAAGTAACTCGGGCGACGATCTTAAAAGATGAGCATGCTTATTAATGACCCTCTGAATGTCAGGCAGGATAGGATTGTAGTCAAGGACTAACGGAAAAACCCTTTTGTCAGGCTTAACCTTTTTCTTAACATAATGTTCTACTCGATGTGATCTTTGTAAAAATTTTTTAATCCATGATTCTGAATTTAAAAGCTTTTCCACAGGCCGAGTTTACAAGATAAATCAGAAATTTTCGTGCACATCTAAAAACGTTGTTTACTTGGCATCTTGCAATAAATGCAAATTACAGTATGTAGGATCAACAACCACGGAATTTAAAGTTCGCTTTCGTAATCATAAATCATCCATGCTTACCAACAAAAAGACGTGCGAGCTTGCGGTTCATTTTAATTGCGCAAGGCACGAAATTTCCGAAATAAGCTTTATTATAATCGAGCAAATTACTAGCCAAGGGGACGCTGCTTTTATTGACAAGTTATTACTAACTAGAGAGGCCTATTGGACCTCGCAGCTATTTACACTCAATCCTCACGGTCTTAACAAAAGACGTGAATTTAGATCGAAAAATCGCGTCCGATACAACACGTAATTAGACACTATTGTACGGCTAGTAATTAAGGCTTTTGCTACATATTGTTGTTATCCTATCATTCTCGCGTTCTTGTAAGTCATCATTACCTTGTTATGCAATCTTTTATCCAAGTTTAACCTGTTATGTAATCTATTATTTAAGTTTGTATGGTATTATGTAATTATTTTGTTTCTGCTCTAGTATAAATTTATGTGAATTTGTAAACTTTTTAGGATTTTTAACATTTTATTTTTTAATCTTGTAAATAGTAAGTTCCACATCTGAAGAAGGCCGAAGGCCGAAACGTCGTGTAAATTAAAGCTGGAACAGTTAGAAGTTTGCCTCAATGACGCCTTATCACACACTGAACTAAAATTACATTGAAGCACCGTATCTCTCTAGATCCTTCTACTGGAAGTCATCGTTTGGTAAACCCATATTATTCTGCATATATATATATATATATATATATATATATATATATATATATATATATATATATATATATATATATATATATATAAATATAATTTATGCTCTTTATTTGACAAAAACGTTTTTTACAACGCATACATACAGTACATTACAGCTTATAACATAAATTGAACTTAAAACAAATTACTGATTGCTGCACTAATTACACTATTAGGAAAAAAAACCAATTATATCACAACGGAAAGTAAAACTAGACAATTACAACATGCATCAATTGATAGAAAGAAACAGAGAAACCGGAGTATGTAAGCTTAACTAGTTATATATTAATTTAAAAAAGGTACAACCTTCTCCCAATTTGATAGGTCTTGATAGGTGTATTAATAGTTTATCTCTTTTAGTGTCTATTATCTTTTCAATTTTTATAATGCACTGCACACGCAGCTGAAACAATGAAAACATTGGTAAGAGCTTCTTTTGTCTACAATAAAATAAAGTTTGTTTCCCTAAGATCAAAAGGTGATAAACTAGCTTGCAATCGTCCCTATTTCCTGTTATTCCGAGTATTATTTTTTGACCAGTTGGTTTATTAAGAACAATGCCTAGGGAATTAACCCTAGTGGTGAAAGCTTCCCAGAATGATTTCACATATTCGCAATCCACAAAGAGGTGCTCAAGGGTTTCGCTCTCCAAGCCACAAAAGGTGCAGAGAGGAGTGGCAGATATTTTCATCTTAAAAAGAGCTGAATTGGTGAAAAGAATTCTATGAAGTATTTTGAGTTGAAACGCTCTAGTTCTCGTATCAGTTGTCGAGTTGAATGGAGTTTTATAGATGTTTGCCCAGTCCAGATTGTTTTCAGAAAAGATAGCTGTAAACTTGGCCTTGCTTGTTGGCTCTGTTGTTCTCTTGGTCACAAGTTTTTTTGTAAATTATTTGTTTACTAATTAAAGTTTGAATTTCAACCACATTATTTTGAAACATTTGAGTTGAAACGCTCTAGTTCTCGTATCAGTTGTCGAGTTGAATGGAGTTTTATAGATGTTTGCCCAGTCCAGATTGTTTTCAGAAAAGATAGCTGTAAACTTGGCCTTGCTTGTTGGCTCTGTTGTTCTCTTGGTCACAAGTTTTTTTGTAAATTATTTGTTTACTAATTAAAGTTTGAATTTCAACCACATTATTTTCATCAAGCTTGACACGTGGCTGATCGGAATAAAGATTCCTTGGCTTTGTGGGTTGAGAAGATGAACTGATATTGCGCGTCTTAATCATCCTTCCTGCAAGGGAGGGAGTGAACGATTCCCAACCAAAGAAAGTAATTAGCCGTTGTTAACGTTGCATGTTTCTTTCTGCTTCAACTCATTAAAACCAAGGAAGTTTCCTGACTCAGTTAGCATATATATTCTGGTCAGACAAGTTTGTACGTGGCCAAAGATTGAACAAGTTTATTTTTATTATACTACCACAATACGTCGCAGATCAAATGTTTTCATTGGTTATATCACTTCTGTTTTTATTCCGTTCCGGGAATAATTTATCACATGCAATGCTAACGCCTCAAAAAAATTAATGTCACGTTAAAATGTTGTTGCTGAGATGCTGCAAATTGCATTTGGGCAACCAGCTTTTAAAAAAATTAAAGGCCCTTGCCCAAGAAAAAACCGCCGGACAATCCAGGAAAAAATAAAAGTATAGGGCATTATTTTTATAAATTCGAGAAACGAAAAAAAAAATCCCTCCAAATAACTGTCTTCTGATTGATAAAATTGACGACACCAAATCTGCCAGACTTAACTTAATTACGCATGCAAATTTATATGACTTCAAAATTTTCGAAGCTTTGGAATTAATGCATTTCTTTCCTACATCTTAAGGTTACTGTAGACCTTCAGGGGTGTCTTCCGGAAAATCGATCATACGCGCGTTTCTTTTTACAAAACCTTGAAAAAGTATATATCACTGTAAAGCTTATAGAATGTAGAATCTAAAGAAATAATTATTTTAAAGATTAGGTCTAATGGTAAGCTCGCGCAAGCCTTAAACCGCAAAACTGACCGTGTTTGCTAAATTGAATTACCTGCTTTCGTGTTCGCACATACGACCAAACAAACTGCACAGTGTCAATCAGCAGGAAATTGACTACAAAAGTGTGTGAGGCTTTTTGGATATTCCTATTGGTTGCTGAGAAAATCTATTGTAAACTCGGCAAATAGAATATTTGCCGATCTTCGTCACGTAAGAAGGCGTAAAACGCGGAATATTTGAAATATTAAAAAAGCCTCACACACTTTAGCGCGTTAATAGCCAAGGAACATTATGGCCAAGTTTCGTAAAAATCCGTCAAATCTACATACCCTATTAATTCGCTTGAAGCAGTGGAAACATCGCAAAAATAAAGCCCGAGTTTTTCGCTCCTAAAGGTTTGCAAGCTTATCACACCTCGTCAAAGTGGTTGTCAGCGCGGTCATGCCGCCGACCAATGAAACACAAGCTTGCGTCCCCCAGAGACTCCTCACTGAAAACATTATTTCGCAATCAAATCATGGTTGAATTGATTTGTACGGCGGCTCAAGGCGACAGAAAACTTCTTAGAACCGTAAATTTGGCCCGAATATTTGGAGTAATAGCAGCTGGTAATGTCGGGAAAGTAAGGACAACCAGAATGAATTCTAACATGGAAAACAAAAGTAAAATGAAGCGCTAGCAAGCGGGAAAGGACGGGAAACCAGCGGCAAAATAGTAGCCAAAACCGGCTGACCGGCGATCCCAAGCAAAGTGTTGTAGCAGGGATGAATTCGCTCGGGAAAGCTTTTCCTTGAGTATTATTGTTCAATTTGTTCTCAAGCTTCAACTGAAAATCAAATTGCTTCTGGCTTTCTTCTAGTCTCCCTCTTTCATTTTCGTTTTCTTCGACCCGGTTTTCTTATGATGTTTCGTCCAAGATGTGTTCTCTCTTTTCAGTGAACTCATATCAATTTTTTACAGTCTGTTGCATAAAAATTCACTGATCCTTGTGGCCTAACCCACGCTAAACAGAACAGCTCTTTCGATGTTAATAGAACAGTCAAATCTGCGTAACTCAAGTCGCCGGATGAAGTTTACCGCGAAAAATGTACGGAGCGCCCCATGTTCTATTAGGATTATAACACCTTTAGCTATTTATTAACTCTTCTGAAAAGAAGTTTTTCCTCGATATCTCGATCGCGATCATTTAACAGTTTTACATTACTTTTTTCACCAAACTATAAATCAGTGTTTTAGCTTTAGAATGAGCAAAGAAAACTTTTTTCACAAAATTTGGGCTCTGAAGGTCTACAGTAACCTTAAATGAAATGAAATTCGAAACAAAGTTTAATTCAACATTCGTTCATATTTCAATCTCTAATTCGGGAATTTTTGCGTTTTGAAGTGAACAGATTTGAAACGTCTTTGATATCTGACAAGCATCTTGTCTGGGAATAGTTGCTTATGCATCATGTACGTGCTGAACAAATTAGTAGCGTGCTGATTAGCCAAACTACAACAAATTGTGCATGTGCTGAACAGATTCTGCTGAACTGATTGGCTAAAAACATCAGAAATTGTGTCGTCACGATCTACCTTACATTACATTACTTACATCACATTACATTACTCTACATTTTGGAGTGTTTCTGAGATTTTTTCGCATATACAAATCTTCTCGCGGCTCTATGATCTGCCGCCTCGTCAGGCCTCTCGTCAGGCCTTCTGGAAGACCAGAACGCCTGACTCGTTAATTGGCAACAAGTCGTAGAAACTACGTTATAAGGAGAATTTTGAAGGTATTGTAAGTTGTTGAATCCAAACCGTGCTAGCTAAATATTTCTCATCCCTTGACAAACATGCATGTACCACACGTGGTATCAACTCACTGCTAATTGGTAACACTTCTCAGTCCAGAATATATGCAATTTTGAAGTAAGAGGCAGCTCAATTCATCCATAAAATGCTGCTAAACATATACGCTAGTGTTTTAGTTTTTAAAATCAGTGTACAATAAAAATACTGAAAACAAATTTAGTTCATTAAACACATTCTTTCAGACACACACATTCCAGAATGTCTGAGACTCAGGGACATTTGCATGTCTTCATGAACTTTCTGTAATGCAGGAACCCTGCATTAACCGAGAAGAAATCTTTTCAACTCAAAAGGAAACAACTATTTTGTCAAAAGGCAATCAACAAAGTTTTCTATTTTTAACCAAGACACAGTATATGAGTTGCAAAGTGCCCAGCCATCACGACTGACAAACATAGCATTTCCTCCACAAAGATAAAAAAATTGCTTGAACTGAACTACTAAGAAACTGTCAATTTAAATTCTTTAATTAAAAGACGGTTCAATTCATCCATGATATGTTCAAAGAACAATGCACAGGATAAACCTCATACTTGATGCAAAATAGTTGGTATCTCAAAGAGATCTTTGATTCAGATTGGTAATAAATAAACCCTTATCTCTCCTAATGTAATTATTGTTATTACTAGTAATACGTGACTCGCAGGGCCTCGCGAAGCTCTGGGTTGGGGAGGGGGGGGGGTGTTATAAATAAGGAGTGGATTATTTGAAGTTGAACATTTATTGAATTGTACATATTCAATTTTCCACAGTATAGTAGGCAGGAAGATATATTTGTTAGAAATTTCAACGGGCATGGCCGCGACACCCTCGTTCCCAGGGTCTACTCCGCTTTGAAGATGGTGGCTTTTTCTGGTTCGTAAAGAGGTATAAAGCGTTGGGAAGCGCAGACTATTTTCAAAATCATCGACAAATTATTGGATAGTCGCATTTTGGACATTTATTTGATGGCATTAAAAAAAAAGAAGAACGAATGGCAGGAGGATTCGAAGCCTCCGCCCGCGCGTCCCTGATGGCGATGAAAGATTTATAGCCTGAATAGGCGTTGAGGGAGTATTATGTGGAGATCAATGTTATTTTAATCCGAAAAGAAAAACGATAAAAATGAAAGGCTCAGGATTCGAACCAACAAAAAAAAAAAAAAAAAAAAAAAAAAAAAAAACCTAGCCGGATTCGAACCCCCGACCTCAGTTCCGAAGATCTGATTTCAAGTTCGACGCCTTACCATTAGGCCACCAGCGCGCGGCGGCCGTGTGACGTCATTTCCGCCACACACCAAGCTCACAAATATATATATATAGAAATATATATGACCGTAAACTCCACACGAGATTTCATCCCGCCTGATCCCTTTGAGGGACAAAATTATACACCCCGCTACGCTCGGCCTTCGGCCTCGCTTCGCGAGGAATTATTATTATTTTTATTATTATCAATTATTATTATAATTAAAATTATTATTTTAAAATTAATGTTGTTGGGAACTAGGAAATTCTTTTTTCCAGTCTGAGTTTTTGTTCAGAGTTTGGAAATTTTGTTTCATTTGAATTATTTTTTGTTTAAGTTGAGATTTGTTTGCATAATTACTGAATTAACCCATGCACTCACATTCTTTTCACTTTTTATATGTTATCAACAATCCATTTATTATTTACAAAAATAATGAAATAATGTACTGTATTTTGTTTTCTTTATAGCTCTGTTTACTTGCCAAGTGTTTAAAGCCAGCACTGCCATACCTAGACACAGATATAACAGACATTCACAAAGAGGTACACAATGTTCCAAGGAAGGTCTTTTCTGAACATGTTTTAGTGCATATTTGTAGCTAAACATCTCACCGATCTTTCTCATTTGTTGCTATGTTATTTTTAAGGCTTACATTCGAAGATCGTAATCTTTGAACAAGCCACATGATTCCAATGTTGGCATTTTTAATGTCTGCACTCCTTGCCATTCTAACGTTTTAAACGACTTGGAAGGAAACTCAAACGACTTTTCCTAGCGCAGATTCGAACGACTTTTCTTGACGCATCTAATGACCTCATATTTTGACAGCATAAACTTTTTTAACGATTTTTCTAACACTTCAAACGACAAGATAATTTTTTCTAACAACTTACATGTAATTCTAATGCTTCTTACGACTTCCTAAGTCATTTTAACATTTATCTAACGTTCGACAAATGATTTCAGTTGTTAAACGAAAAAGCGTTAGTGTACGTTTTCCCGTGGAAGGTCACATTTGTTTTCTGAGGTAGATTCTCTGTCCCTTGGTTGGTTTTTGCTGGTCTTAATCTTTCGCCATCTTGATGGTGAAGCAAAGAACTGCACAAAGTGTTAGCTTCAGTCAAACAACCACGAGGTGGGAGATATGCAATCAATAAATCTTATGGTTACAGACAATTGCATTGTTTTGCATCAAACCATATAAATTAAAGCTCATAAACATTTTTTGGTTCCCATTTTTGTGTATTTTAATAATGAGTTGTACCTTTGTGGACTAGAATAATTTGATCAAGAGTGATTGATTTAAAGCAATCTCCATCATGGCATTTACTGGTACCAGTAGATTTAATTGTGTCATTGTGTCAAAAAATGGACTTACCCCTTCAGGTGCCACAAACACCTCCTCAGAAGACAAAAACATGAATTGTAACTATTAAAGTTTATAACAAGTTGTTTCACTAGAACCCATACAACAAATTGAAAGGTTAATGATTTTTTTCCAACAAGCTTTATGTCTATCACCATAAACCATAGAACAAAACGAAAAAAGTCTGTCAACATACATCACAGGAATAAACGTTTAGAGATAAAGCATTTTTCTCTAATACTTTATCAGGGCATTTTGATACTAGACTTTGACCATTCCAGGATGTATTGCCACCAAATAAGTTCCTTTCTAGCTTCTAGGGAGGAGGTTTATAATGCCTTATAGTTCTGGGAGTGATTGAGAGCTACGGGTAGGTGTACATGTTTTACCCTCTGCAGGTGAGGCAGTAGTTAAGGAGGGCAGGGAAAACTGCCTGAATGGATGCATTTAAATTCCCTGGAAACCAACAGCTTGCTTACTGATACAGAGTTGTTGCTCAGAAAGGACTGACTCTCTCTCCCGATTTGATGAAGTTTTTCATTGGTTTGGGACAGAGTCATAGTTACTGAATGGTCTGTGAATTCCTAGCTGTTGACTGGGAGTTAGGACTGACGTTTTGTGGTTGAACACAATGCCTAAGCTGACTTCCAGTTCGGCATGGGCTTTGGCTAGCTTGACTGATTCTGCCATGATCAGGATGTCATTCAAATAGAAAATCAGTGTGACCCCTTGTTTGCATACATGTAACAATGCTACAACTGGCCTAAGTATCTTGGTGACAGGAGGGATGCTGAAGCTAGTCTGAGATCTGTTTTAGCCCATTGAGATTGATAACTGGGTGTTGACCTCCTCCCTTTTTGGGAACTAAAAAAAGAGAAAAGACGAAACCTTCTTAGGAGTGAGGATTTGAAACTACATGAACTGATCCTTTCTGTTTCATTTCATTCACTTCCTTGTCTATTAAATGCCAGTAGGATCAATTTTTTCGTAAGATTATGACGTTTTTGCATTTTCGTAATCTATATGTGGTTCTTACTCACCTGTCCAAACCGTTTTGCTGTCGGTGTGGGATAACTGCATTTCTAGAGTTTTTTGGACGCCATTATTCAAGTATGTTCCAGGGAAAATGACTTGGATCATCGTGAATTTACCGGATGTCATATCAAAGACTCAACCCCGTACACAATTTCGCTTGTATCTCTTCGAATCTCTACAGAGTTAGCTGGAGTTCTCAGTGCTCGAACTTAACGGTCGTCCACTCGTCCAAAACGAGTGAAAATTGCCCAAAACGAGCAGTTTTTCTAGCCACTAGTCCTCTGGACGGGTAAAGTTACAGTTCTCCGATAAATAATTGCTTTTGTAGTACTCAAAAGGACTAAAAGTGTTGATGCAAACGTAGAATTTCCGCAAAAACAAATGTTTCGAAACGTGTAACGACGAGCAAAAAATGCTACGAATTCTACCGGTTTCGCTCCCAATCGATTTTGCACCGTCCGAGTTCGCTCCCACCTTTTACCACGTTCGCACCCACTGTGACCGAGTTCGCTCCCAATAAAAACCGAGTTCGCACCCACCCTTTTAAGAGGTCGTACCTAACTTTTTCAAGCCTTCTTAACCCAGTTTTCAATCGCAGCCATCTTGAAACTTAAGACACAGACGCGAGATCTGGGGCGACCGGAAGCAGCAACGTAAGATGTTGTTTCCGGTCGGTTGAAATACTGTATGCAAACAGTTGTGGACAGATAAATAGAGTACCCAGCCCAAAAAACAGACTACAAAACACAAACCAATTGTTGATCATGACTTTTATATATTTGAATAAAGCTTTTGTGTCAAGCAAAGGTGAGATTTTCTTTCAAACACAGAATAAGGTAGTAAAACCTAAGAATCACAAATTACAATTTCAATATGCTAGCGTACGCTCAACTGAATTTAAGCTTATAGAAATCGTCTTGAAATTATCGTTAATGTTCAAAGTGTGATTTGGTATTAACCTGCAGGTCATACTCCCTTCATACTAGGGAGCGAACTCGGTCACACTGGGTGCGAACGCGGTATAAGGTGGGAGCGAACTCGGACGGTGCGAAATCTATTGGGAGTGAAACTGGCAGCTTCCAATGCTACGCGTTCTCTTGGCAGGTAAGAGTCTGGGTTCTACTCGAAATGAAATGCATTGTGGGATGCAATATGGCGGCTTTTCGTGTTAGCTTCATAGCAGTTCATAGATCTTGGTCGCATCTTGATTTTCTTCCAAAATACAATTTGTTGAAATGTCCAAACTAAAACAAGTTTAAAGGTCACAGAGGTCTTTTTTGGAGGAAAGCAAGATCTAGAAATCAATGCAACACCTTCAGGGCTGTCATTAAGTTTTCAAGCAGCTGTCACATTTAAGTTATCACCCCTAGCATTTTGCTCTGTATGCAAGTGTAACGTAATACCAATCGACATTTCCACCCGTAACATTGAGGCAACTCAGTCGTAACAGGTGTTACGGGTTACAGCCCTTAATGACTGCCCTGACCTTCAATGCCCGCTGCAGCTCCGATCAAAAGAACACGGAAGTTTCGGGAATCGTGGGAAGAAAGGTACAAATGGCTCCAGTTTGATGAATAAGAAAACAAAAAGTTTTGGAAGTTTTGCAGGGAATTTTCAAATGGAAAAAACACGCAATATTCCTTGACGATCGGAACAAATAATTTTCAAACTGCTTAAAGGCACACAAAGCCAAATGATGCATATATGTTGCTGGCGTGAGCTCTTACGTGTAATGGAGAAGAAATTGTTGTAATAATAAAAAATGCCAAATATATAATTGCGTTTAATTGTTTGATCATGGTTTGGCGTGCATTTTCCTGCAGGCACAAATTACTTACTGCATTACACATGGGAAAAAATTTATGTAAAGAGTGACCAGTAGCTTTGCTCCTGGGACCAGTGAAATTCTAAGCCTACTCGTCCTGTGGAAGACCAGACCTAAAAGTTAATTTTGAGCACTGGTTCTCTACAGAATTTCAGCATTTGGAGACTTCACAAATACAACTTAAGTCCACCAGGGTTAATTTTATTATGCTGGGAATTCATTGTGTAGTTAAAGTACAACATTATAACCATTCAAATCTTCAACCAGCTGAAGTCTACAAATAGTTGAAATTTTCTAACACACACACGAGCAAATCTTCCGACTGACAGCGGGCTGCTGAGACAGGTTTGTATAGTTTAAGAGGTACTTAATCGCAACAAAACAAATTTGTCACATAAGATTGAGGCTTCTGTCACATTGAAGATTGGTAACATGTTTTGCAGACGTTGTTTTGGCGTTGGTTTTGAGAACTCAAGACTTACTGTGATTGTATCACAGATAAACCACGGCAAACGAATGATTCCAACAATGGTTGATCTTGAAAAATTCCTTACAACACTGACAACATAGCGAGTTCACTGACTGAGGAAAATCACATCTCAATTACACTGCATGCTTGATTAAATCATGCATTCCTTGCGTGACGCGTTACTCGGAATATGTAATTGTCTTTTGTCCAGTGATTTATCGACACCTGTTGGAATAAAAAATTGCTGTGAAAGTAGGTGACTGAAGTTATTTGTTCTTCCACCATGAACAGTTACAATGCAAAAGGATCCGAAAATTTGTCGTTCAAAATGTGTCGAAAATGTGTCAAGACTTTTTCCTCCACAAAGAACAATAAGAATGCGAAAAAGTGTCAATCACAAGAGTTTGTCAACTGAGATTAAGGCTTCTGTCACATGGAAGGCAAAGGTGAAGGTAAAGGCTCTTTAAGTGCATCTTGGCCCGCACTTTCTAACCTGTGGTTACCACTAGTTTAAGACTTATTAATTTTATGCAAATTAGATTTTGCACAAATCAGTTTGACCCCAAAATCTAATTTGCATAAATAAGAGAAACCGAGTCTGGCCTTGTTATACTACCCGTTAATGCTTCCATAATACACAAACCTTTGCGTATATGTACTCTTTAGTCTGTTTTATAAAAGGCATTGCTCATTGGCCATTTCAATTCAGGCACTGTAATTCTTTTTCCACAATTTTGAAATTCTGGTTCAATTTACTGAGTGTTGTTTTCAGTACAAATCTAATGTGTCATTAAGAAATTCTTAAAAAGTATGGATGATTTTGCATAGTGAAGCATTCCATTGTGTCTTTTAATGTCCAAACTTACTTAAATGGTATGAGTTCCAAACAAGCCGGCAGGCAAAAATATACAGGTTTCATTATCATTGATATCTCTTGCATCAGTGTTACTGTTCCTGTTCTTATATTTCACTAGACAAGAACCACACATATCTGTGCATTTGAGATTGTAACTGTTGCATCTCTAACAGGAAGATAATTTATGATATTATAGCTTAAATACTTGCATTGAGGTTTGTGGTTGCTGTTCTTTTATGCAGGGTGGAAAGTTTGATGCCAAAGCATTACTTGGCTATTGTTATTATGGTGGAATGATTTACACTGCTCTGAAGAAATTCGAGAAAGCTCTGTACTTTTATGAAGTGGTAAGTACCTCAGAGGAATTGTCACTCTTGACATGTTTGAGGTGTTTTGATGATATTATCATTATATCTAAATGTTAGTGTTAAAGCACACTTTTACATCAAAACTAACGACCCTTTACTATTATCTGAGGAAAGTTGATATGCACAATCAACAATATTTAGTTATGATTTATTTTAGCGTAAAAGTGTTCTTTAACACGTCACTTTAACATTTAATTGTAGTCATGAAATATTGCTTATTACCCTGCAAACTTGACACAATAACTAAATTTTGTGTGCTATTTTTAGTAATGTTACACTGTATTACGGTAGTTTGTTCTTTTGATGAATTTCTAGATGCAAGGCATGAGCAGTAAAGTAAAAAAATATCAGTCTTTATTATACGGCAAAGCCAGTCTTAGGCAAATCCGAGCATTCTGATTGGTTCTTTCCTGGTCGGGATTTTGCCATACGGACCGTTTCCATGAAAACGGTCCAAGCCGTGTATTTTTTTTGAAAGCCGACAAATTCAAATTTGCAACTAAACCTGCTAAAAAACATGTACATACTCACATTCTTAGCACAGAAACTACCAAACAGACGTGGATGGAGAAAACGAATATTCACCAAGCGAATTATCAACCAAATTATCTGGAGATCAGAAAACCTCTGATGTGGAAACTGAAACAGGCATCACTGAAAGCCAGGAGGCCAAAGACGATTTTATAACACAAATAAAAAGACCAGAAAAATAAGAACCTGTTGGAATTTGTTTGGCTAAACAGGTTCTTATATTTTGGGGTATTAATGTGTTGTTCAAACAGGAAGTCGAGGAACAACTTGAAGTAATTTTCCAAACTAACAAAAAACACTTCCCTCCCAGTACCTTCTCTTAACTGCATCGAGGCCTGCACTTTCTAACCTGTGGTTACCACTAGTTTTATTATATTCTAGCGCGTTCTCGTAGGATGCTATTTTGAGCATCACAAACGCTAGAAACGATTGAAACCAAAGTTCATAAACGATTGCAACGAAAGACAAAAACCATTGAAACCATTGGCAAAAACCATTGAAACGACAAAAACGATGGAAACGAACGACACAAACCATTGAAACGCTGAACGCAAACGCTGGATTGAAATGTGATCCCCCAACCAAAACTTTACGTAATTTTTTTTCAATGTAATGCTAGAAAATCAGTTCTTTCTCCGAACATGAAGAAATTTGATAAGAAGTACGCTGTTGATTGGATTCTACAACTTAACGTATGTGCACTTCAGTTGTCAAGATTTTTGTGTCTAATTTTTAGTTGAAGCAGAAATAATCACGAAAATGTCTTTTGCGTTCACTCCTGTAATTTCGCTGTAATTTTCGAGTACGATGTTTTGATTTTGTTGTAAATTCTAAATATGTGAATTTTCTGCCACTTTCTTATCAACAGGTAAATGCACATGAAATTTACTTTACTTTTATGTTGTTAGATTATTATGATTGTCCGTGAATTTTGCATTCTAGCTCGTTATTTAGCGTTACATATTTTGTTACGCCGTTGTACACCAACACTGTGCGCATGGCCAAAATCCTCTTGGTGAATATTCGTCTTCTTCATCACAATCAGTAAAATAATTTGTTTTCAAACTCATGGTAGCGACCGTGGTAGCTTGTTGTTTCTGAGTTGCTCGCGTCATCGTAAGTCCGTAAAGCCAGCGACACACTGGGCGATTTTTATTTGCCGATCACAACAAATTTGATCGCCAGCGATCGACGAATAAAATCGCCCAGTGTGTGGCTGGCTACATCTGGTAGAAGCAGAGATATCATTCTTGCTGTGAAAAGAAGTTTTACAGTGCACTTTTTGTAAAGTATAGTGAAAATAAATACGTGTAGATTTGATATTGAGAGCAGTGCCCAGGCAGCATGCTGCTCATTATGCCTTTATGACTAGACTGGGACAAATTCTAATAATTTATTGTAAACAATATTGTTGTTGTTTTTCTTTGCCATGTGCAGAGCAAATAACAGAAATTTAAGCATCAAAAAATGATTTATATTTAGGTAGTACAATCCATAATGTTTTAGGTGTAAAGTGGTTATTTTACAGTGCAGCTACCGTTACCACCAGATTACCCAGACAAACTTAACCAATCAAAAAGCAGAATGGCAACAATAGATTCCAACATTTTTTTACTTCAGCCCATGAAATGTCATGTATATAACAATGAAATTTTCAACTTGTTTGTTTGCCACAAGAACAGATCAGTACAAACTTTGGCTGTAAAGTGTTGGGTTTTCAAATATCTTCGATTCCATCCTTTTTTTAATTGACTAGTTTTGACTGCACAATCTGGAAGGCAAAGATCAGCAATGTTTATAAAAGAGATCAGCTTTAAACTGTGTAAAAACAGGGTAAGTTCATGACGACCGCAACGTATGTCTCCAGACATAAAGTGCATACCAGATTTTTAAACAGTGAAAACATGGCTTGTTTTCTGTCCAATTTGGTTTCCACCATATTATGAAAGTACAATTAAGCAGAGAAAAATTAATAACCGGTACATTGTGTTGTAAAAGAGTAATTTAAAATTGTTTTGAAAGCAAAGTATGTGGCATATATATTTTAATTATTAGTTTAATAATTCAAATATATATGCCACACTAACTGCTGGCTGTCTCAAGCACTTCAATGGTTTCCTCAACAGCCCAACATGTGAAGGAATTTCAGAAAAAAGTTTATAGCATGATTTCACTTGTATGTAAACCATTGTTGAAAACAATGATATTCCAGCTTGGCAGTTGAGTTATTATTTTCCCAAGAATTCAAAACAGTATAAAATACAACTTACTGGAGATAGATGAAACCGCTGGCAGGCGTGTTTCTATTTTATCTGAGAATTCAAATCTGCCACAAAAATTGCCCAAACATACAGCCGTTTCGTCCATTGCTTTCATACAGTTTGAAATCAGTTCTAGCTCACGTGCATGACACATCCATTTATCTAGCATGCAATTTAAACTATACTTAAAAATTTCTAAATTAGAAAGTCAACGACTCTGTATTCACATAAGCTTCACAGACTGAACTCGTTGAAATTTCATTGTTCTGTACTTGACATTTCATTGGCTGGAGTAAAGAAGTTGGAATGTATTTTCCCGTTCTGCTTCAAAGTGATTGGTTAACTTTGTCTTGTGTGCGAACAGTAGCCGCACTGTAATAATTGGATTGGCTTTTTTCAGTCCTTTACAACAATGGATGTTTTAATTCAAAATTCAAACAAACCCTGTGCTTTACAGTCTGATTCTTATCAGAAATGTAATTTGCTGATGCTTGTTGGAGACTGAATTATTGAACTTGAAGAAAAGGACTAAGTTCTGATAGGGATCGATTATTATTTTTTTGCTGAAGGGAATACATTTTCATTCAGATATAACAACAAGGCTACTTGAGCTCGCAATTCAGGCAATGTGGCAACTGCTTCTACTGCAAAGACAATGAACTGAGACAAAGTCTTGAGAAGTCTGAGCACTGGTCAAATACATACAGAAGTTTAAATCAATTTTAAATTAGCCTTTTTATGCTGTAATTTTAATGCTTCAATAAACTATCTATCTACAAATTTGTAAAAACCGAATTAAAAAGTTGACACTGGCTAAAAAATGGTTTTTGGACGTTTTGGCCACTACTGACATTGCCTTCTTCAGCAAGATAAAAAAAATGCAAATGTTCAATGGCGTCCTGTTAAAAAATATGTAACAAATGTGTGATAAAAACTCAATGAACTTTCCGAGTGCAGCAATAGTCTCTAGAGCATTCTTAATGAGTCTATAAATTCTTAATGCTATTGTAAACGTTTGGAAGTGCTATGTGTTCGTTTATAGCATTCCTAACTTGCACAGAATGCCAAGCATTTAAGAATTAGTCTTTGTTTCCACGCCGTTGACCTGTCATAGCACTACCAAACGTTTACAATAGCATTAAGAATTTATAATAGACTCATTTCGAGTTAGCGGGGTAGGTAGACTCATGTCGAGTTAGCGGGGTAGGTAAATTTGTCCCAAATTTTGATCAAGGGAAACAAAATTTAGTTTGAGTTAGTGGGGTTTTCGAGTTATCCAAGTTCCTGTTAACCAAGTAAAAATGACTGTAAAGTGTGATTAAATCCAAAGGAAATGGCTGTTAGTTTGAGTCAGCTGGGTGTTCAAGTTATCTGAGTTCAAGTTACCAGGTTTCTACTGTATATTAGGTATACCCCTAAACCAGTACACCCTAAAGTATACCTTTTCTTACAGCTCTCAGCAAATAGGTTCAAAACAAATGCATTAGACTTCCCATGAAATAATTTTAGAAAAAAGTTGCAAAACTTCCAGGGGTTGTGAACCATATCTTCACAGGGGGGTTCACCAATTTAGACTTTCAATGAGTAGATCTTTACAAGACCATTTTTGTGTGAATTTTTCATCAAAATCAGCCAGATTCGAACCAAACAGTTACGTCATAAGCGCATAAAGGCTTTTCCATGGTGAAAGGGTTAATTAAGGCTTCACATTTTGGCATTAATATTCCAGGTGGATGTACAGCAGGTATAAATTATTTATTAATGTTGACTTAGTACAGGTGCATACATGTATACAGCTATTCAAAAAAGGCCAAGTGGTGGTTTGGGTAGTCATTAAAATGTAGAATATGTAGAAGAAACTTACAAGTTTGTAATTTTGCATGTTAATTTTTTTTTTCGTTCTTTCACTGTTACATGGCTTTAAGTTTGGAAAATTCTTAATTTTTAGAGAGAAATGCTATGCTGTAACATGTACATGTTATTGTTATACCTCATTAGTATTCAGTGCATACAGCAACCCATATACTGCCTTTTAGTCCTGTTGTATAAGCTTAAAGCTTGGATCCAACAACTTTAATTGAAATGGCTGTCAGATTTCAGTAATCATCATTCCCTTTCATTTTAGGCAGTCACATGCCCTGCTGTTGATGTCAGTCACATAATGCTGGAAGCATACAAAAAGTTCATCTTAGTCTCTCTGATTCTTCATGGAAAGGTGAGACTGTTAAAAGTTTGTTATAGGGTATGTACATGTAGTAGGCTAAAGTAGAGTAGTGTACTGTGGTGTAGCATAGCGTAGAGGAGGGGAGGGGAGATCGCTAGAGGAGATTATCAAAATGCAAAATAACAGTTATGGAAACTGAAAAACGTAGAAGCTAGAATTAAAGCAAAACAATTACATTCTCTTATTCTGGTCCTTCTTTTGAAAACAGCCGATTTATCATAAAAGCTATGCAGTACCGTTTTTTTTTCCTTCCATTGGCAAAAAAAGACTGTGCAACAATTTTACACCTTCAAGTTTTCTTCGTTAGTGACCAATTAAACCTTTACAATTTGAAATAATGAGTAGATAGCACTGGCACTAATGTAAATGATCATCTGACAGTACAGTTTCAGCCCTTTGCAAGGCATGTTTATAACAAGTCATAATAATTATTATACAATAACTAAGAAAATTTTCACATGTTCATCGGTCAAAGTCACACTCAGATCAGTAAGAGTATAGACCATGAAAATGAGGTAACCTCTGATGCAGCATACATGCAAGGTAAAATTTCAGAAAACTTGAAACTGTTCAACTTTTGCAAAAAAGAGAATCGTGCAAGTTGTGAAAAGTCAGCTTGAAGTAGAAACAATGTGATGTCATTAGGTTTCATGCATACACACAGTCTCACACTGATTTTCCATTTAATACAGTTTATTTTTCTGTGTTGTGGTAGAAAACAAATCGACCAAATTTGTCCATGATCTACAGTTCTACATTTACAAACCATAAACTGCCCAAGGCTTTGCAGTAAAACCACTTGCCTAACACTTTGTGGTTCCACTAGCCTGTGTAGCAGCCGCCGTAGTTTAGAGCGGCAGGCTATGGTTCCACTGAGTTTTGAACATTTTCAAAAGCGAGAACTTAAAATAGCACGACTTCTCTGCTAAAAGAAACCTCTTCAGAAGAGTTTGATTGGATTGAGGATACTCGACAAATACTGTACTGGTAACAGCACATGTTTCGTTTTGATGACATTTAAAGTTCACCCGCTTGATCTGCTTGATCTTTTCGCTAGCATCTTGGCGAATTGCGACAAACGGGAGATTCACTGAATCATTAGGAATCATCCCGTATTCTCTAGCCATTTTGCAGTTGTTCTGAACTGTCTCTACCTCGGCAACTACTTTCAATTTGAAGGTTTAGTTGTTTGAAAACCAGTAGCTTTTGGCATGATGATCGATAACTTCCGTTTTTCAGGTGAATGTTTTGTCACGCTTGTGTACGGTTCTATTAATAAATTCATTCTTTATCAGTGATTTGTTGTTTTTCAATTACATAGTTGTGATTTAACAAATATGTTGATTCGCTGCACGTGGATTGTTTTATAGTTTGAAGGAAAAATCGGGTCTCGGCTTATATAGCCGAGTGATTTGGGTTTATTTTTTGTCAGAGTCTACTGGTTCCAAAAATTAAAAGTCTAGGGTCTCGGCTTATAGCCGAATAAATACGGTACATGCATGCTTATCTACCAGCCGAAATATTGTATTAATGTCAGTTTTCTTAAAATAGACCAAAATTTAATTTTTCTAATGATATTATTATTTTGCCTAACTTTCCAAAAAAAAAAGGAAAATAAAAAAAATAAAACAATTTGCAACCGATGGGAACTTCTACTTGCCCTTTCGGCCTGCTCTCGATGAGCAGCTAGATACATACATACATACATACATTATACTTTATTTGAAATAGGTTAAAAAAAAACTACAGGCAGCCAGAGGCTGATGTGGACCTACATTAATCTAATTAAAATAGTTACCGGTATTATAATAATTGTAAAAGGTATAAAGTTAAAAACGATCTGATCTGATTATGTATTCGGCTATAAGATGACAATGAAACTAAGTGAAGTGAACTGAGTTGTGGAAAGTTTAACATCATTTGTTTTAGCAAATCTCTCCTTGTCAGTTTGTTGTTTTCGATTCTTGTTTCATAATAACTTTTCCGAGTTAAGTGGCTCATAGCCACTTTGAATAGTTATTCTTCAGGAATGTTGGCATAAATGTCTGCTGATGGTGACCGAACTTTTCCCTTAAATAGGTTAGCGGACATAGACTGCAATAAACTTTTTACGCCATCTTGTCCTCGCCCCAGTCCTTTTCAGTCAATTAACAACAGCTCTAATTTCTATTGAAAAAGTTTAGGAAAACCTTCGAAAGCAGAATAGCAAAAAGCATTACATGACAAATTATTATTCTGAGATCTAGACGGGATCACGTTAGAATGTGTGTTGTAACTTGAGACCTCTCGGCACCGTGATTTTGGTTTATTTACATCCTTAAACTGTTCTGCTATGGCTACAACAAAATCCTTGCAAGCTTTGTCATTTCTGTAAGTCTGCCCGAGTTCAATACTGTGTTTTTCTTTGAGTTGACAAAGGTGGGGGTAGGTGGTGAAAGGCATTTCAAGTTTCGCAACAAAGTAAGCAATATCAAAAGGCCTTTCAAGCTTTAACGCGACGTCTTTATTGAGTTGTCTTAAAGCCCTAGGGATGGCTGCTTCTCGTGGGTTAGCTGCAAAATTAATCCGGATGGCATCTGAGGCTCTCTTGTGGCCCAAGGAGCCAGCCAGCATGGCTCCTCAAAGAATCTAACCTAAAACTTACATAGCCACCCATGACAAATGCTGATGATGAATTAGATACACTTGGTTTCTTTTCGCAGACAGTACAAAACATTGTGCCATCTCTGTAAGTAACCAATGGAAAGTCTGTCTTCCACGATTGCACAAACTTCCGTTTCGGCGGAGGCGCTTTAGAATCCTTGCTAGCTCTCTTACCATCATCTGTATCAGGAGTATTTCTCTTGTCTTTTTGGTCGTCCCACTTGCAGCAAAATAACCTAGGATATCCTTAACACAAGTGTTGCTTCCCAATCACACATGCGTCACATACTAGCAGTCATCGAAAGTTACATTGGTGGACATCAATCATCTCCACCTTTTTCCCCAAAACTAAAACTAACTAACCCAAAATAAGTTGGGATGGGTCAGAATCGAAGAATCATCTTGAACAGTACTAAGAAACAACATTGCCTTTCTAGATCGGCAGGTTTCATTTTGGTGCATATTCTGACAAATAATTGCATTAATAGGCAGTGTGACAGAATGATAATACAAACAGATATCTTCAAAACAAGGTGACAGCAGGGCTCGAGACTAACTTTTTTGCTAACTAGCCAAGTGGCTAGTGACAGCTTTGATTTCACTAGCCAAAACTTATTTTCTACTAGTCACAATTTTTAAGCATAGTTCTTCTTTTAAGGGGGGGGGGGGAGGGGGAAGGGTGAAAACAATGTGCAATAATGTTTAAACCTTTAACCGTAAAATGTTCCTTTTCTTCTTACAAAATTGGGCTTTGTTCTTCACTATAAAATTGTACATGTACATGCGTTTTTGTCAACTAGAGTGTTTAAAGCTTCACATTCTATAATGTCAACAGTTTACTTAGTTATATTCTCTGAGAGACGATTTTAATAAATGCGGTTTCTTGCCACTAATGCCTGATTTTTTCACTAGCCATTTTGGCTAGTGAAAGGCCAAAACCTACTAGCCAAAATTGCATTTTTACTAGCCTTTGGCTAGTTGGCTACCATTAGTCTCAAGCCATGTATTTTACATGCTACCTCTCCTCCCTTTGTAACGTCCAGTCAAAAAATAACTTTCATGAAGCCCAGATACAAATGTGAAAAGAAATGACATCCTTGTATAGTGTAATAAATAAATTTACATCAAATCGCAATTTCGGAACTTCTAAAAAGTGCAATGTGGATCAAGAAGCTGAAAGGTTGTCACCCGCTTGGAGGACCGTGAACAGATTTGTTTAAACATGCGCTGACACACGCAATCAAGTCCATTGTGATCCGTAACGCACGTTACCAAGTTAGGTGAAAAAATATTTTTTATACTTTCGATTCATGGCAGGGCTCAAAATAACAGCCGGTCAACGGACAATGTCCGGCCAAAATGAAGATTTGTCCGGACAAAATTTTGGTTCGGCGGTCATTTTGACTGGTCACGTACATGGCTTTCAAATTATTCGCAGTATTGCTTGAAATTTTACAGTAAAATCATAAAATATCATAGCAGCTTGCAGTCACAAATTTGTAGAATACAGATGAGACGGTCACGCTCTGCGGATTTGTTAGAGGTTTGCATAAATAAAACAGGAAACATCCACGTCTGTAAATACGCTATAAAACAGACAACAATGAACATGGCATCAATCAACGTCTGCTATAAAACACGCGTACGCAATTACAGTTTCAATTGTCAGGTGGGCCGAGAAAAATAGCACTCGTTAGTGGATTTCAGTAAAAAACTATATGCACCTCTAGAAAGTATGAGTACGTAGCGTGTTTTTCACCTGCAAGATCATGAGAAAATAATAAAATAATTAAACGCTTTGAATGTTAAGTCAGCAATGTTTCTATTCTTTAAATTGTGCCTATTTCGCCGGGCTATTTCGCAACTGAACATGTCCGCATGTGTGCTGACAAGTTGACCACCAAAGACGTGGTGCTACTTTATTGTCAAAGAGAGTTCCGGTAAACGTTAGCTCGTACTGTACAAAATAAATAAAAAATAATTGTCTCCACGTCCGGCGTCTACAGATTGAAACGATAACTCTCGATATCTTTTTTTCTAGCCATGGCATTCAAGTGTTTCATGCCAATTCTATCGAAGTCTTCTTGTGTAAGGCTACTTCCGCGGATATCTATCATTAAAAGTACTTTGCCAATCAGGCACCGCATAGAACAGGCTTCTCTGTTGTAGGCGACGTTAAAAACTTGGAGAGATCCATGATTTTTGAAATGCAAAGTGACGTAGGCTTTCTTGCTAATCTTTTAAAAGAGGGCATCTTATAGGAAGCTTGATGAACAACGAGTCCAAGCAAAGGCAAAGTTATCTCACTTGTAGCATGGGCATATGTCCTATTACTATTTGGTGTTCGGTAATAAAGACTAGTAAAGTGCTTACAAACAAGATCGTCTCCAGCCGTGAGTCGTTAACTAATGTAAAACTACTGTGCATTTTATTTTATGTAGAGTAGAACGCAGAAGAAATGGAAATTCAAAAAGCGAACATAATAAAATGACACTTTTAGCGATCAAAACATTAAAGCTTTTAAAAGCCTTATACTCTTTAACAACAAGTGATTTAGCTTATGAGGCGAAATTTTTGGCAGAATAGGCTATTGTTCAAAGTAAATACTCAATATTTTGACCGGTCAAAAACGAGACATGACCAAGCAAAAATTGATTTGGCCGGTCAACATGACCGGTCAGTATCCAAAAATTATTTTGAGCCCTGCATGGTACGTGTAAACATACACGTCTGCGTGTTCGTCAACTGAGAATGTCACGAGCCAAAATAAGGTCTGTTTAAGTGCGTAAATGGTGAAACATTCCTTTTGCTCGTTCATGCTGCGGAGCATGCAATGAAATGTGGACGGAAGTTGTAAACCGTGGGCAAATAATAAGGATTCGAAAAAACTTAAAACCCCCTAGAACGACGAAATAACTCAAAAGGACAACAACAAACAAGCGAAGTTAGTAAATTTTCTTTATTTTATAGTAAAATTTTATTTTGTTAAATGTTCTTATCATCTCCTCAAATTCTAAACCGTGTACTGGTGTAACACAACACCACATAGTTCTTTAATACTTTGTTTGACTTTCCCAAGAAAATCACCAACACGCCATTTCTTTTACTCTTCATTCGGGTTTTTGAATTATTTCTTGCCAATCTTTAGCTGCTTCAATGCTAATTAAATCAACTATTAGCAATTTTAGTGTATTATATAGTTATGCCGTAATTTTACAATTTTGCCATGATCATGACATTAATTTTGATCAGATCAGGAGCTTGATCAGATACATGACAGGAGTGTCTTTATTACATTTTTTTACAAAATCCTCCTATAGCTTGTGCACCAACAAGTGGTTTATTTTATGTTGTAAAGTTACAGATTTTGTTATTACTTCATTATTTTTTATGGGAATAGGTAATGAAAGCTGAAATGGTAAATGTCTTTTTTCACAGTTACCCAAATTCCGTGAAGAATGTCACACTCTGGGGGTGATTTTAGTGAAGAGAAATGAACCCTGATTTATCTGATTATGCAAAACGACGAGAGCATCTACCAGAAAAGGGAAAAATGATTATGAGACTAGGTGGGGGTAGTAGAAGAGGTACATGTAGCAGTGCTCCTCCCATAGCCCCTTCACCTCCACAGGCACCCCACCTGCTGCTAAACATGCAGCACAGACTATTCTCGCCAATCTTCATCGTGACTGAGTTGTAGGCATTCATTTACCATGTGACTTGTTTTAAGTCCTAGGATTGAAGGCACACTGACACCATTTTTACTTCAAAAACTCAATAGCCTAAAAACATATGGAAACTACAAATAGCAGTCCAATTTTGTTAAAAATCACTATGCAAGTGTATTGAAGTGATAATCAAGTGATATTTTTGTGATACCATCAGGAACTTTAGATCTCAACCTGAAAAAATCAGGCTGATTTTTTCTAGTTTTGTCTGTTTGGACTGGAAAAACACCTAAAAATTATTATGGCTCCCTTCTTATTTCAACAATAATTTACTTAATATCTCCATCTTGATGTACTAGGTGCATTTCATATATTGGAAGACCTATTCACCAATTTTATACTTTTTACCAAAAAGCATTTAAATCCCCATGACAGTGTTCCTTTAAAGTCACCTTGAAACCCCGAAGATAACATATTAGCACTAGTCGTGGTCTCCCCATCCTTTTTGCCCAACTGTTAGATTTTAGAGGTTTGTGTGTCAGGCTATGGCCAACTTAACAAAACTAATACAACTAAAACTAATCCAAAAAGGCTATGCCCATCCAATCATTTACCTTTTAAAGGTTTTCTTCAGTGATTAAAAATTGGCTTCTTCCAACTTGGCCACTGCTTTTTCGAACTGTTACTTGTCTCTCTTAATTAGCATGGTTAAAATCAGTTTATTAAACCCAAGACAACAATGAAAAGTACATGAATGAGCTGGCTCAAGAGCCCTTTGATTTTTTAATTGATTTTAGAAAATAGGAAGCTATTCCAAATTTTAGGCTTAAGAGGTCTTTATAAAGAGGGTGTCTAACTGGCAAATTTTAGCCTAACAGGTTCCTAAAAATCAGGTTCTAACTTGCGGGTTTTTACTGTATTTTTTAAATTTAATTACACCATTGTTTTTATGATGATGTTTCAGGGTTCCAGGAACATCATCATAAAAACAAGTGTGTTCCAAGTTTCCAAGGGTGTTGCATCAGACTAGCCACAAACTATTTTGTCACAAATTCTTGTTGAGTGAAAAAAAGGCGATTGGCAAGGTATTGCCAACAGTTTTTGGTTGGTCATAAATTTTCATATCAAATGACTTTTGTAGCCTTTTGTGTGCTGTTTACTGTTATTAGGTTTTGACAGGCAAAAAATTATCTCTGTATATTTTGTCACCACAAACAAAATTGCAAGCACTTCACCCATCCTTTTCCCTATACAGGTGTAAGGTAAAACTGGTTATTTGCTGATAATTAAAATTTCTGAGCCAAACTGCTAGTAAGAAATGCAATAACTGAGGTTGAGATTTACTAATGTAGATTATACTGCTTTTGATAAACAGATAATTGATCTCCCAAAATACACTTCACATGTGGTAATGAGATTTCTTAAGGTAAGAGAATTGTCCTTATAAGTTCACACTGACAGCCGTTTGCCAGTAGCCATTTGTAAATCTTAATTTAGTGGGATGCACTTTAGACCTTATCATATTCCTTTTGCATCACAGTGTCACATAGGGCACAAACAAAGATCTTCCAGTCTGGCCTGTTTCTAGCTATTGTTGCCACCTCACCCTAATTCTCCTTTACAACTCCAAAAATGACAAAAGACCTTTCTTCCATTGGACAGTTGACTTTAACAATTATTGGGCAATTGATATCAATCATCCAATAATAATAAAAAAATATGGGACAATTAATATCATGTAAAAGAGGCTTTGATAGTGCAGAGCAAATAACGTGGTTCCCAGACTGTGTTGAAAATTACGACAAAAAGGGAATACTTGGTGCAGCCAACCTTGTTTTGCCATGATCAAATGACTGTACATGTACCAATGGATCCGTCTTCAAACTCGTACCGGGCGTAAACAGCTGCTGCATAAGCTTTCTCTGACACATTGGTGATTGCATGAGTCACAACGACTCTCTCTGTCACAGAAATCAAGTAATTTGCAATAATTTATAGTAAAATACGTCAAATTGGGCGTATTTGTGAATCCTGCCAGGAATTCTAAAGGGCTTGATGAAAAACAGAAAATCCAAATGGGAGGGGGTTAATTATTATGGAATTCAGAGGCTATGGGCCGGGGGGGGGGGGGATAACCCATTTTGGAATTTCTGAAGGCAAGGTGAAGTTAAAACGTTGATGCTGCTCGTGGCAGGGTATTTTCTGGATATTTTCTGGAATCACCCATTGCATTGCATTATTGTCTGACTGTGACCACAGAGTCTGCAAGTTTAGACCTGACTTGAGCAAACAGTTTAGCATAGTTTTCACTTTGGTTCCAGAGAACCATCCTCTCTCATCTTTTCATTGGATCTGATCCTGTTTTTAATTTTGGCAGCCTGTACTGTACCCGATATTCCACTTCTTCTGCAGTAAAATCTTTCAGCTTCTCAAGTGACTCTTGTTCTTGATTTGCATTTATCCATATGATGTTTTACTGTACCAGTAATCAATACAACAAAAAATGGTTAAGCATCCTTGTTAAATTTGACTTAGCATTCTTCTTTTCTCTTTTTAATACTCCAATTGCTGTAAGCAGTTGACTAATTTCATTCTCATACGAGCTTTCTTGTCCATCTTGGCTGTCTTTGCTGCTCATTTTGCCTCTAATCCAGTGACATGCAATTTGTAATGCCGACAACCGATTCATCTCTTTACACCCAAAACCTTGCAAAACTTTAATTGCTAAAAACCAAGTTTTTCTAAAGTTCTTGCGTGTATATTAAAAGTCAAAAAAGGAAAGTCATACAAGTGGGTGGTTGTGGGTAGGTAGGTATTGTATAGTGTTAAAGCACACATTTTGTTTAAATTAAATTAAGTTCATGTGTTGCTTGTACTATTTTGGGCCTTTTGATTTCAGCCTCTGAGTGCTGCATATCATGAACTTGCAGCAAGTTACTCCTGCAACAACCCCAATGAGGTGCGCACAGTGGCTACAAAAAATGAAGATATATTCAGAACTGTAAGTACAGTGGACTAGGGAGTTTAAAAGAATTATTGTTTTATTTGCAGTTTACATGTAGTTGTTGGAAATGTATTGTCCATTAGTGCTTGAAGATCTTTGCACCATCTTTGAAAATCTTTAGATACCGGTAATCGTAAGCATTTTTACTTTGGTACCCTTGGAAGTCTTACATATAAGTTTTTTTTATTATTATTATTTTTATTTTTTTATTATTATTATTTTAAACATACAGACACTAGTTACAGATTACAATTTACACTACATTACATTTCACAAAATTGATTTTCATACACTATATTATTGTTCAATAAGTTAATGTATGGAATTCATTGGCTTCGTTAATCTTCGAAGTCTTATTAATTTTTTAACTCTTGCCGTTTTAACAGATGCAAAGATTTTATTAAATGGACAGAGTCTTACCATTTTAATTAAGGTGTCTCGATACAGCTTTTCTGAGCCATACCTACAATTTGCAATAAGTCTTTTAGCAGCCTTCCGTGACTCAAATTGATATGAAAATGACACCATAAATTCAATTTATTTTTAAGGTAATTAATACTTCCATAAACAGAAAACCACCATATCAGCAAAACCTGGATTTTACGTAAATCAGATTTCCCGTTTAAAAACAAATACCAACATCTTAAACAATGGTGTACTGTAAATGAAATATTAAGGAATGAAATATTCTGTTTGTCTGATTTCGAATTAATCACAAAAATGTTTCAAATTATACTTTTAGCATAATGATAATAAATGGACTGAGACACAAACAGGACAGGACTTTGACGAAGTTACCTCAAATGATGCCAAAATTTGTATTATCTTTTGGCAGGTGGAAGTTTTTAAGAGTTTCTTCATCGCGGTTTTGAGAATTGGATATTTTCTTAAGACCACTCCTGTTATAATAAAAATGGCTCAATAGATTTTTTTGAAACAATTACCATGCATGCATGATAATGCAAATAACTCAATTCCATTTTTTTTTTCATTGATTCACTGGAATGTTTCTAATTTAATGATAAAGGATGCATTTGAATGAATGAAACAAATTATTTATAATAAAGTATTCATGCTTTACAAAATTATGCCAAAAATATTCAGACGCCATTTTTTTGGCCCAGAAATGCATTTTTTCACGGGGTGAATTCATACACATTGATTTGCATATCTTAAAGATAGCACCTTCATAACACAACTTTTCCTGTCCACTCAGCCCCCACCTGTATCATTACATTGAGACCTGTTCCAGTTAATCAATCTTTAAAAAACATTGAGGTTACACTTTGTGCAATATAAAGCATGCATGGCAGACGTTTCAACAAAATCTATCGAGCAGTTTTAAAGTTTTTGGATAAAACCCTCAAAATGGAAAATTACCTTAGAATTGTAATGTTGTCAATTGTAAGAAAAAATACAATTCTCTAAATCACCAAAAAGAATATCAACAAAACTTTTACATTGCCAAAAGGTTAGTTAAATATACCTTTTGGCATTATTTTGAAGTAATTTTATAAAAGCAGTGTCTGTCTCGACCATGCAAAAAGTATGGTTTAAAATAATTTTTGCGATTTACTCAATTTCAAAAAATTCTTGTTTGATTTGCAGTACAGTTTGGGGCCCAGTTCTCGGCCACTTCAGACGTAAACTTGTATTACTTTCCTCAGAATAACCATAGAAACTTGAAATTTCTCCCAGAGCTAGCTTCATCATTGCCCAAGCAATAATGAAAATAAAAGCTCTGTTTGTGGGCCCAGTTCTCGGCCACCCAGGCCCAGTTCTGGGCCACAAAAAAGCTTATGCATAATATTTTTTGCATAAAAAGGCTCAATTAACTTTCACAGACATAAAATCACTCTGTAAACTTATTTATGTTATGTCGATTGTAAATTATTTTTATGAGACTTTGGTTTACTTTGAAATAGAAGGTTTTAAACACCCCTAGTTGCTCTCTTAAGTGCAGGTTCTGGCAAAACCACAAAATTGCATTGTATTTAGATGATTTTATTGCAGTGAAAAGGTCTTGAAAGAGTTAGGTGTTGCAGAAATAATAGACAAGACAAAGGTCAGCTCAGAACTTAGCGATTTATTGATCCTTACTTTTGAAACATTTCTTTCTTTTATTCTAGCTTCAGCAGATGAAATTATATTAAAAATCAAAATGCTAAGCAGTGCAGGGTGGCAGAGAATAGGCAAATATGCAAAATTCGCACAAAAGTTTTTGAAGTTAAATTTAAACCAAAAAAATGCAACGGTTCAACGAAAAGTTAATTTCAGCCTAAAGCTGAATTACTCTACGCTTCACATGCCAAAAAATTAGCTGGATCTTTCGGATAAAATACGAATTTGACTCCATCTATAAATTTTAAGTAACCGTAAACAAACACGTCTTTTCGACTTTTTTGCTTGTTTACAAGCAAAAAGTAGGAGAATAGCAGTTATGTGGGTAATCTGGAACCGGAAAGAGTCGCATTCTTGTTAACTCTCAAGGGACTGTTTTAATTTCTCAAGGGAATACTTTCTGTTGTGGGTGATCAAAGCGCGTGACTCGTAAAGTGTCACTCTATAGTTGTGCTTCAGCACTTCCGTTCTTGTAGAAAAAACGTGACTTGTCAAATTTACAAACGTTATATAACAATCAAAAACTTGAGTAGCCCAAATCTTACGTCACATAACCAATTAAGAATGTAAGGGGTTCAGCACTCGAAGGCAGCGAAGTTTAAAACGATTAAGAACGCAATTTGTACTGGTACAAGTCTTTAGGCGCTAATATTAATTTAACCTAAAACGATTAACAACGCAAATTTGTACTCTCACAAGTCTTTCACACACTAAAACGTTGCTAATAGTTAACCAAAGGGAACTCATTTCGTGACAATTGATTATTTCTGCTGAGTTGCACAATTTAGAATTTTTACATCATCTAGCGAAGCGCACTATTACTAAAATAACAACAACTTTAGTTTGGGCAAAGGCTTTGTATGGAGGGGACGCATTCTTGACAAGAAAAAAAGGGAGAGAAAGGCACAATTTGAGGCCGAGATTCTCGAAAGGCTCGAAAAATGATAGATTCCAAATATTTTTGCTTTAGTAAGTGAAAAACAGATCGAAGGTATCCAAAACATGGCCCAAAATTGAATTTATTAGTCGAAGATCCG
Organism: Oculina patagonica; assembly: GCF_052425735.1. Lineage (NCBI taxonomy): Eukaryota > Metazoa > Cnidaria > Anthozoa > Scleractinia > Oculinidae > Oculina > Oculina patagonica. Next base: position 14,650,955 of record NC_135770.1, on the reverse strand, counting down.
GCAATGACACCTTGATTCCCACTGCAAAATTATTCAGGCTGCCGAGAAATTTAAGCGGCGGATAGCGAATTACTATCGAATTATATAATTGCGAAGGATAGCACTTGTATGTTTGCTTCATTTAGGCCCCGGAAAGATCGTCAGTTGCAAGAAATTCAGAATTCTTCCCGAATTTGATGGCACTGATCGCCGGCCATCCGATCTGTTTCGACACATGATAGATAGAGGGCGAAAATATTATGCTATTCAAACGCCTTTCTAACGGAATTGACGGCGGGTTTGATTTTAATAAAGCTGTTATTTATCCCCATTACTATTACACACTGCAGCTACAGCTGCCGAGCTCAATCAGTCTATATTGAATAGTATTTGCCGCGACAATTGTGTAACGAAATTGAGGCAAGGAGACAGATCGGACGAGCGTTTCTTTGTGTAATTTTGAGGTGGCATAAATCTGAGGTTAGCTCTGTTGGGTTGCAAAATGTGCCACTAAGAACAGTGTAAACGTTAAATTGCATTTCTCATAAAAATAAATGTTTTCTTTCAGCAAATCCCGGCAGCAAATCGGGCCTTTATAATCCATTCAATAACTGAATGTAAAACATTTTACACATTTATTGAATAATCGCTCTGTTTGACAAACCTTTTGTTTCAAACCACGGTTTGAGCTTTCTACGTTGCACAGGTAAGGCTTTCTCTTGAATTCCGAGCCAATCTGGCCATGGTTTTGTGAAACAATCGCTAAATATGCCTCCGAAGTGCCCGCCAACCATACATTGCTCTTACAGAGAGCGGTTTGTTTGTTCGAATTTTGTCTGACTCACACCGGGTGCCAAATTCTGTGACGTCATTAGTGCGCTTCGTTAATTGCAACATCATTAAATGTGTTAAGTGATATTTACAAGTGTTTTTGTAGCCTGTTGTGAAATTACTTCCGGTGGAAGCAGTAAACGTTAAACGTTTCTTCTGTTCAGAAGTTAATGCATCGCCATTAGAAAAATAAACAGCAACTGTTTTACTGGAAATGTAGTCATTAGAAATGGCATGACTCATGTGTAGCCGTAAGGTAAAGAATAACGCGAGGAGAAGCGGCTTTTGGTAATATCCAAACGAAAATTTACTTCTCAATGTGGGGTTAAGATTGCGTGACGAGAAAAAAGGTAACTCTGTCATGCGTAACCTAACCTGCGATCAGGCGTTATTTTTCTCGCTCTTTTCGCCTTCCCTCCGCCGCGAAAAAAAAGAAGCAGGTTATGCGTAACCTTTATCGGGAACCTTGCATTAAGCCGAGTAGAAATCTTTCTAACTCGAAAGGAAACAACTATTTCGATTAAAGGCAAACGTCAAAGTTTACCTTATTTAACCAAGCCAAAGTATATGAGTCGCAAAGCACCCAGCCGTCGCGACTGACAAATACAGCATTTCCTTCGCGAAAAAAAAAAAGAATGCTTGAACTGAAAGACGTTTGAATTCTTCCATGATATGTTCGAACAACAATGCCCAGGATAAACCTTCTACTCATACTAACTTCATGCAAAAAAAGTCGATATCTCGAAGAGATCTATGATTGGAAAAACAAATTCACCTACCAGTTCGTGTAAACTCGACGTGTGAGCATTCTATAGCAAGTTGAAGGATCAAAGTCAAGATACATGTATTCAGGGCACAATAATCAGTGTATCCTTTGAGGGAAATAACGTTTTCTTTTAATTCAACTCGGCTTGAAAAAACATGTTGAACACAAAGTGGCCGAGAACTGGACCAGCCCGAGGTACACTATTGTTTTAGATAGCTTGAGCTTGAGCTTGAGCTTGTTTACTTCAAGTCGCAACAATTTGCATGCTGGGCATCCTGCTTGTTTTGAAACATGGATGGCTCTTGCCGGTTTCGGCGGCCCAAAAGTGTGCAATAGATTTCCTTGCTTGCACAGTCTAAACAAAGAAGTACACAGTACAAAGGCAAGTGAGTAATGTTGTGGTTTTGAGAACTTGCCAAGTAGCACACAAGCGAAAAATCCCTTTACTTGACACGGCAAGGTTGTTCAAGGATTATGTTAATCACCGTGAGCAAAGACTTGAACAGAGATTAGTGGACCTGGATGGTCTGTCTTTAACTTGGCTCACAAAATTCGTCCAAAACAATCGCATGGGGCCGAGTAAAATTAAGGATTAATATCACGCGTGTTTTCAGAAGTTGTAGAAATTGTCAGAGTCGCGAAGTGACGAGAGCAATTTCTACAACTTCTGAAAACACAAGTGATATTAATCCTTAATTTTACGAGGACACATGTGATTACTTGTTTATGACAAAGAGGGCAAAATTTTCTGAAAATTGTCGATGCTTATAATAACTTATCGGAACAGCGCGAAGCTTAATAATTTGGCTTGCAAAACAAAAACGTTCCTCATAATCGAGCAAATCTTGGCGTTGGAAGAGAATAACGCTGACAGTTGTATGCAATGAAATGTATGAAAGTCGTGAAAATAATAAAAAAGCTATTAACAACTGAACAAGCGAACACTCAATATAAACGTAAGCTTAATTTTATTCACCTGTTTGCACGTTTTGAAGCTTTCCGTCTACGAGCGGCTTCACATGTCAGTCCTCGACATAGATAACAGCAAACGACGACCCCAAACAAACTTGTAGAAGTAATTTGTCCGGTAGATGTGACCTTCTTTCACAGAAAAAACTATGTATCTCCTCATTAATATCCTGGGTTGCTGGTGACGAGTCTTAGAGATGACAGAAGTGAAACGGAGATGTCAGTTGCCGGCCGCTATGAATGAGTTTGAATCGTCGCACACTCGCAAGTGTCTGATCCAATTTTTGTACCGTTTTCAACTGTAATAATATTCTGTTTCAGCTTTCGGATCTTCGTTTCAAGCTATCAGCCCGTTTCCATTCCATTTTCATCACATATCTGCGGAAACTGAAGTCAAATTTGGAAAAGATCGATGTCCAAGCGAGCGCTGTGTTTGAAAATTCTGCTTGTGAAGCCAACGAAGTGCAGCGCGCTCAGCCAATCAGAAACGAGCAATTTTCCTGTTTGTCCAATCAGGATCTAGTAATTTTGCCCGGGGCAATTACCAAATTAAGGAAAAATGCTCTCTGTCTCAGCCAATCAGCATTCAGTAATTTTGCCCTCTATGTTATAACTTTTTTAATTGCACTGAAAACGTAAATTTTAGAATAATTGTAAACAGAAACTTGTCTATTCAGTAGGTGTTTGTGTCATTAATATTTATTTTAGGATAACCCTCACTATAAACTCAAAACCCATGAGAATTGCCTTATTTTATTCATGATATATTTATTACATATTCAAATTAAAGCTTTTTCGTGTTTTTTTTTTTTCATGGGTTTGTTGCCATGAAGGAAGCATTAAAAAAGGCATAGAAATGGTTTCAAAATGGAAATAATTTTTTATTGACCTGGAAAATGTTTAATTGTTTTCATGGTGTTTTCATAACACTTTCACTGCCCAGACCCCATTTGGTTCTCAACATTTTTCATGGGGTAGGTAAAGGTAAAAAAATTCCTGAAAGTCCCTTTAGAATGAATGTCACTTTTTTATGGGTAGGTGGAAACTCACAAATACCATAAAAATGCGTTTAAACTTCCATGATTTTAAATCTTATAATGGATCTTGATGTCATGACTGCATGGAGCAACTTTCACTGTACCTTATTTTGTGCAATTTGACGTTTGACAAAGTTTGATATTTTATCAAACTATCATGGAAATGCCTCTGTCCAGTGTTTCATTGGGGTTTCAAACCACAAACTGCCACCTGACCAAATTGGTGTATCCTAATTGGCTGGTAAATTGATAATGAGTTTGAGAAAGGAATCTTATAACGGAAGATTTTTAAAGATATTTCAGAATAAATATTAACGCTATAAAAACATGACGTTTCGGCGGCGACATGTCACCATTATCAAATGCAAATTTTACAAGGTAGAGAACGATATTTATAGAAAAAAAGTGTGAAACTAAATTACAATAAATAAGGTGTGGAAAACAGAAAAATGTGCATAACTAAGTAAACAGCTTCACTGGAATGGAGTGTTCAGGGATGTTTTTTTTTACTAGTTAGGAGCATCTCGTAAAAAAAATTAGGCACTCAAACTTTCCATGGCATTTCTTTAGAATGGCAAATTGACTGTGAAGGTCGATCGCCTTTTGATTCTGTTCTGTTCTTGAAGGTATTTGCAAATCACGGAGTATCTGTGCTCCTCGATGCACAGGTGGAGGTGGCGGCTCGTGTAGCTAATAATATAATTTGCATTGTACGAATTAGATTTGAGAATGAATCTTAAATCTAAGAGCAATATCTGGTGAAAGTCAGGGAAGACTGCTGAAAGGCTACGGTAATTGAAAATGTAAGGTTTGGTTCAGAAAAAACTGAATTCAGACATCTTAATATATGCACAAAAATTAATTACTGTTGCATTAGCTGTTCAAATAGTTTGATCCTAACCTTAAACAGTTTCCACGGAGTGTTTAAACGGATGACAAAGGGATCGTAATTGGTTTTATCTGTTTTATAGCAGAAATGTGTTAAAGTAGATTTTCTGGTGCAAGCTAGGTCACAAATTTTGGGATGTCAGTCTTTGTGTGTTCTTTGGGTGTGTTATGATAACTGTTGAGTGTCAATCTTTATTCGACTTTCTACACCATTTGTAGTCATCATATTCAATGATGTTGTTGTTATGAGCTTTAATGCATTTAATTTTATGTTTCAGGACAACAATGTAGGTTTGGTTAAGCAAGTTGTAAGTTCACTGTACAGGAAAAACATCCTGAGGCTTACAAAGGTTCTCATATTATTTTATTGCATGTGTGACTTTTAATGTGAAGTCTGTTTGCCACATTTAGATTAGAAATGTGAAATTTATATTTTGAAACTGAGTGTGTAAAAAACAGATTAAAAAGCTATAGTAATAATTGAGGATCAAAAATGAACAAAACTGTAATTAAATACCTTAGACAAGTCTTATTTTGGATCCTTATAAACAACACATACATTGTATCTGCAGTGCATAGAAATCCACTTCGTTTGCATATATATTTCACTGATAAATTATACACATTATTCCTTCAGAGGTTTTACATGTTATGACAAGTTTTCATTTTTAACTCGGAAAATTTCGAGTTTTGCTGGTGAGGCGAATTTCTCTCCTTCCCATCTTCACTCCTTCCCTTGTTTCCTGTTAAACATTTTAATTGAATAATTAATTGAATTAATTTATTAATTAATCTTGTGAAGCAGGTAGAGGAGGTGGGGGTGGGTGCACATATCTGTGTCCGGCACTCGGCAGAACACAACTACATTATTTTAAATGAAGTTTTGAAAACCTACTGCTCTCCTTATGGTGCTACAGGATTGTGCAAAAATAATGCAAACGAAGAGCGCAAATTCATTTTTTGTTTTCCCGACATTTCTTCGAATTTTCGCTCGCTAATTCGGAACGAAATTTGCAAGGCTTTGAACAATATTTCACTAGAACAAAGGCCAATAATTCAACGAATTGCCGTTACCACAACGACAATTCTCGACACTAAGAGTGATATTTTGCTAGAACAATTCAACAAATTTTCATTTTCACAACGACAATTCGGGACGCTTTTAGTGATATTTTGCTAGAACAAAGACCGATAATTCAACGAATTAACATAAGCAAACAGCATCGCTATAAAGGAAAACACTTCAATCCGTATTTAGAAGTATCAAACGGCCTCAAATGACAGCAATCAAAAACAGTCGATTGACTATAATAACACTGATTAAAACGAGATCCAATAGTTTATTTGTAATCTGAAACATGAATCGGAAAACCTTGAATATAACTTACACTCGAAAATCTCAATCTTACATGTATGAGAGAAATGTTAAGTCGTTTTTGGCGGAAAAAAGCAACAGCCAGAATTGTCTGTGTCTACTTATGCAGGCCGTAAACAAATGCGTAACGCAATGACTTAATAAACATCTCGCTTCTCGGAACGCTGCCACACGGCCGCTTTTTCCACTAAAGGTATTTTCGGAACTAAAGGCAAAATTAAAGCGATGTGCAAAGCACTTTTCGTTAACTTAAGTGGGAACAATTTTCGTCGTCGGTAGTAGACAAAGAAGTGGGCATGAGTATCAAATTTTGCATGCGTGCGTTTTCATTTTCTTCAAGCATCGAAGCGAAATTTTTTAAAAAAAAATCGTAAATCCTCCATCTGCCACGAGTCCCATCAGGCATAAACTTTTTTCGATTTTCATCCCTGTGAATCAAAGGTTTTTACCTGAGGGAATAGAAAATGATTACTCTCATTCCAAGAAAGATCCAGTGTGACAGTGTATTCCCACGGGAAATGTCTTTTGACCTCAAATCATAAGCGCTTAATGTTTGCATACCATGAAGTTAAAAAATATTTTTGGAAATATCTGTTGTATAAAAGTTTAGTCCTGAATAAAACGCATATTAATAATCAAATGTTGTTAAAGCAAAGATGGCAAAGAAGCAGAAAAAGTACCATGACTCTTCAAAAAGTGTTCATAAACAACGCATATTCTCAATTTTAGTACACGTGCGACAATTTGTCGGCCGCATTGATTTGCATTTTAATCAAGCGTCCGGTCGTGATTTCAAAACAACAAATATCCTGGGTTTTACAATGTGAATAAAGTTTATTCAATCAGTGAAATACTCTGCCTTCAAAAAAGTTCATTCAAATTGACTCAAAACTATCGCTTGACGCATGGAATTATTTCGCTTGTAGGGTAACTTGAAACCCGAGATCGCAAACCGCAAAACTTTGAAATGCTGCACCGAAGTACGCAACACAGGGAGCTTTTGCTAGTTTTTAAAGCCTATCAAAAGTTTTTTCTTGGAAAAAAAGAAAAATGTTGAATGAAGTTGAGAACTTACAAACTGAAAGAGCACAGCTGTTCACTTTTTCCCAACGAGAGTTTGTTCAAAAACGTGTCAAAACGGCAAGTCCTAATAATAATAATAATAATAATAATAATAATAATAATAATAATAATAATAATAATAATAATAATAATAATAAACGAATATTTTTAACAGGATTAATCCATCAGTACTTGAGAGTGCCTTGGACAAGTCTTATTTTGGATCCTTATAAACAACACATACATTGTATCTGCAGTGCATAGAAATCCACTTTGTTTGCATATATATTTCACTGATAAATTATACACATTATTCCTTAATAATAATAATAATAATAATAATAATAATAATAATAATAATAATAATAATAATAAAAACGAATATTTTTAACAGGATTAACCCATCAGTACTTGAGAGTGCCTTAGACAAGTCTTATTTTGGATCCTTATAAACAACACATACATTGTATCTGCAGTGCATAGAAATCCACTTTGTTTCTTAGGGGTCCTGTAAGATTTTAAAAATTTAAAAAGGTAAAAAAGTTTAAAAATGTCAAAACTACAGTAGTCAAAAACATATATAAAAATTACAAATAAAAATGTTCTTTAACTTTTTGTTTAAATAGAAGCCTAGAGTTCAGATTTCTCATGTCCGACGGTAAACTGTTAAAAACGGAGGCTCCTAAAAACGAAAAACTCTGCCGGCCAAACTCTAGCTTCACTTTCCGCAGTTCGATAGAGGAAAATCTGTTCCTAGTATTGACACTGTGATTAACTCTTTTGTTTTCCAGTCCTGAAGATATGCAGCTTAGGCCACAATGTTCGATTCTGCGAATCTGTTGCCTGCATGAATGTGAATAGTTTAACTGTAATTAGACTACAGTAGGTAAAAACAGGCATAATCATAGCCCTGCAAATCCTTTCTGCAGCTGCACAAAATCTGGTAAAATCCGTGACATAGTCCCTTTAATAACTTAAATAACTTTTTATCCTTTTCAGCCTTTTTGTAAATTATTTTATCGAGCAGCATTTTGACAACAAATCTGTTTAAAGCTTAAAGCTTGTTATTTGTTAACAAAATAATTTTTCTCATTCAGTCCTGTGTAAAAATGGACACAAAGAATTACAAGATTAAAATAAAACTGTTCACTTTCCGCAGTTCGATAGAGGAAAATCTGTTCCTAGTATTGACACTGTGATTAACTCTTTTAAAATAGTTATTAAAAGGAGTACACGCATTTCCAAGTAGACAATCAAAAACACAGAGACTGACGTTTCTTTTCAGATAACTGTCAACTGATGGAATACGGATGTCAGTCTTGTTTTCCAGTCCTGAAGATATGCAGCTTAGGCCACGATGTTCGATTCTGCGAATCAGTTGCCTGCGTGAATTTGAATAGCTTAGTGTAATTAGACTACAGTAGGTAAAAACAGGCATAATCATAGCCCTGTAAATGCTTTCTGCAGCTGCACAAGTAATGGAAGAACGAATTTTCCGCAGCAGATTGACTCTCCCGGCCGCTTTCTTGTAGGTTTTGTTGAAGTGGGTTTCAAAATTCAATGTAGCATCTAAATGGACACCCAAGTACTTGTAGGTAGTTGTGCTGTTAATAGGTAAACCATTTATAGTCAGATTGAGCTGCTTATCCTGGAGACGACTCAATCTTTTTGCAGTTCCGAAGATCATCGTTTCTGTTTTACCTTTTTTGAGATTTATGATCAGTTCATTCTTGCGAAACCAAGTAGCCAGATAATTGATGTCATCATTTAGATTCCTTTCGATAACATCAAAATTGTTTGAAGGAGTAAAGATCACTGTGTCGTCGGCATACGTAATGATACTGGAAGATTGAAGAGGCTTGTGAACATCATTAAAATATATAATGAACAGCAGCGGCCCAAGGATTCTTCCCTGTGGAACGCCAGTAAAAACGGGGTTGGGTTCTGAAAGAACACCGTTGTATTGAACAGTCTGTTTTCGTAAAAACAGGTAATCTGTGAACCACTTCAGCTCATTGTTACGAATCCCGTAAAAGGGCAGTTTGCTTAGTAGGCCTGAATGACTGATGGTATCAAAAGCTTTGGACAGATCAATAAAAACTGTTCCTGTTACTTTGCCATTATCAGCTTCTTTCCTTATTTAGTCTGTAAAGTATGTAACGGCTAGTTCAGTGGAGCGTTTTGAACGAAAACCAAACTGATGATCAGAAAGGAGGTTATTACATTCCAGATAGGATACCAGGTGACTATATACCACCTTCTCTAAGTTCTTTGATAGAATAGGAAGAAGTGATATTTGTCTGTAAGGAACGTTTGCGCATGAGAGGTCATATTTGTCTTTGTGGAATCGCTTTGACAGTTAAGTTCTTGCTGGAAACTGGAAACTTGCTGGATGTTTGTTTTAACCTTTGATGTAGATTGTAATATTTTAAAAACGATTTTGCCCATGTTCTCAAGCTAGCTGTGGAGAACATAAGATCGTGTATTTTTCTTACAGCGAACTTTGCTGTAAACGCGAAGACCAACAGAAAGAAATGTCACGCGAAAGTTCCCAGCGAATTGTTGAGGTGAACCGCGAAAAGATTGCAGTGAATTTTCGAGATGAGCGAACTATTGCCCAAAAGGTCGCAACAAATTGTCGAGGTGAGCAAACTATCGCTTGGGCATTTCGCGCCATTCCAAACAATGGGTGTCGCAATAATTTGCTAAAATTTCAAAGAAATATTGCAAGCGAAATTTCTTCGAAAAGCCACGTAATTCGTCGAAATTTGTTTGCATTACTTTTACACAATACTGTATATTTCCAAGCTCTCAGATGTATGGGCTGAATGCATGCACAGAAGACTTACATGTACAGAGGCAAATCTTACTCGAACACGAGAAATTGACCTTTCAAAGGAAAAACACACAGGAAAAAACGTAAAGGGGGATGTTTACCACGTGTAGACAAACCTGCATGCAAAATTTGGCAATGTTTTGACAAAGTTCAAATGAGTCAAAATATCAAGGGGAAATTATTACACTTGCCCCTTTATATAATCTTTTAAAAGTAGCCTGTGACACATATCAAGGATTTTACGAGGCATCCCACTGCAATGCAGGAGAATTTTTTGAAAGCTGATCTTTTGAAATGAATGGCACACTTGCTCCACTTCAGTAGGCAATAGTCCACACCTAGCATTATCCCGATAGCACTTCCAACCTTACCAACAACCACCGCAAGAGTGCACACTGTAGTTCAAACACTACACTAAAAACTATATAGGACTTCAGACAGTCATATGGTCCTCAGTACAGTCATGAACTTTGAGGGGGCTAGCATAAGCAGGTCCCTGTGTCTAGATGATTTCTTGACTTGTCATCTTTTTAAAGAGTTATGTCACTGGCTTGTGCTGTACAACTACAGTTTTTGCCAATTAACGTGCATTTATTTAATGGAGTTGCATCACTGCGATTTCGCAGATTTTTTGGTTAAACTGTTCTAAAATTAATGGTAGGCAACCTAACCCGTGAAAAACATTATCTTTGAACATCTAAAGGAAGATATGATTTACAGATAGAATCAAGCTACGGCTATAACTATCGATTTTTTGAAGACACACAGAAACAACTTGAAAAGTTATTAGCCTTAATTTTTCAAATTGCAATCCATTTCCATCTGAGCCATTCGCAGCCAAAGAGGCTTGTTAACAGTTTCAGTGCTCTAATATAGCAATTGTTATTAACAATGGACCATTATTTTTAGATTTCCTACGACACAAATATAAATTTTGGCTGTTAAAAAATCTGGTAAAATCCGTGATATAGTCCCTTTAATAACTTAAATAAATTATTATCCTTTTCAGCCTTTTTGTAAATTATTTTATCGAGCAGCATTTTGACAACAAATCTGTTTAAAGCTTAAAGCTTGTTATTTGTTAACAAAATAATTTTTCTCATTCAGTCCTGTGTAAAAATGGACACAAAGAATTACAAGATTAAAATAAAACTGTTGGAGCGATCTGTGGTCATAGCTTAAAATATAAAAAACGTTTGAAACAGATCTAAAAATATAAAAGAGTCTCGAAATTGTCGACCGCCTTCTGCAGTCTTCTTCAGAGAATGATAGTTTTTGCGAGATTTGCAGAATTCTAATAAGCTAGGTCGACGTTATTGTTCGTTGCCCCGCTGGGGAGCAACCAGCGACGCGTAAACCCTTGGGAAGGGCGCCCTTTCATTTACAGTGTTTCTGTCTAAGAAAAAGGCATGAGACACTGTATAAATTACAAGATTGTTTCATTTTGAAAAACAGTTACAGAATTCTTAATCATCATTGCTACTATTATACCGTATTTACTCGAATAAGCGCCGCATTTGAGACAAAAAGGTTAATAAGCGCCGCAGTCCTGATGCGGCGCTTATTTGATGAACTTTGTTGAACTAAAAATTATCAGTACAAAGCAACTCTAAAACAAGCTTGAACACTTCTTTTCATCAAGAGCGATGTTTTGCAGTTCACATTGTTTTTTTACCGCTTGCCCATTAGTTTTTCAATTCAACATTCTTACAATACATAGTTCTGTAAATGTTTTGAACACCGCAAACTTTGCCACGACAGCTAGCGCCACTTCTGTTGACTAATACTGACAATCAAAAGACGCTCTTTACAATAACTGTAAAAGAAAAGATTTTTGTGCCGTCCAAATTTTAAATAAGCGCCGCCCTCGAATAAGCGCCACACTTGAGGCGCGAAAAATTTAATAAGCGCCGTGGCGCCTATTCGAGTAAATACGGTATGCAGATTTCAATGTTTATTATACTTACAGTACTGTACTTGCCCTTGTTAATTGTTTTCTTTAATGTCAAATTTGAGAAACACTAATACAGTAAAAACCCGCGTGTAAGAACCTAGAAATTAAGAACCTCCTGGCAGAAATTTGCTTCCTCAATACCCCAAAAGGTTCTTATATGTGGGGTTAAACTATTTTATTTATAATACAATAACTGTATTTTATCAAAAAGGATGTCTTTAGAGATCAAGAATTGCACAGGGAAGCTAAAAAATGCCAGTAAGTACCCCAAAATATAAGAACCTGTTTTGCCAAACTCTAAAAAAGCAGGTTCTTACACGCGGGTTTTTACTGTACTACGTATGTGTTTTTCTTTGTGTGTTTGTTTTTTCTTTATTTATTTTTTGTTCTATTTCAGACATTTCTTACTTTGTCATTGTCAGACATGGCTAACAGAGTACAACTTAGCAGTCCAAGAGAGGCTGAACAGTACATATTAAACATGGTAAGGACACATTACATGTAGTGTAAAAAGGTATTAACAGTAGTGGATGAAAACATCAAAAAGCACCCTATAGATGTGTTGAACCCAGGCAGGAGAAGGTAGATTGAGAATAAAAGTGTATTGAAAGTGCAAAAACGTTCATAACAAACCAAACATTTGGTTCGTTATGAACTTTTTGGCACTTTCAATATACTTTTATTCTCAGTCGTCACAATTAGAAGTGCCACGAAGCGAACAAAGATTTATTCTTAAAAACTAGGAGGAGGGAGAGTCCAGGATACATGTAACTTGCATGTGCAATCATAGAACGACCCAATAAAAAACATGAGAACCTTAATAAAGCTTAAACTCACGTGGTTAGAGTTAAACTGATATTTTGCTCAAGGGCCTGTTTATATGAAGAAACGTTGTCCCTGGTAGAAGGCGCACACGGCGCACAACACTGACATCAACACGATAAAAGAAACAACTCAATGCACACGAAATAATGCAATATTTTTGCGGCAAAAAACGTCAGCCAAAATCGATTTCCTGCAAGTGACACAAGTCGCTCGTTCCGAGCCATTCCTTGTCAAGTGTCATTTGTTTTCCTTCGCGCGCGCGTTCACAGAAGTGAATCCCGCGCGATCTCTTGCGTTTGATTTCAAAGGCGATTTTACTCAAGTGGTCTTTCGCGCTTGATTTCAAAGCGATTTTATTTAAGTAACTATAGATGCAAAGAAAAAACGAGAGACTTGGGGCAAGTCTAACGAAGACCCTGTGGTCTAAAACGAAGACCTCTTTGCATAAACTAAAATGTCATCCGAACGCATGAGAAATTTGACAGTTACTTCTGCTCTGGACAGTACTGTTCAGAGTAAAGTACATGTATCTGTCAAATTTCTTGCGTGTTCGGATGACATTTTAATTTATGCAAAGAGGAGCGCTATGCTTCAGTGTTGTTTTGCAGATGCTACTCTATCTTCTGTTTTCATTTTAGACCGGACACAGGGTCTTCGGTCTTCGTTTTTGGGTGTTCATTTTAGACACATCCCTTAGAAAGACTCTATTCATGCCAAACTTTTTACATGACGGCGTGAAAATACCTTATTACATCATCGTTTTAGAGATTTAACATTTTATTTGTACCATCTTATATATGTACCCAGTTTTATTCACTTCTGACTTGATAATGACATTAAGTGAATGTGGAAACGTTGTCACATTTTTAATTTTTTAGCGATGACTTGCAAGCTAAGTGATAATGTCATCGCTTAATGTCATCGAACGGCCGGTTCTTTTTGTCTGTTTCGGACAAACGAACGAAAATCCTGTGGGGTACTCCCAAAAATGTTGTACGGGGGTGTGCCGCTGAGACGCTGAACCTGTTCAAGAGAAATATAGGTGAATTTGCGACCCTGTCCCAGATGAACATTGGAAGAATAGGTACCCTAATTAAACGATAAACACTGAAATTGCAGTCAGGAATATTCATAACTCAAATATTTGTCTGTCACTGACTAATATCAAACGTTTTAAACAACGTTTGTTTGAAACTCTAATAAAGACGTTTCGGCCGAGAATCTTCGGCCTTCCTCGGTTTGAACAAACGTTGTTTAAAACGTTTGATATTAGTCAGTGACAGACAAGTATTTGAGTTAATAGGTACCCTGTTCCAGACAATATGCACGATGAAAAAAAATATATACATATAAAAAAACACTGGAGAATATCACAAAGTGTTCACTTGACTTTGTATGTGGCATGAAGATAAAGCGTCGAGGGGAGCAGAGTTTCGTAGCTATGCTTGATCATGCTTAATCAGGATTCTGGGGGGAAAATCGACCCTGTTCCAGAGAGAAAGGCTGAATTCTATACCCTGTTCCAGAGTCAGGGAGGCAAAAAAGCATACACTGTTGAGCAGCACATACCTGTATAGCCCATAGATGGGAGTACCCCCCCCCCCCCCCCGACAGAAATCAAGTTAACTTAATACATAGAAAATTTATGATTAACTTTGCATCCTTGGCCTGTGAATTAATAACTACTATATTTTTTTGAATTTCATCAGATCCTAACTATGCTATTTAGACAATCACCAACATTGCTTCTTAGGTTTAAAAAATGTACACTGCAATTGGATAACAGTCTTTATCACGCAGAAGGTGTCAGCTGCTTTTAATTACGTTGAGTTTTTGACAGATTTCCTCAAAGTTATGTTAGACCCTTTGTGAAACGCCATCGCTTCTGCATGCACTGCGTGCTGTTTATTTAACCAAGACGGTTTTAAGCTTTTCAATTTTATCACAGTGTTTTATAGTTTATGTATACATGTCTAGTTATTGTGTAGAATTGAAGTCCAAAAAGTGTTTTTTCTTTACAGCCTAGGAAAAAAAATATATTTGATTTGTTGCACCTTCCTGCTATATTTGTGTGAATAGCAAAAGATGAAGGACCCTAGCCAGGGTTAAGTTAGAATAAGACATGCCCATCTTTGGTCTTCTATTGCAGCTATACCAATAATGTTAAGGAAAATATTTTAAGACAAACTTGTGCAAAGTTTCACAAAATTAATGAACAAAGTGAGGTCACTATGAGGTCAAAATTCATTGCCATGGCAACGTCATATGAAGGCAAAGATACCCTAGTTTGGACCTCTGATTCCAATAACTCAAAGACTACTTGATGAAATTTCTTGATTTTGATTTATTTTTATCTAACCAACAAAAGGAACATTTTTGGCAATTTTTTAAAAAAATGTAGGCAGGATTTGGAGATACATTATTTTTTCGTAATATTAAGGTGGCACTGAACCCCACCCACAGAATTTATTTAAAAATTGTTAGATTGTTTTTTTTGTCCATTAGACAAAGAAATATGAAAAACAAAAACTTTCACTGTCTAGTTACACATGTATTAAGAGGCTCCGACTGAGAATATGAAGAATCGTTGCACAGGCTGGGAAAATCGAAAATCTTGAAACTTTGCCTGAACAACACTAGTGCGGTATGGTATGTAATCCCGTGGGACTTTCGTGCCAAAATTGATGTTTTCGCTCTTTTGCACTAATTTTGGGGCGAATAATAAGAATCTGATGGAGTTCAAATTTTCCGACCGCGTCTTCCCATGATTCTGGCTACTTGAGGATTTATTTTATGCTAATGAGATGCTAATTATATGCAGGAATAAGTTTTGCGAATATCTTTGCTCTGATTTAAGATTAACGTACCAAACGTTATACGAAGCTTGCTTTTGATTACCGTAGAATTCCGGTTATAAACCCTGGGCTTATACAACTTCGTAAGGGGTTTTGGGTGGGCTTATAAGCGGAGGGGCTTATATCCGGGAGGGCTTATAAGCGGAATAAAAAAACGTTTCGAAAGGAGCCACGGGAGTGTTGATCGAAATACGTTCTTTTTTAGTTAAAATCGCACAATAAAGCGACATTTAGCCATGTTCAGTATTGTCATCCGCTAGCGGGGGGCTTATATCCGGGGGAGGCTTATAACCGGATGTATTTTTTTGTTGCCAGGTAGATGGGCCTATAACCGGGGGGGGGCTTATAAGCAGGGGGGCTTATAACCGGAATTTTACGGTACTTAAGTCGTTTGACTTAAATTGGTTACTCACTGGAGCGATTTCTCGGACATACCGGACCGCACTACACCTTTGGGGAACTATGTTTGAAAATATTATCTCTTATGGTTTTCGAGAAGTTAAGAAAAAAAAAGGAAATAACGGTTTTAGCTCATTAAATATGCAAAAAATATGCGTAAAATGGCAAAGTTCTCGATATTCCTATAATAGCAATTTTCAATGGTTTGAATCGAAATAAACTTAGAATAATAGCTTGACCTTTCTTCTTTCAGGCAACAGAAACTTTCAATTTTTTCCGGGTATTTTGAGGTTTCCTTCGCCTTTTAAAATATTGCTTTATCAAGCACTTCGGAAAAGGGCAAAAATTGAGAAACTTT
The DNA here is from genome assembly GCF_052425735.1 of Oculina patagonica. NCBI lineage: Eukaryota > Metazoa > Cnidaria > Anthozoa > Scleractinia > Oculinidae > Oculina > Oculina patagonica. The sequence goes on along the minus strand of NC_135770.1, from coordinate 14,634,821 downwards.
GGAGGCCGAAAAAGCACCTTCGAAAATTCGAGCGAAAATTCGCTCTGTTCGAAATACACCCTTCGAAATTTCGAGCTCTGTTTTCGCTGTGTTCAAATGTCTGTTGGCCTTTTCTAAAGCTATGGCTCTGCCCTGCTTCATGACTGTAAAGAATGTCTCTTTGAGGTGCTGCCATTCAAACTAAAAGACGATGACCATTGTTTTATGACAGATCGTTTTATTTTACTTTAAGCATTACCGGAGAAAGCCTTTTAAAACTCGACCAAGCAATTAGCCCCCTACCTTAGTCTGTGATTCAAAGTTACAACTTGATTCCTCTTTTTCTATGTTTAAGTGGCAAAGTTTATACCCCAGGGGGGGTACTCCGGCTTGTAAATGACGGGGATGATCGAAGGATTTTTTTGGGTTTGAAATTTTCGATTGCGGGATTTTTTTGGGTTGGAAGATTTGGCAAGTATTTTTTTGGGTGACTTGATTCAAATAGGGGATTTTTTTGGGTATTAAAAACAAACTAAAGTGGCCTTGGTGTATTTATGGTATGATGAATAATCAAACTCGAGCGTTATTGCCCCTCCTGGCAATTTAGGGGTAATTTGACAAGGGATTTTTTTGGGGGGTTATTTTTGGGCCAGGGATTTTTTTGGGTAATGTCGGAAGACTTAGGGATTTTTTTGGGTCCTGAGTTTTGCCTTCATTCGATCATCCCCGTCATTTACAAGTCGGAGTACCCCCCTGGGGTTTATACTCTTCTTTTCGATCGCACATGTAAACACATCCGCCATATTGAATCCGTGATACTTGAACCCAGACTTCCACGTGCCCAAAGCAAGTGTGTCAACATTCAACATGGCGGACAAGTCACATGGCGAGCGTGTGCTGGCGTATGTTTCACCATTTTATTGAGCCACTAGATCAAAGGAAAGAGTAGATATGGAGGCGGTGAACGATTTTTACTTTCTCAATATGTTTGTGTACAAAGTAGGACTTATTTTACAAGGTAAGATGTTCGAAAAGTTTCTTCGTGTACGATCGACATGTAAACTTTATGGTTCCCGCGCCATGTGCTTTCACTGATATACTGTAATTTGTACAGCTGTAAACAAGAATCTTACTCAAGGCAATTCGTTTGAGTTATGTAAAGGTACAAATAAAGTTTTCTCCCATCCAAAAGAGGCTGAAATGTTTTCAGTAGTAAACCTTTTATTTGTTTAACCCCTGTCTTGTTTCTTCGAAGTCGGCTTCTGAAAACATTTGTATCGCGCTTGTTTTTGTTGTAAACATAGCCTCTACAGTGGTGTTCTTTGAAGATTTAGGAACTTTCATTTGCCCCAAGCAATGTTTCAGTTATATTTTACTTTGTCACGGCTCAAATAATTTATTTAATTGTTATGACCTTGATGGAACGCGCTTCGCGTTAGTTTATCTATGGTCGAGTGAAAGCTGCATGCAGCGAATTTCGCTGCTTCGAATATTTTTCGATAAGTCATTGTTTGTCTACCTCGAAAATTTGCTATTTCGAATTTCGCAGTCCCGAATTTTCGACGAAGTTCGCGATTTTTTCGCGTGGAGCGCTACGAAACATGTCTCGATAATTCGAAGAAATTTCGACGAAAATTCGCGAGAACAAAAAACGAATTTCGACGAATTTCGTTTGCATTACTTTTGCACAGTACTGTATGTCCGATATCGAGTCAAAATAAACACTGTGCAAAAGCTTGATGTTTCTTCTATTATTATATCAAATAAAAAAACTGGGCACTCAAGATTAACACAAGTAAGAAACGAAAGTTTACGACCTGCTCGTGTCTAATTTGCATAAAGCTAATTTTTGAATTCGTCCTCCGCTAAGTGATTTGGTCCGCTAAATTTACGTTTGGGAGCTATGATTTGCACAGAAAAAGCAAGTTTAAACTTGATTTGATTTTATTGACGTCTTATGCCTATCAACAGGTTGTATAGACGCGAAGAAAGAAGAAAAAAAAAAACAGTAAAATCATCGACTGAGTTCATTGCATGTATCGATTGTGTTGTAGCAGAAGCAAGGCATTCAAAATGCATTTGCAAAAGACGTCATCAGCACGATATCTTCATTCGAGGAACTGGGTAACCCCTTCAAGGGAGAAGGTCCGCATCTTATGGCACTCCACACAAGGGATATAATGGACGACTCTGTCATCTCAACTGTGAAAAACGCAAGGAAACTTGGAGAAGATCAGCTTAATGCTTTTATCAAGGAGCGTCTTATAGATCGAAGCAAGCCAGTTTCAGATCCCTTGAAGAGGAATAACCTTCCAACTCTTGACGCCCCAAAGAAAAAGAATGTCTCGAAGGATAGAGCTAAAGTATGTGTTTTGAAGGAAGACTGCTCGTTATTGTCTCGCCTCTACATAGCCTGTCAAGTCCGAGATGGCGACTTGAAAGATTTCTTGTATGAGAAACAACCTTGGCCACCGTCATTGTCACAACAGCAAATAGCAATTTTTGCCCTTTCCCGAAGTGCTTGATAAAGCAATATTTTAAAAGGCAAAGGAAACCTCAAAATAGCCGGAAAAAATTGAAAGTTTCTGTTGCCTGAAAGAAGAAAGGTCAAGCTATTATTCTATTATTTTGATTCAAACCATTGAAAATTGCTCTTATCGGAATATCGAGAACTTTGACATTTTTACGCATATTTTTGCATATTTAATGAGCTAAAACCGTTATTTTTGTTTTTTTCTTAACTTCTCGAAAACCATAAATTCTTAGAAGATGAGAATAATATTTTCAAACATAGTTCCCCAAAGGTGTTATTCAGGCAAAGTTTCAAGATTTTCGATTTTCCCAGCCTGTCCAACGATTCTTCATATTCTCAGTCGGAGCCTTTTAAGATTTAAGCCACAAAAGGTAAAAAATAAGGTATTTTGACCACTTTGGTTATTGCTATGGCAACGATTTTTGACGTCATGGTGGCTTAAATTTGTTCATTGGATAAACCTTTACAAAGATGTACCAAAAATTAAACCTCAACATTATTGGGGGTAGGACAAAACTTGGGGTAGGCCATGGTGGTTATTTTCTAAAACCAACAAATATGAAAGATAATAATAAATGAAATAAAGGTATTTGGTTTTAATGCTGACATAGAATGAGCCAGAAATTTTAGTTTTTTAAAGCACGGATGTGGAGTTTACAATCAAGACAAGTCTTTAAGTCAGGATCACAAGTCAGTAAACATGTACCTGAGAGATCCTGAAGGATATTGTTGGACTAAAATTTGGTAGATTGAACTGGGTTTTGTAAATCATGGATTGTAAAACTTTGATTTATTGAGTTATTTTTTTCAAAAATAGCTCTTTAGTCGCCATGATGTTCCGTGAATCAGTCAGTGGGTGAGTGAAGTATGTTTGTTTGTCACACCAATCAGATTTCAGGTACCGTATTTTCTCAAATAAACGCCCCCGGCGTTTATTTCAATCTTGGCTTCGTGAACCCGGCGTTTATTTGAAGCCTGCGTTTAATTGGGGCCCGGCGTTTATTAACGGACTGCAATTTTCTGCCAATTTTTCAGATTGATTTATTGTTAACGATCTTCGAGACCAAGAGGCAGTTTGTCAAGGCGGGACGATTTTTCTCTTCGTTCTGCCCCGAAAAAGTGTCCCTGGGTATCCAAAGGTGATTATTTCCCAAAGGTGCACTATTACAGATTGAATAGTTTATGTTGTAATCGAGATTTGTGACAAACAGAATATATTTACTTGTAAGCTTGACCTCAAATAAACGCCAAGACCTCGAACAAACGCCCCCGGCGTTTATTTAAAAACTAGCAATTTTGACCCGGCTTTTTTACGAGGCCGGCGTTTAATCGGGGTCCGGCGTTTAATCCAGAAAATACGGTACTATCGGAACCAATCAAATTGTAGTTTATAAAGGGGAAAGCACTCTGACACAGTTGTAGTCAGCAATTTCGTTCGAAGTTTTTAGATTAGAAGGAGGCGGAATCGGTGACTTGAGATTTAACCCTGGATAAAAACGTTTTTGGTAACGCTCGCCTGCTTACAACGCACACGCCGTGAGCAAAATGCAACACTAACTTGTTATTCGTCTTATTCGAGCGTACGTTTGGAGAGGCTAGCTTTCCTGACCGTAGTAAAAATAACATATAACATTTGCACAAAGCAGATTTGAAGAATAATGTTGTCATTACTTTTGCCGTCCGCTTTGCGAAGTTCGTTGGGAAATTGGAAAGTTTGTTATAAAGTTGCCAAATAGGTTGCGAGTTTGTGAATCAAATTGTGAGCTTCGATACAAAGTTCCCAACTTCAGCCCGAAATTAATAAAACCTTCTCTAATTATGTTATTAAAAAGGGCTTTGCTACGCTAAACTGTTGGAAACAAATGTCATAAAAATAAAAAACTTTTATGTTCAGCGAGCCGTAAACATGTTGTCTCGAACAAATTAGTCTGTCGCGTCGCGTCGGTTTCCATTAAAATCAATTTTACATATGGGTAAACCATCCAGTTTCATCCGGTTTACAAACGCAGAAGACTTGAAATTGAAGACAGTGAAGATTGTGCCTCACAGAAATCGTTAAATATGTGTTTTCATACAAAAAAAGTTGAAATTTGACCAAATTTCTACCTGCATAAAATTTATTTATCGGCAAATCACTTGCGTGATCGCTGATGCGAAACGTTGCACTTCAAGCTACTTCAACTTTTCTTGACAAGCTCTAAAATCTTCAAGTTCAGAAATCGCCATGTTTTTCCAGCAACATGTCTTGTTTCTCCTCAACTACCAAAACTTTGAAAGTTCAGTCGGGCCGAAGTTGGGAACTTATCGAAGTTCGCAATTTGATTCGCAAACTCGCAACGTAATTGGGAACTTCATAACAAAGTTTCCAATTTCCCAACAAACTTCGCAAAGCGGGCGGCCAAAGTAAACTGAAATCAACTGTAAAACATCTCGTTCAAACATTTAATGAACCGGTACAAGTTTTAACTTTGCTGTTAAAAGCAACTACGATCGATAGCAAAAACAAAATAAGAGCGTGCCATTCCGTGACAATTTGATAACTCAATTAGTTCTTGTTTGTTGAACAGAATTTAGGTTTTGAATGAACGAAAATCTTTGTTGAACAGTTCTGACAGGAAACAAATACTCCAGGTGAACTGCGCTTTAAAAAACTTTCCCGAAGAAAGTGGTTTTTGATTTTATGTGTTATTACTTCGTTTATTATAGTACTTTTCGTTCAATGTCTATATGGAATCGTGGCTTTTTCGAGAAAAACAAGGGTATCGTATTACGTTCGTTTTTAAAAAACAAAGGTCTCATGTTACAAAAGTGAGAAAAACAACAATATCATGTTTCAGTGATTGGCAAAAAGCAAAAAGTATTCTGTAACAAACAAAAGTAACACGTTACGGTTGCTACAAAGCTAGCAACAAAATAACCGCTTAAACAGAATAAGAACGTGCCATTTTGTGACATTTTGATAATTGAATTAGTTTTTGTTTTTCAATTAAGGTGGCCCGCGGGTATTTATGAGGCTGACAGTTCCCGTTTTTAAGCGCGTTTTAAAACAGGAAAACGTGAAGCGATTGCTTAGATTTTTGAGAATCTGAAAGAAAAATCCTTAAATTATTTAAAATGATAAGTTTTATAGCGATCAAACGCGATTTGTTTAAGTTATGAGCGATTTTCAGAAGCCTTCGTTTTTAATAAAATACGATTATTTTTAAAATGCCACGGTGAATTTTTTTGTAATTACCCCAAAACGCTGCCAAACAGTTGAAGTTTACTAACAACAACTTACAGGAAAATCCACTCCGTAGATTTCCTGAACGAGCGACATCTTTATTTTGCCTTAAAAACTGTTGTGTTAATCGTCTGTCTTGACCGTCGCATAAATGTGATACTTATAATAACCCAGTACCAGCCAGTTTTGAGGCTGATGTCACCTCAATCTTGTGTGTAAAAGTTAAAAAGATCGTGTATATACATCAAATGTTAGCAGTCAGTAAAGATGGATGGTTTTCAGCCGAATTTTTGAAAATATCAAACAAATGACGTTATGTCAAATTGCGAAAAATTTGTCGATTTGTTTTGCATTTTTTTAAAGCTGCAGCTAGAACAGGATATTGCAAAGGTTTGTGCCGAGTTTCAGCGTATTCCTTTCATACGGTTTGAAGAATTTAGGTCGGAAAGTCAGGTACATTTGCTTTCCAAGTTCTAATCGCTTTGAAAACCCCGCATTTTGAATGAAATTATGCTGTTGTTTTGGAAGAGAGGTGTTACTTTCAAATTCCGCATAATTTTCTGTCACTTGGAAATAATACAGCCTAAAATAGTTACTACTAAAATGACAACTACCGTTCCTACACATGTATTCCCTGGTGGTAGAAGATCGTGCGGAATTTGGAAGTAACACCTCTCTTCGAACAACAACAGAATAATTTCTTTCGAAATGAGTGGTTTACAAAGCGATTAGAACTTGGAAAGCAAATGTACCTGACTATCCGACCTAAATTCTTCAAACCGTATGAAACCTTTGCAATATCCTGTTCTAGCTGCAGCTTTAAAAACATAGGCACGCTAAGCGTGCAGGAGTTATTTTTTCAATTTATGGGGTGGCTTGGGGTGAAACTGGGTGATTGTCCTGTTGGGATGGTTTATGCCAAGAGTTGAGCTATTTGTGTATGGCAGCCCACGGAGTCACTTTTTGCACAAAATTTGCTTGCAAACAAAATAATTTTCACGTGCATTTTGATACATCAGAACTGTTTCATTCAATACGTAAATTTTCATCATTTAATTGAAAAAACAAAAACTAATTCAATTATCAAAATGTCACAAAACGGCACGTTCTTATTCTGTTTAAAGCGGTTATTTTGTTGCTAGCTTTCTAGTAACCATTTCCTTTCTTTTGTTTGTTACGGAATACTTTTGGCTTTTTGCCAAACACTGTAACATGATATTGTTGTTTTTCTCACTTTTGTAACATGACACCTTTGTTTTTTTAAAACGAACGTAACACGATACCCTTGTTTTTCTAGAAAAAAGCCACGTCTCCATATAGACATTGAACGAAAAGTACTATAATAAACGAAGTAATAAACGAATCAAATCAAAAACCACTTTCTTCGGGAAAGTTCTTTAAAGCGCACTACACCTGGAGTAATTGTTTCCTGTCAGAACTGTTCAACAAAGATTTTCGTTCATTCACAACGTCAATTCTATTTAACAAACAAGAACTAATTGAGTTATCAAATTGTCACGGAATGGCACGCTCTTAGTCTGTTTTTGCTATCGATCGTAGTTGCTTTTAACAGCAAAGTTAATACTTGTACCGGTTCATTAAATGTTTGAACGAGATGTTTTACAGTTGATTTTTATAGTTTACTTTTGCCGCCCGCTTTGCGAAGTTTGTTGGGAAATTGGAAACTTTGTTATGAAGTTGTCAATTACGTTGCGAGTTTTGCGAATATAATTGCGAACTTCGATACAAAGTTCCTAACTTTGGCCCGACTGAACTTTTCAAGTTTGGTAGAGGAGAAACAAGACATGTTGCTCGAAAGTCAGCGATTTCTGAACTAGATGATTTTAGAACTGGTCAAGGAAGGTTCAAGTAGCTTGAAGTGCAAGACAACGTTTCGCATCAGCGATCACACAAGTGATTTGCCGATAAATAAATTTTATGCATGTAGAAATTTGGTCAAATTTTAACTTTTCTGTATGAAAACACATATTTAACAATTTCTGGTAGGCATAATCTTCACTGTCTTCAATTTCAAGTCTTCTGCGTTTGTAAACCGGATGAAACTGGATGGTTTACCCATATATAAAATTGATTTTAATCGAAGCCGACGCGACGCGACAGGGAAGACTAATTTGTTCGAGACATGTTTACCGCTCGCGGAGCATAAACGTTTTTCGTTTTTATGACATTTGTTTCCAACAGTTTAGCGTAGCAAAGCCCTTTTTGATAACATAATTACAGAAGGTTTTAATAAATTCGGGCCGAAGTTGGGAACTTTGTATCGAAGCTCACAATTTGATTCGCGAACTCGCAACCTATTTGGCAACTTCGTAACAAACCTAATTTCCCAACGAACTTCGCAAAGCGGACGGCAAAAGTAACGACAACATTATTCTTCAAATCTACATTGTGCAAATGTTATATGTAATTTTTACTACGGTCAGGAAAGCTAGCCTCTCCAAACGTACGCTCGAATAAGAAGAATAAAAAGTTAGTGTTGGGCCTTTTGCTCACGGCGTGTGCGTTGTAAGTAGGGGAGCGTTACGAAAAACGTTTTTAATCCAGGGTTAATTCACAACTCACCAATTCCGCCTCCTACAAATCTAAAATCTTCGAACGAAATCGCTCACTACAACTGTGTCAGATTGCTTCCCCCTTATAAACTACAATTTGATTGGTTCTGATAGTACCTGAAATCTGATTGGTGTGACAAACAAACATACTTCACTGACCCACTGACTGACTGAATGATTACACGGGAACATCATGCCGACTAAGAGCTATTTTTGAAAAAATAACTCAAAAATGCAAAACAAATCGACAAATTTTTCGCAATTTGAAATAACGTCATTTGTTTGATATTTTCAAAAATTCGGCTGAAAACGGTCCATCTTTACTGACTGCTAACATTTGATGTATATACACGATCTTTTTAACTTTTACACACAAGATTAAGGTGACATCAGCCTCAAAACTGGCTGGTACCGGGTTATTATAAGTATCACATTTATGCGACGGTCAAGACAGAGGCATAACACAACAGTTTTTAAAGGCAAAATAAAGATGTCGCTCGTTCAGGAAATCTACGGAGTGGATTTTCCTGTAAGTTGTTGTGAGTTAACTTCGACTGTTTGGCAGCGTTTTGGGGTAATTACAAAAAAATTCACCGTGGCATTTTAAAAATAATCGTATTTTATTAAAAACGAAGGCTTCTGAAAATCTCTCATATCTTAAACAAATCGCGTTTGATCGCTATAAATTTTATCATTTTATGTAATTTAAGCATTATTCTTTCAGATTCTCAAAAATCTAAGCAATCGCTTCACGTTTTTCCGTTTTAAAATGCGCTTAAAAAGGGAACTGTCAGCCTCATAAATACCCGCGGGCCACCTTAAATGATGAAATTTACGTATTAAATAAAACAGTTCTGATATATCAAAATGCACGTAAAAGGTATTTTGTTTGCAAGCAAATATTGTGCAAAAAAGTGACTCCGTGGGCCGCCATACACAAATAGCTCAACCCATGGCATAAACCATCCCAACAGGACAATAACCCAGTTTCACCCCAAGCCACCCCATAAATTGAAAAAATAACTCCTGCACGCTTAGCGTGCCTATGTTTATTTGTATGTTGTGCCAAACTACTACAACCCTCCAAGTTTATTGTTTTCCTTGGTGGCCACTTTGCCACCGACTGCTTAAGTTTGGTCGCCAGTGAAACATTTTAATCGCCAAGTAAGCTCACGCTTTCAATCCTTGTCAATTTTAGTCGCCAGGCTGGCGACTTCGGTTTCAATTTAGTCGTCAGCTCAGAGCTCCAAACTTTAAGTCACCATGGCGACTTAAATGGTCTTTACTTGGAGGGTTGTACTATAACAAGATTTTCATTACTTCATAACATCAGAATATTATTAAGCAGAAATCCTAGATTGCACTGCTAACTGTACGAATTCGGCTCTTCATTGACATGATAATGATAATGGCATGAAAAATATGTTCCGACTGAATGCCAAGCGTTGCATGATTTGTAATGAAATGGTTTTTAGACAACATTTTGCATGACTGATATTTTACGAAATATAAATTTTGTGTCGTCTCCTTTCGACACGCTAAACAAACAAGGATCGAAATCTGCCAATCAAGCCCAGTAGCATGACCGTTTGAAAACTCATTTCCATGGAATTAACATGAAACAAACACTGCTTTGTCACTGGTGGGTTTCGATCCTTGTTCTTAATCTTGCCAAAAGACATAATAATTATTAGATGGTTCCATACCACCCAAACAACGAGAACTTCAAGGTCAGAAACATTAATCCGTAATAATCCTGTGTGCCTAACGCCATGATAGCAATTTGCGTGACTATTTAGTGCATAGCGGTCTCTCCACAACCAAGTCAAGGGATAAAGAGACAGGAACCTTGTGCTCGACCACGCTGCAGCACCTGTCCACACACCAACACATCCCAGACCGTAAAAACACCAGGGGGTCAGCTAACAATGCGGCATAGGTACACCTGCACGACAGGAAATTTAGTTTACATCATTTCTTGTCGTGCATGCCTGATGTCCTACATTGGTAAAACGGGAAGACACCTCAGTGACAGGTTCTGTGAGCATGTAGGGTCATAATAATAATAATAATAATAATTTATTAATTTATATTGTGCTTTTTAACAATTATGAAATGAGCAAAAGCCCATTACAATATTAAAACCTAAAAATAATAAAATATTATACTAACTATATACACATTAACATAACAAGATCTAAAAGTTAAAAGCTAATTGAGAAAAGTAAGAAAAGGCTTAGACCTCCCTGTAGCGAGACATTTCACTTCCCCTGGCCAGTGTATTAACGACATGCTTGTGTCCATTATCTGCGCCGGTGTCAAAACCACGCAGGATCAACGTCGCACAGAAGCAAGGCTAATTATATTTCACAGACTCCGTTCGAAATATATGAGAAAACAAATGGTAGGAATTCCCAGTTGGTGCTTCAAACCACTTTTTAACGCTAAAAATATAAGGGGTACCCCCTTAAAAGCAAAACAAGGGCCTGGGTCTACCCATAAGGCCCTGGTGCCTAGGTCCCGCGGACCCATGATCCTTCGTTGGCTTTTTTCCTTGTGCTTCAAACCCTACGGTAAGTATTTGTCTTTTATCTTGCATTTTTGCTAATTTTTTACCTTTTCAGGCTATTCCTCTGTGTTTTTGGCACAGTAGGTTTCTTTTTAGCGATATTTTGTCGCTCTTAAGATGTATTGCATCGCTGAAGATATCCATTTGGCAACACAAAGTCGCGTAGAAGGACTCGTTGCTGGTCGCCATCTTTCCCGCCGAAACTGTTTCGGCGTCTGCCTGAAATACGTAATGAATGGTCCTGCCAAACGATGCAAAGACCTTTCACCTAGAAGACGATGATACTCTTCAGGAGATTCTTCTCTCGACCGAGTCTTTACGAGCGAACAGACTCTTTGGAGTCCCGTTCATTTTAGCCAGTATTCGCTGCGAACAAGTACAGTCTGATGATCTGTCGATTATGGCTAATGACTCGTCAGAATAGAAGTTCAGCGAACCTTTGGCGACCGATAAGTCATTTGGACTTCTGTTGCGCCCGTTCGGGCACCTGTGGAGCCTATTCAGGCACCAATATTGCCTATTCAGGCACCAATATTGCCTATTCAGGCACCAATAGAGCCTATTCAGGCACCAATAGAGCCTATTCAGGCACCTGTAGAGCCTATTTTAGGCACCCGTCGAGCTTATTAAGGAACAAACAGAGTCTGATAGACATCTAAAGAAACTGGGAACTTAATGCAGTCTTATAGTGATGGCACTCGTAGAGACCATTTAGAAACAAACAGAGTCTGATAAGACTATCTGACGAAGCTGCAAACTTTAGTAGTATTACAGTGATTATCATGGTCTGTTCGACTCACTTCCAAGTCAACCTTTTGGAAACCATTATCCTCTTTCCCCAAATTTGTGGATACTAACTTTTGGATACAAAAAAATATATATATATAAAATAGCTATACCTTCTTATTCTGGAAGACTGGGAACTCCTGAAGTGGATGCACTATCTGCTCCCAAAACTTGATCAGCAATTGTCGAATCAAGTTCCCCTTTGAATGAGATATTCTGTCCAAGAAAGGGACAAGGTTCAGTGTTTACTGTTCACCTTGACTTCTAAAATGCCACTGGCCCCCTGTATGGCCTTCACGCTTGTATCGAAAATGATTGAGGTCCAACTTATATGATAATAAAAGTAACCATGGAGCAAGCTTTACCTGCTGGCAAAACAAATGCCTATCTGTCTATTTTGAGACATCAGACAGATAAATAGAAACTTAATTTTACCACAGTAAATTTGTTCAAAATTACAACTATGGCTCTTTTTGTGTTTTTTCACAAAAGCTGCGAACAGAGTGTTTCTTGCAGCCTGAACCAGGTCATAACCCTTGCAGAACTACCCTCACGCTGTCACCAAAAAAGGGAGATGAAAAGATATGGCGCATTATACAGTCAATACTTTTCTAAACAAGGTTATATAGTTCCCTCTTTTGTAGCAAACATAGAGGAGACAGCTTGATCAATTATCAATCCACTTGATATGTGTATTTGCACCCTTCCAAACTTAGTTGCCAGAATTAGCGTTGACGACGGTCAAAAGGTGAAGTCAATTAGACTCGCACAGTACAACTACTCCTAGCGCCTTGTGACTTAAAAATCCCCCAAAACCGTACCGTGTATTCTCCACATCATTCCGGGTTCTCAGAAATGAGCCTTCGGTTTTTAATATACCATCCCTATATGTCTCCACCTTTACCCACATATCGGGTCAGGAGGCTTTGGTATTATTCCAGCACTTCATAAGTTACCACGAAAAGGATCTTTATGAAAGATTCCCCTTTTCATGACACGGTTTTTTCACGAAAGCTCGTTTTCCTGGTACCAAAAGCCTAGGACCCATGTGTCTGGTGATAGACCCGATCAAATGAAGTTCATTGTACCGAACCTTTCCAGATGGAAAACATAAGTTGCCTTAAAGCGTCGCTTTTACCAGGAGTTTTTATGTCAAGTACATTTTTTTTTAGGACTCGTTCCTTTCAGTTCTCGTTACGAGTTTTTCTCAAAATTGACAATTTTTTCGTATAGGAATATGTTCCGGTTCAAGATCGACCCTCCCATTCGGCCTGTGTTTGGCCCTACAGAATTGATTAAACCTCTTTCAACTTTCTTCAGGGGGAAGTCTATTCAAGTCCTTATAAACCTGGACGATATTCTTCCTTTGACTTCGGCAACTAAAGGAAGTCGTCAAAACACTCTGAAGTGGCTCTCCACCAGTCCTTAAGGTTTACAAGTAACCTTGGAAAATCATTCATATTCCTACATCGGTGTTTACCCACTTACTGGGTTTCATAATTGTTTTCAATGTTTGTGATTTTACCATTCCGTCAGGAAAAAGCAGCAAGATTCTATGCTGTTCTCACTGTCTGCTAGCTTCGCGGAATATCACATCGCGAAGCCCATGGCTATCAAATCTTATCGTTCTGATTCTACTAGCCATTTGGCGAATGCCTGTATATTTCCCGCCTTTTGCGTTCCGGTCCTAAATAAAGCCTACAAGTGAACCTGGCGAATACCCAAATGTTTGTTTGTTTGTTTGTTTGTCAGATCGACATTAAACTCAGAGACTTAAGACAGTATCCTGTCGCATTTATTTCACGTTTAGAAGCGGATGATTGCAGATCATGAGATAAGAAATTTGCTTAAAGGGTTTTCCATAACCTCAAAGACCTTCCCCAACTCTCTTAAGAATGTTTTTATATTGCGGAAGGTGAACTCTAGCCGTAAGTCCTTCAAGTAAAATTTTCCCTCATCGTTAGAACGTAATGCTATATAATATAGGAATATGGATATTTAATATTTCATTCACGAAGAGCCATGGCCTTCCTAAAATGTTAGGCGTGACTGTCTCGTCTATTATTAGAAAACTTCAAGGTTTAAGTTTACATTACATGGTGTAATGTACATTGATTATTATGAATGCATTTTTGGCGTAAAAAACTTTTTCCTTCATAGCGAAATGTGGACAGTTTTGCAGTGCCAAATGGAATGCTTGAAGTCCTTGTTTTTAAACGACTTGAGTAATTCAATGAGTTGCTATTATTTTATGCCACTTCAAGCATATTTTTTCTCATTCAGTTTTTATTTTAAAGCTTGGGCTATTTAAGTTTTTAACTAAACAAACTTCTCCTTCGAGAAAACAACTAATCTGTTATGAAACCAAGAGGGAAGTCTGAGTCCACAATTATCCAAATAAGTTATTTTGAATAGTAATAATTATTTATTTTGGTGTATGTCACGTATACTAAGTTTATTGGAATCTGTCTATTTTTTGCCAAGCAAGGGATTACGGTATCACACCGGCAAATGTTACGTTCTTGAACATAACACAAGCGTATCTGTAGCCTATCTAAACTGCCGTTATAACTTACTACACCGCGGCCTCACTTGCCGCTCAGACGTCGGTAAATCCAGAAAAATCCGCCCGCGCCGCGTCTGTCGGAGTTCCTAGGCGAAATCGCTTTGAACAAAACCGCGGCAAATGGGTTTATGTTTTCGGGCGGTAGTACACACGTTATTCATTGTTATACAAAGCTACTATAGCCCCTAACACTGTAAGTTTACCCAGCCAGGAAGTTGTTCTCCCCGAGTTTGCATTTATCTCTGACCTCTACTCTCCTAACGGAGTTTTTTTGCGGTGTCTTTCTTACTCGCTATATGTTATATTATGCTTAGAAAATCTGATATTTCAGACTCGATTCAGACAAATCTAAGAAGCATTTTTTGCCCGTCTTTGACCAAGGCAAAAAGCTTTCTCCCAAATAATGTCTTGAACGATATTTAGTTATTTTATCTTTTTAGGAACATACATTCTGTCAACCGTTTAGTTGTTAATTTCAATTAAACTGCCCCACAAACCGTTATAACGCACTGTGGGCCGGCTAGAAAATTTTTGTGTGCAGCAGGAATAGACAGTCATATTTTAAAAGCTATGTTAGTGTGTGTTGCTTCTACAATAGCAGCCGCCAGTAAATTTCTCACACTTGCTTTTTGCATTAGATGACCTATTGGTCTTGTGCTTAAACTGCATTCCGCACATTTTACTGTTATCCTATGTTTAATTTAAACCTTGCTATGGAGGTAGATGTAACAGCCGTTCTACACTGACATCGAGGTTTTTTTCCCTCATTTAAGTTTACATGGAACATGGCTGTTTTATGATTTTTCATTGCTCATACAAGTGGCGTTAAAAACTACCATTTGTTTTCTCATATATTTCGAACGGAGTCTGTGAAATATCATGAGAATTATACTAGGGCCGCCAAGCGGCCTGAAGTAATAATTCGGATTATATAAACAGACGAAGTGAGAAATATATGAGGTTCCCACCCTTCACCCTTCCCTGGTGTATTATAGGATGTTGATTTGCCTGTCTTTTCCATGGCGTCAAAAAGCCAGCGAAGGATCATGGGTCCGCGGGACCTAGGCACCAGGGCCTTATGGGTAGACCCAGGCCCTTGTTTTGCTTTTAAGGGGGTACCCCTTATATTTTTAGCGTTAAAAAGTGGTTTGAAGCACTAACTGGGAATTCTTACCATTTGTTTTCTCATATATTTCTCACTTCGTCTGTTTATATAATCCGAATTATTACTTCAGGCCGCTTGGCGGCCCTAGTATAATTCTCATTTTCCATCATAAGACTTTGCATCCAAACGGGATGAACATTGACTTTGCTTTTCTGTGACATAATTAGCCCAAGCATATGTATGTCGAAGAGGCAGGTTATTTTTTTTTAATCTATTTAGCACATGCTATCAGTTAACGGCGTTTCTACGCTGGTGAAGAGACAGAAGTCTCAAAACGTCCAAGAAATTTTGTATTTTAGCGCATTAACAATACATGCGTTACACATTTTTTTTCCTGATTTGTGTTTTCTTACATAAATGGTTATTAACACAAATTTAGGTTAATTAAGTTCTTAATAGGTACTTAATTTCTAAAGAAAAAGTTTCAATGTTGTTAAAGAGATTTTGGTGGTATTTGGCCTTTTTCTTGTATAAAAATTGCATACCATATAGTGTTATGTCAAAATAGCACTAATCATATCATATTTTAGTAGACATTTTTAATCAATTTTATAAAATTAAGAACCTGTCACCATGCAAATTTTAGGCTTATTAAATAAAAGGGTCATTATTCCACAGTATATTCCGTCTGTTGCCGAGGAGAAATTTAAAGACACTTTTATTGTTGTGGTTTGATAGGTATTTATCTGTTACTTCTGATTATCTATTCGGGGTTTAAGTCTTCAAGAAAGCTTTCTTTGCTGCTGCCCTGCCCTTCATTCTCAAAATTCTCTGAATTCTGAAATTCTTTTCTGTGCTTAATAGCTTTTTGATTTTCTTCATTGTATGTTTATTAGAAAGATCACAAAATGAAACTCAAATGTTAAGTGTTTTTTTAGTGAGGCAGAATTTAAGAACATTGTTCACTGTTGAGGAGGGGAAAATTTGTCCTTTTCAGTATTCACAATAAATAAGCAGTTAAAAGGTGGAGATAACCCTCACATTTTAATAACTATTATTACAATTTCACAATGACATTTAAATATCTTTAGCCTTTAAACATTTTTTGGCAGTTACGGGTTAACATGTACTTTCTGTGAATTTTACTAAGTAAAGTCAAAAAACAGGCATGAAAATACAACTGATTCATACATGTAACAAAGCAGTCTCAATGTTTAACAACAATTAAACACCCATAGATAATTGAACAGGCGTTGACAAAACCCGGATCGGATGGGACCGGATTATCAAAACTCGGATCGGATCCGACCGGATTGACAAAACCTGGATCGGATCCAAAAAAAGTCCGATCTCTGTAAATCCCGCCAAAATCGTCACATGGTACCTCAAAAGAAGGAAGTTAGTGGATGTTTGCTGTGTGTTGACCCTTGCTGAAATGATTCCCGTTCCTAGAGTGTAAGGAAAAGATTGAAGTGGGGATAAGAACAAGAAATGTGGGACGATTGCTGTGATTTCTTTCACTGCTGTTGTGTTTCACATTCAAGACTTATCTTCATAAAAAAATAAGACACCCAATTGTCCCACATTAATTCTTACAGCCCTCAAAGCACTTCGATTAAATTTAATATTTACCTTTGAATTTTCGATCCTGCAGACAAGTACAAAAACGACAAATTGATTGATTTCAAATCATTCGATGAGACTTGAACATAGAAGCAACTGATGAGGTCCACTGAAGGACCGAAACTTGAGTCTTGCTTAAGAATAACATTAGAGACTTCAAATGCAGTGATCAAACTGCCATATAATTTATTTGTTGGATGCAAGTAACACAACAAACAGATAAAAAACAATGGAGGTAAAGTTTTATAGCTCCCAGAGCACAAATCACAACCACTCAAACTAAGAGGAGCTTAAAAACAAAGAAACCATCGCTCGCAATGCTTTAGAGACTGCAGTAGCCTTTAAATGACTCAGATCTTAGATCCTCACAACCGTGGTAACAAAACGTTATCGTACGAACTAACCGCCACTTCAGATATACGAGTTGACAGTTAGAAATCCACTGAACTGATACACAATATAGACTACAACATTCCTTTAAAGGCTGTTAAGAATCTCTCAACAAACAAGAGCCAATAAACCTTACGAATATGCCACAGAGTTGCAAACACTATGGCATAAAGATCATCACTGAAATGGCTCAAGAGAGCGATAATTAAATCCTCGGTTAACATACTGAAGGCTAACATTCAGCAACCAGCGGAAGTCGTGTTGGCGTGTCTCATTTTCTATTAGCACACAGCGAGCATCCACTTACTTCCTTTTTCGCCATCTTCGATTTGAGGTATCACGTGACGATTTTGGAGGGAATTTCACAGTGATCCGACTTTTTTGGATTTGATCCGGGTTTTGTCAATCCAGTCGGATCCGATCCGAGTTTTGATAATCTGGTCCGATCCGATTTGGTGCGATCTGATCCAGGTTTTGTTAACGCCCTTATTGAACCCTTCTTGAAAACAAAAACAGATGTGAGCCTGGTATGTTACTGCTCATGATAATTCTAAAATTGTTCGTTAAAGGGCAATTGCCTTTTAATTTAACCAAACTGGCCCTTAAAAAACAGCTTACATTTTGAATGCATGTAACAATTAATGCAATGCCTGTTAGTGCATATGCACCTGTTAGATACTGTATGGTTGTAAACTTTGGTGAGAAAATGCTTTCTCTTGCCAATATGAACACCATTGTTCATTAAATCTCTCTCAAAAGAGATTTTGTTCCCACAACAGAATTCTCCTCCGCAACAGTATTTCCCCCTCCGTGACAGTATTTAATCATTCCTCTTAACTACAGCTTAAGACATAAAATCTTTTCAACAGTAATAAATCTTAACCTTAGCCCATAATTAGAAGATGTTAAAACATGAAGTTGACTTTGTTAATTACTAGCTGAAAAACAAAACTTTTAGGCCTTAAAATGTTGCAGAGAAAAAAAAGCATACCAATTTTTGTCTGCTGTTGACACACTGAGAGAAATATCAGTTTTGGGTAATGTTAAAGTTACTTTGCCTTAAGTAGTTTGTGTCCTATACCATCTCAGAAAAATTCCTTTTTTTTTCTATTTTTTTACCAGTAAAACATATAACTTTCCCCTCCACAGCAGCAATTATCACTGTCAATGGTATATTTAATGATAATTTAGTTTTTTGTCCATAATACTGTGGAGTGACCCAGAAATGGCATCTAATTTGCATGTAAATGTTAGGTTCTTGCGGGTTTTTACTGTGCATGATTGAATGTGTTAACTTGTTATTAGGTGTATGCATAGCTTTCTTGTGTAACACAAAGAGGAGGATGTCACAGTATGCTAATTAGCCTGACATTTCCATATATGGACATGCATGCCCTTTACAGTTGTAGTCTCGTGCACATGGCAAGCTTGGGAGATTAAAATTCACATTCATGTGAAATTGCTCTCGTTCTGTGCCTTCATTTTACAACGAGGCATTCTAAGAATGCACGTGCAAGTTCTCCTGGACTCTCTGCGCATGAGTGGGTTCAACCAAAGGGCCAAGTACTGTAGGAAGTTCTAAGACTGGACAAAAACAGGAATGGACATAGTTATACACATTCACTCGCCAAAGTGCAGAAGATCACAATAAATTCATCAGAAAATTCCTGTAATGATATGCAAACTTTGATCTCTGGATACAAGTGCTATTGAATAGAGCTTGCCAGGGGATAGAAATCACCTAACTTAAACCAGAATAACTGATTTAGTATTAATTGGATATAATATTGGCGATACACTGGGTGCTTTCTACAGTGTATACATGTACATGTAAGTGCACAGGGTTTTTAACTGAATTGCTGCTGACAAGTTTCAAACAAGTATAAATACAAATCAAAGAGCTCTTCGAGCCACGACTGAATTTTTTTGCCAAGTTTAAAAGTTTAGTTTTCATTCCTTGAAAATTTATGACCAGCGGGTGATTCAAACATTCCTTTGATGCACATGATAACAGATAAACGGCGGAATGTCAATTACATTGATATAAGATATTTTCGTCTCACGTGACTAAGTTCGCATAAGTAGCGCAGTCGGGTAGGCATCTGACTGCGGATCGAGAGGTCGCAAGTTCGAATCCTTTTTTTTTTCTTTTTTTAACCCGTAGCACTAAAATGGTTTGTTTATTATATCGCTCCGTAGGTATGCATTGCAGAATAATTTACATGTAGGCTGTTAAGTAATAACGCTGTAAAAAAAATATAATAGACTGATTCAGGTACAAATGTAATATTGTGCTGTTTCATCTGAAAAGCTTTTCCTTTTCTTGGGAACAAGCAGCCACGCACTCGATTTTAGCTAACGCTCTGGTTTCTAGATAGATCCATCGCTTGTGAAGCTTATGTGAAACCCGATTTAGTTTTCAAATGCTCCTACATTCGACTACATGTACTACGCTAGCTCGAAAGATAGACACGAAAGTCATCGATCGATTAATGCAGATTACTGGCTCTCAATGTTCACTTTTTTGGCGGTCGATTACTTAATTCTTCACGTAATTGTCAGCCATATTTTGTTTCTTTGTAAACCCCTTTAAATTTAAAAGACCGCCTTTATACGGCCGCTTTTATACGGCCGCCTTGCTACACTATTTCTACAAGTATATCTGCTGGTCAGCGGAGTTGCAATGAGAAGTCTACAGATGATGGAACGACCAACCATGCGAGTGCCATTGGGCTATCTACAATACTCCTGAATAAATTCAGTCGTAAAAATAAAACTTACGGTAAAAGCTGTTAAAATCACACACCTGTCACACGTTGTCTACAAAGGCAAGTGTAATTGTGGACTAACATACATTGGCGAAACAGCATGCAACCTCAAGGTTCGTGTTAATAAACATTTAGATATCAATAAGCAGTCAGAGCCAGCCAAGCACGTCAGAAAACACCCTAATCACAAGTTCACGTGGAAAGTTTTAACCACTGCCCACTCATGGTTAAAAAGAAGAATAAAAGAAGCATTCTACATTGCACGCTACCGTCCTGAACTAAACAAAACCGGTGTTATCTGACCTATAAGAACATTGAGCGTATGCAGATTTTTTCACTCTGATGATGATCGAACAAATCGAAAACGTTTAGCATCAATTTTAACAGCTTTTACCTTAAGTTTTTTTTTTTAACTTTTTATCGGCGAAATTTATATAAGAATAAATACATTTTACAGATATTTGTACCAAGAGAATTAGAGCCTGCTCCCTTGGTTTGTACCATGTCTTTTGTTCATATTAATTTTTAAGTTAAGCATAATACCTTGGGGTTTTTTTTTCAGATAGAGGATGGGGATATTTATGCAAGCATCAATCTGCGAGATGGGATGGTTTCCTTTCATCATAATCCAGAAAAGTACAACAACCCAAAGATGCTAAAAAAGTTAGACAGTGAGGTATGCTAGTCTCTTTGTAAATTGCAGTTGTTTTTCTTGCAAAACACTGTGTTGTCAAGTGGAGAGAATATAAGATTAATTCTTCAAGAGAATTTGGGGTATGAAGAGGGAGGCAGTGATAATAAATAAATAGGTTAGTTGGTCTTAGTTGGAATCAATTAAAAGTCGTGATATTGCCTATGTGGAAGAAACTCCACTACCAAAACCTAACATCCTGATCCATATGTTTTATATACATGTAAGTGATTGGCTTGGTGGAAGAAGCGCATTTTGCGTACAGGTTTGTTTATTGACATTATTTTTGGCTGAGAGCAGAGAGAATTTTCCAGCTTGCCCAAGTACTAGCCCAAAAGTCATTTTTACTAGCCCCCAAAAAATTCTCATAAGCACGATGCTTGACTAGCCCAGCCACAAAATCCACTCAGACTAGCAGAGACTAACTTCTTGCACGCTGAGGTGTGAAGTGATATTTACAAGTGTTTTTGTAGCCTGTTGTGAAATTACTCCCAGTGGAAGCAGTACAAGCATTGTTGTCTTTCTTTTGACTGACACCTATTGGAATTCTCTACCAATATCACACCCCTCTGTAACAGACCCAGTGAAACCCGACCTGGTGGATTATTTTCCCCTACCCAGTGAAAATTTAGTCTCCCCAGTACCCAGCGAATATTTTGATTTTACCCGCCTATTTTTATGCTTCCCCGGTGACTTTGCGGTGTGACTTTTGTCGAACAAACCTATTTAAGAAAAGCTAAGAAACGAGCTCAAGTAAGCCGACCCAGTGGAAATTGGCCAACCCAGTGACTTTTTCAGATTCCACTGGGTCTGTTACAGAGGGGTGTAATATCCTTCACTGGTTCGACAATAATAATAAATAAAACTAGTGGTAACCACAGGTTAGAAAGTGCGGGCCTCGATGCAGTTAAGAGAAGGTACTGGGAGGGAAGTGTTTTTTGTTAGTTT
This sequence comes from Oculina patagonica, assembly GCF_052425735.1. Classification (NCBI taxonomy): domain Eukaryota; kingdom Metazoa; phylum Cnidaria; class Anthozoa; order Scleractinia; family Oculinidae; genus Oculina; species Oculina patagonica. Next base: position 14,613,067 of record NC_135770.1, on the reverse strand, counting down.
AGAAAATTACTTCAAGTCGCAGTTTTTGGGAAGTTTTCCTGAAGTTGGCATAACTGTGGTAATTGAGATTTCTTTTATAAACTGCGGTTGTTTATTGGGAGTCTGTCCACCGAGAATAACAGTATCTAGTTTGTTGAAGGTTTGTCGCTGACTGTGTTTTGATGTTATTTTTTCAAGACGTTTCGGCTATTGCTTAAGCCTTCATCAGTTAAAAAATCAAAGCTTTCACATGCGATTTAAAAATAGCAGCACGTCAGCGCGCCCTTTGATTTTTCGCGTGTGAAAGCTTTGATTTTTTTTTAACTGATGAAGGCTTAAGCAATAGCCGAAACGTCTTGAAAAAAAAAAATAAATAAATAACATCAAAACACAGTCAGCGACAACCCTTCAACAATCTATGTCTTCCCCTGACTACAATTACACTATTTTCAAATAACAGTATCTCTATGTGTGCGAAATTATGATGATTTTTTTACGTGTTTGATATTACCAATCATATGTTGACAAGTTTGCCATGTTTCAATGGTGAATAAGCCAAAGTTTATCGATATTAAATTTTTCAGACAGTGTCGATAAATCACTGGACAAAAGAAATTTATTACGAGTAAGGTCGAATAACGCGTCACGCTTAAGTCATGAATGTTTTTTAATGTTTCCTATTGCCGCGAACCAGTCAGTTTTTTTTTTGATTGACAGTTTTGCAAGGTGTAGTCGAGCACGCGATGTGAATTGAGATGTGATTTTCCTCCGTCGGCAAACTCGCTTTGTTGTCAGTGTTATAAGGAATTTCTCGAGAATAATCGTTGTTGGAATCATTCGCTTTGCCGTAGTTTATCTGTGATACAATCTCAGCAGATCTTCTCAAAAGCAACACATATAAAACAACGTCTGCAAAACGTAATGTCTGCAATCTTCCGACATAAGCCTCATTTTTCGCATTCTTATCGCTCTTGGAGACAAGATTTTTCTCTTCCGGTGTTACGACAAACTGTCGTAATTGACACATTTTTTGCATTCCGATCATTCTTAGCGGAAGAACAAAATTTTCAACTTCCGGTTTGCAGATAGCCTTTATAAACGTGGCACGCACGCGTAATACGCAATCCGCTGGTCACTGTCAAGATTAGGTTTGCGGGCCTCTCTTGGGCCCGCAATAAAAACTTTATTTATCCTGAAGGGCCAATCAGTGATCATTAGATCACTGGTATAAACTGGCGATCGGCATTAAGTGTAAAATACATCTATTCTTAAAATTGTAGAAGATTTATATATATGCATATTAAAAATTTACATTAAAAAATACATTTAAAAAAAATACAAGTATTCTGGAGTTTATGTATCAAATTCAAGCATTTAAAAAAAGAGAAGAGCAAAGAGCAGCAAGCAAACAAAAAACAAAAACAAAAAAAAATTGAACCTAATTTACAGTACATATATGATTTATACGGTCCTGTTCCATAAAATGCTTAAAAATGGCTGTCTTAAACTTAGATAGAGTGTTTAATTCTCTCATTTCCCTTGGTAATCCGTTCCATTCTCGTGCAGCATCACACTTGAAAGTAGACTGAGTTATTTTTTCAAAATAGCTCTTTAGTCGGAGCGATGTTCCGTGACTCAGTCAGTCAGTGGGTCAGTGAAGTATGTTTGTTTGTCACACCAATCAGATTTCAGTTACTATCAGAACCAATCAAATTGCAGTTTATAAAGGCAAAGTAATCTGACGAAATTATGTGTCGCAGCCATCCTCTTCCCCAGGGCCACGCATATTTTTTTAAATGACATGACATAGTGGCCCTGGTAACGGTAAAAAATATGATTTTTTGATTGGCTGATAAAAACTGCATGCGTAATTAGGTAAAAAACGAAACGCTTCTACGCAATCTTAGTTATACTTCCGGTCATCGAAACAATTGAAGATGAAGCGGGCAAGTTTGAAAATGTTACCGGAAAAAGACCGAATAACACTGGGAGTTTGTTGGAATAATGTATTCACGAAGCAGACCTTTGTTTATGAACGAATGACAAATACATCACTTGTAAGGTGTGACTCGGTTGTACTTTTTATTGCATTAAAAATATTGCAAACATTTGCATTATCAACTTAGCTTATACAAGATATACACACTAAAGGTCACTAAATGAAGTTCATGAATTACATGAAGATTTTGAAATTCAATGTGATATTTCTTACCGCTGCTCAATAGAATGATACCTCGTCGATTAGCGGCCTTTTTAGTTCTGAATTTTCTGCAATACCTCCGCATGGCCATAAATAAATTTCAAAGTATCATCAACCGTCGGAATGTTATCGGCTGATGATATCCTCGACTCCATGTTAAAAACACTATAACAGCGCGACTATAACTCCAATTCCTCTGGATTCTAACTTTGCCTTCAGATAATATTGCGTGTAGAGACGACACAACAAGAACACATCTATCAGCCATGCAATTCAATGAGTTCCAAACGAATCGAATTGTGTTAAGTTATCAACGACTTGAATTGCCAAAACCAGCGGGCAAAACACAAGGACAGTCGTTCTACTTAACGACTACAGCAGGCAGGGCGGCTTCCTGTTCCATTTCTTGTTTCTTGATGTCCTCCGACAGTTGTAGCGAGGATTGCTGTACAGCTCTTTCGAACGCTAAACTCAAATCTCGTATTTTCTTTCAAAATTCGTTTTCTTCTCGTGTTAGTGGGCCCCAACCTTCCCCTTTCTTTTACTGAGCAGACGCAGACGAACATTTATGCAGTGGGCATGCGCTACCGGATGTCATGGATTTTACGACATCCGGTAGTCAGTGTTACCAGAGCCCTTCGTTTCGCCGACCACGTGACCAAAAGAAACAGAGGCTCTGGGAACGAGAATGGTGTCGCAGCGTGTTCGTTGAAAGATTAATTGGTGAGTTGTGAATTATCATGGATTTGAAACGTATTCGTAGTTTGCGAATCAAATTGTGAGCTTCGATACAAAGTTCCCAACTTCGGCCCGAATTAATTAAATCCTTCTGTCGTTATGTCATCAAAAAGGGCTTTGCTACGCTAAACTGTTGGAAACAAATGTCATAAAAATAAAAAACTTTTATGTTCAGCGAGCCGTAAACATGTTGTCTCGAACAAATTAGTCTTCCCTGTTGCGTCGCGTCGCGTCGGCTTCGATTAAAATCAATTTTACATATGGGTAAACCATCCAGTTTCATCCGGTTTACAAACGCAGAAGACTTGAAATTGAAGACAGTGAAGATTATGCCTCACAGAAATCGTTAAATATGTGTTTTCATACAAAAAAGTACAAATTTGACCAAATTTCTACATGCATGATATTTATTTATCGGCAAATCACTTGCGTGATTGCTGATACGAAACGTTGTCTTGCACTTCAAGCTACTTTCCTTGACAAATTCTAAAATCTTCGAGTTCAGAAATCGCCATGACTTTCGAGCAACATGTCTTGTTTCTCCTCAACTACCAAACTTGGAAAGTTCAGTCGGGCCAAAGTCAGGAAATTTGTATCGATGTTTGCAATTTGATTCGCAAACTCGCACCGTAATTGGCAACTTCATAACAAAAATGAAATCAACTGTAAAACATTTCGTTCAAACATTAATTGAACCGGTACAAGTAACTTTACTGTTAAAAGCAACTACGATCGATTGCAAAAACAGAATAAGAGCGTGCCATTTCGTCACAACTTGATAACTCAATTAGTTCTTGTTTGTTGAATAGAATTTACGTTGTGAATGAACGAAAATCTTTGTTGAACAGTTTTGACAGGAAACAAATACTCCAGGTGTACTGCGCTTTAAATAACTTTTCCGAAGAGAGTGGTTTTTTATTTGACTCGTTTATTACTTCGTTTATTATAGTACTTTTCGTTCAATGTCTATATGAAGACGTGGCTTTTTCAAGAAAAACAAGGGTATTGTGTTACGTTCGTTTAAAAAAAAACAAAGGTGTCATGTTACAAAAGTGAGAAAAACAACGGTATCATGTTACAGTGTTTGGCAAAAAGCCAAAAGTATTCCGTAACAAACAAAAGTAACCCGTTACGGTTGCTACAAAGCTAGCAAAAAAATAACCGCTTTGAACAGAATAAGAACGTGCCATTTTGTGACATTTTGACAATTGAATTAGTTTTGTTTTTAATTAAATGATGAATATTTCCGCATTAAATAAAACAGTTCTGATGTATCAAAATGCATGTAAAAATTATTTTGTTTGCAAGCAAACTTTGTGCAAAAAAGTGACTCCGTGGGGCGCCATACACAAATAGCTCAACCCATGGCATAAACCATCTCAACAGGACAATCACCCAGTTTCACCCCAAGCCACCCCATAAATTGAAAAAATAACTCCTGCACGCTTAGCGTGCCTATGTTCGTTTTAGATGGTGTGACGTTTATAAGTGTTGAGTCTTTGAGTGTTCTACCGTGAATATCTGATCTCTTAACAAGATATCCCTCTAACTGGTGCGGACAGTTAACATTGTGTACGATCTTAAACACCAAAAGAAGCTTCAAAAACCTCCGTCTACTGTCTAAGGATAGCAGATATAGCCTGTTTCGCATATCCCGTGAGCACGTTCTGCGATTCGCAGCAAGAATAATACGTATGGCCTGATTCTGTAATCTCTCTAAGCGTCGTGAATTACTCTTTCCACAAACACCCCATACGATACACCCATAACCTAGGATGGGTAATATAGTTTGTTTATAAATGTTTAGAAGCACTCGCTGGCTAAGAAAGGGCGCGATCCTGTTTAACATTTTAAGCTTAGGATAAATTCTGGATGCAATATACGTAATGTGCTTATTCCAGTTTAGGCAACTGTCCATATATACACCTAAATAATTGCAATGTTCACTTTGTTTCAACAGTTTTCCGTAAAGTGTCACTTGTAAGTCACGGGTGTTAGCTACCGAATGCCTTGATCCAACTAGCATAGCCTCGGACTTTTTATGGTTGCTGATGAGACGGTTGCGGCGTAACCAAACGCTTACTTGATTAAGATCATCGTTAACACACTGTTCAGCAGCACCAACATCATTGGAACTTGCATGAAAAGCAGTGTCATCGGCATAAAGAATTACGTCGCTGTTTTCACAGGCACTTGATATGTCGTTTATATGTATATTAAATAAGGTCGGACCCAACACAGAGCCTTGGGGGACTCCATGGGTGATTTGTTGCTGTTCAGACTCAATTCTGTTGCAGCTGACATATTGAGATCTCTCCGATAGGTAGCTTCTGAACCACGCGTACTCCTTTCCATGTAAATGTTTTGAAAGTTTCTGTAGTAGGATGCTTTGATTTATGGTGTCAAATGCTTTTTTCAAGTCGAGAAAAGCACGTACAACTTTCTTGGTATTATCAATTGCCATTTTCCATGAATCTACAGCTTTAATGAGGGCGATTGTTGTCGACGAGTGTTTCATAAAGGCAAATTGATGTTGTTTTATCATTCCAGCTTCGAGTGCGAAATTTGTTAGAGCATTGTTCCTAAACGATTCTTCGAGATGCATGGAAGCACTGATATAGGTCTGTAATTGTCGCGTTCTGTTTTACAGCCTCCCTTGAAAATAGGTGTTACTTTGGCTACCTTAAATGAGGAAGGGAAGTGACCAGTGTTGCATGATAGGTTGAAAATCTTGGCTAGAACTGCACTGATATGCGGTGCGGCAATCTTCAGAGGTTTTGCTGGAATGTTGTCTGAGCCAGTTGCCTTTGTGTGATTCAAAGTCCTCAGTGCTTTAAACATGTCCCACTCGTTGATAATAGGTAGACTGAAGATCTGAGATGGAGTCTGGGACTGGGGCACTGGTTGTTGTATTTCAGGTGATGGTCGGTTCTCAAGGAGCGTGGAGGCTACGTTTGTAAAATACTCTGTCGAGTTCATCATTCAGTTCTATTTCTTCAACAATCAACTTTTCGGTTCCAGATATTTTGCTTTTAGATGGTAGAATTTGCTTCAATGTTCTCCAATACGCTTTTGGATTTCCACGGTTCTCTTCAAGTTTGTTAGCAAAGAAATTCTTCCTTCTTTTCCCGTATTAATGCTCGTTACCATGTTACGGAGGCGTTTGTACTCATTCCAATTTGTTGACAGGCCATGTTTAATTGCCTTTTTGTGTAGGTGATCTCTTTGCCATGTTACGGAGGCGTTTGTACTCATTCCAATTTGTTGACAGGCCATGTTTAATTGCCTTTTTGTGTAGGTGATCTCTTTGCCTCATAAGACGAAGAACAGAGCTATCAAGCCACGGGTGTGTCTGCTTTCGTAGTCGCTTTAGTTTCGTAGGGAAGTGAGAATCGATAAGAGACTTAAATAAGGATTCCCAGGCAGAATATGTGTCGTCGATGTTGTCAAAACAATCGAGAAAACTCCAGGGAGTTTTTTCCAATTCAGAGAGAAAATCTTTCATACTGCTTTCCTTCCATGACCGCGTTTTAATAATTCGATGTTTTGATGGACGGGCCACGGGGCATTTCATTATTTCATATATGGGATAATGGTCACTGAAGGTTGTGCTCAGAGCGCCGCAAGCTCTAAACAAACTGGGTGTGGAGGTGATGAGTACATCAATAAGACTTTTTGTGCTGCATGTTACACGGTAAGGTTCTTTTATCAACTGTTCTAGTTCGTTGGCCATAAGAAATTCCTGTAATCTAGTTGTTTGTTGGAGAGAGGTGTTAAGGCAGTCGCAGTTTAAATCACCTAGGATAATGACTTCAAGGTTATTCCGTGTAGCATATCTTAACACGTCATCCATGTAGTTGAAAACCTCCAGGGATTCGTTTGGGCCTCTGTAGATGCATCCAATTAAGAAATTGGTGTTGCATAATTTAGCTTGAATCCAAATTGCTTCCGACTCTGCCTCTAAGTCTCTTCGACGACTATATTTCAAACCATCCAGTAAATAAAACGCTACTCCTCCTCCCCGCCGATTAGTGCGTCGGTCTAGACGTTCTAACGACTAGTTAAAAATTGACACTTCAGACTCCGCAGCAGAATCGTCCAGCCAGGTCTCCTTTATTGCGATAATTGAAGGATAAACATCACCAAATATCAACCTTCATTCATCCATGTGCTTTAGTATGCTCCTGGTATTGATGTGAACAATCATACTTGAGCGTTTGCCGTGAGTATTGCTCTTTGTAGTAGTTCTGAGTAGCGTCTGTCTTTCCACTGGGCCAGGATTTGACGAGACATCACAGCATAGGGCAAAATAAGCGCTGATTTGGACGTTCGCATCGAACGGCAGAACCACCGCGTGTGTTCCTCGTTTCGATTGCTTCAATATAGCAACCCCGAGAGAAGTCGAACGACGAGAGCAGATAATTAAACCGGGTTTGAGTGTTAAACCCGGCTCTTGTAGATGGGCATATCTCGTCGAGAGCAAGAGAAATACGATAGAAGCGGTGAAGAAGCAGAGCGTCTTGATGAGGCGTGCAGCCGCCATCATTTGAAATAAATACAGGCTACACTGTAACGAGCGATTTGCGTCAATAAATCGATTTTTCGAAAGCTATTCGAGGTTTTATCAATACCAAAAGTCACTAAACACCATGATTTTAATCTTCTGTCTTCTGATTGCCAGCTATCTTCCATACTTAACTGTTGTTGCTGAAAGAGGAGAAATTGCGTTTGCCCCTCCAGGCTCTACACAAGCTTCTCTACTTTTAACAAAAAGATGATAAAATAAAATGAGACTGAATTGGCCAAGCCACACATTCACCAACTTGATTTAGAAGCTTAATGACAATTGAGGTAGCCTCCCCTATAACGGGTCCGGATAATCTGCGAGTCATGCGAGCCATTTCGGTTGGCCCAAATAGCATATTTGTTAGCCTAAATAGCATTCTGGTTAGCCTACAGTTAGCATAGGTAGCTTGCGGTTAGCCTTTTATTGGGATTAGGGATTTCTGGCTTGCATGGCTCGCAAGTAAAGCAAGTCATGCGAGCCATTCAGGTTAGCCTAAATAACACATTGGTTAGCCTACAAAGCACTCTGGTTAGCCTAATTAGTACTCTGGTTAGCCTACAGTTAGTCAGGGAGCTTGCGGTTAGCCTTTTATTGGGATTTGGGATTTCTGGCTCGCATGCCTCGCTGGCTCGCATATTATCCTATCTCCCTATAACCCTGGTGGTTTCTTGGAAGTCTCCTTACCCTAACTTTCTATTAGATACCTAATAATAATTTAAAATCGGCAAATAGATAATGATGATGATCCCAGGCTCTCCCTTTACTTTAAGAGAGATGGCCTGGTTGTGGCGGGTCACCTGTCCACCTATGATAATCAAAGGCGCTTTGTTAGCCCACTCGTGAATGAGAATACTAAATGTATTGGTGTAGAGCTATGAAATGATTCTGTCTTTTTGTGAGCGGCATGTTAGTATAGAAGTTGTTTGAAGGGAGATATGATCACGTTGGTTCCTTGTGGTTACAGCGGACGCGGGTAATCCATTCAAAAGCCTTCGTTATATAACACTAATTTCTACCCTACAGTCCAGCGGCCCGGGTTCGATTCTCAGCTGGGACGATTATTTTTTTTTACGACAATCTATTTTACAATTTTATACGACGTCTTTTTTTTTCTTTCTCCATTTTTTATGAATCTATTAGAGATGCAAATCAAGTACTATACAGTATATTATTAAAAGGCAACAAAATTCGTCAGTTTGGCGAGCTTTTTCACAATAATACCCAACACAGTCGCAGTCCACAGTTCGTGCCTGCAAAATCTAAAAATTCCATGAAAACATGGAATATCACTAGTGCTTCGAAGATTTTCATATTTTCTCTAAGATTATTTCTTCTATTTGTCATGTGAAATTCTTAAGAGCTATAAATCGAGCCATTCGAAGAAGCTTTTACACATACAATACATTAAACTTTGAACCTACGGTATCGGTCAGCGGGATAAGGACAACACAAAGAAATCTATATGCTAATTTTCAGCCCATATGACATGTGAGCTGTAGTGGTCTAGCGGTTAGGCGTTTGGTCTTCAAAACCATAGTTGATGTTAGGAGTCGCCGGTTCAAACCTCATATGTGTGAAACTAAAAACATTTTTTTTTTTTTACGACAATCTTTTTTACAATTTTATACGTTTTTTTTTTTCTTTCTCCTTTTTTTTTATGAATCTATTAGAGATGGAAATCAAGTACTATACAGTATATTATTAAAAGGCAACAAAATTCGTCAGTTTGGCTAGCTTTTTCACGATAAATTATTTACGTATCATGACTATCGATTATCGTACAATACGCTTGGAACTATAAAACATTCAGAGACTGCTAAAATTGGACTTTATTCATACAATTGTCCTGAAATCAACCTTTTAATAGCCAACGCAGTCGCAGTCCACAGTTCGTGCCTGCAAAATCTAAAAATTCCATGAAAACACGGGATATCACTAGTGCTTCGAAGATTTTCATATTTTCTCTAAGATTATTTCTTCTATTTGTCATGTGAAATTCTTAAGAGCTATAAATCGAGCCATTCGAAGAAGCTTTATACATACAAGCCATTAAACTTTGAACCTACGGTATCGGTCAGCGGGATAAAGACAACACAAAGAAATCTATATGCTAATTTTCAGCCCAAATGACACGCAAGTCGAAGTGGTCTAGCGGTTAGGCGTTTGGTCTTCAAAACCATAGTTGATGTTAGGAGTCGCCGGTTCAAACCTCAGAGGGGTGAAACAAAAATTTAAAAAAAAAACAAGGTAAATTAATTTATAATTAAAGCATAAATTATTATTCATAAATTAAAGTTAACAGCCCATAATTTAATGGATAAATTATTATTCATAAATTAAAGTTAACAGCCCATCGACCGACGGACTGACCGAGTGAAAATTTGCATATCACTTTCCATAACCATACTCGTTTCATTACATTTACGAGTAAAAAATGTTTCCATCTCATCAGGTAGGTTCAGCAAATAATTTTTGTCGAAAGAAACTGATGGTGATCATGGTTCTCTGTCCTCTGAACCGTACACACATCTTTTGTCATCCTCAATATTTACATTTACAAATGTGCAGTGACAACGTTTTTTTAATGTCATCCTCATTATACAAAATGATGTTTTATTAACCAACGTCTAGTTGTTTGACATGTATTGTCTGGTAATTCACATACAAAATAATAATTACCGGTATTAATTGAAGAAGATAGATTTTACCCTTATTTAAAACATGAATTTCAGACCTTGTCCATTCAGAGCGATCATTTTGAGAACTTTAAGCATGTCTTGCTAATAGAAATGAGCCAAGACAAACTGTACAAGCAAAACATGTCGCAAATTTCATACCAAGTTCCATAGCCAGTGCCCGGGGGGGTACTCCCTATAATGGCCTATACGGGGAGGCTCCGCCCGAAAGGGGTACCTTTTTCAGGCTCCAGGTATATAAAAGGGTAGGGATTTCACAAATTTAGGTATATGAAAGGGTAGGGAAATCTGCCATAATGATATTTTAAAAGGCCTTTACATTAAATATTTCGAGCAGACGCAACTTTTGGCTGTATCGTCTTAATTTATTAAGCGCTACATAAAAATAACAAGAAAACTTCCCGTTTTTGGTAAATGTGATGTCGTGTAGGTATATGAAAGGGGTGCCTTTTTGCAATAAAAGGTATACAAAAGGGGTACCTTTTCTATCAAAATGGTATATAAAAGGATAAGGGGTTGGATCTCCGGGCGGAGCCTCCCCGTACAAAACTTTTTCGAGTACCCACCCCCCCCCCGGGAGCCAGTGGTGCCAATTTCTACAAACAGGAAACCATGCAGAACCACAATCACAATGTGGGACAGTGAGACGTGCGAGGCAAGGCAGCAAGGCATGCCAGGCAAGACAGGGAGTCATACAAGGCATGCGAGGCAGAAATCCCTACTCCAAATAAAAAGGCTAACTGCAAGCTATATAAGCTAACTGTAGGGCTAACCGGAGCGCTATTTACGCTAACCACAGTGCCATTTAGGCTAAATTGTGTGGGCTGCTCATCTCTCTCTTGCTGGTCGTTCTGTTTCAGCTGTTCTACCTCTGCTCTTAGGTCGGAAATGACTTTCTTGGCGTTGACGAGGCGCCTCGCGAGTTTTTTTGACGACCTCGTCTTTCGTTCTGACCAGGTTCGCCAACTCTTCAGCCTAGCTCTCCCTCTCCTCAAGCTCTCGCGCCAGCTCCTGATTTTGTTCTTTTTGGTTCTTAAATGCCAGCCCGACCCTGTCATGGTCTTTCAGCAGGGCCTCGTACTTCTTTTGAAGTTCATCGTATGAGCATTCGGGGTTGGATGACGACTTCGCTGTCTTCTTTCTTTTCTGCTGGGGCCGCTCAGAACACGAACACTGCCTTTTAAAAAAATCACCATTGCAGATACCACACCTTTTTTTGCATGGTGGCCGCCGCACACAGTACACTTGCAAATTCTCTGAGACATATAAAACATTTTATTTATTTATTTTATTTATTATTTATATCGAATTGGAGTGAGTACGGATTTGCGAACTAAGTTGTAATGATAGAGACCTTTCAAACTTAAGGTTTTTTATACTCTGTTATACGGATTAAGTAAACAATAACAGTTAGTTGATTGGTTTATTAACAACGCATGTGAGTGGCTGAACTTGATTATTTGTGTTTATGTTGCATATGAATACTTTTCCATTACAATTAGAGTAACAAAAACTATTTACGCTGCAACCTGCAATGCAAACAGAGAAAAATGTTAAAAGGTAAACATTACTCTTACATGACATACCATAAGGGTTGCAAAGGATTCTAGTGCAAATTTAGCGAGTGCGTGTCTCGAGAAGCTTTTGCACAGTTTTTGCCTAAGTTTTGGTTAAAATTAATCATCTTCAAATATGATTTCATTGCTTGCCCAATGGACTGAAAATTACGCAGGTGAAATATTTGTTACAAATTGAACTTTGTTTAAAAGAAAATCTCGGCGAAGAGTCGATTTGGTAAACAGTATTTTCTAAACATACAGCCTTTCAAACTATCATGCTGCTGGTTCTATTATCCAGCAGTCCTTTACTGAACCCAGTTGTATTTCTTCGGCAATTGTCTACAATGAGAGAACATTTCGATATACAATTAAATATAAAAATTAGCGAAAATAAGCCACGACATTTCGAACTCATCTTGAGTTCATTATCAAGTAGATAAGAATAAAATAACGGTTGAGTTTAAGTTTAAATGCAAATAGAGGTGATAGAGTATATTAGAATATTTTAAAAGAAGTGTTTCGCGGTCATTAGCGAACTCAAACGGATGTTTGTAAAGCTCAAGTACCCACTTAACCTCATCAACTTGACAATTGCATCGTTTGTCAATTCTGTAGCTCAACCCTGTGGTGAAATCTTTGAGGCTGACCGATAAACAAACAAACCCGTTTGGATCACCCTACCTTTCAAAGATCAGAGATCTGCTCACGCAGTACGCAAGCAACTGAAAGATCCTGGGAAGAAGATTGGAACTGAGCTGCAACCGGTTTACACAAGTGCTAAGATCGGCGACAAGCTGAAGTTACAAGAGGAGAAGCCTTCTTTGGTGAACAATCAGGGTGTTGTTTATTCATTTAAATGTGATCAGTGCGATGTGGATTATATGGGTTACACCACATGACATCTACATCAGCGCATAGAGGAACACAAAACCTCAGTAATTGGCAAGCACATAAAAGAAATCCACGGTGTCAAGAGTCCTGACATAAGAAATATGTTTCCGTTTTAAAAAAATGGCAAGGAAAACTGGATTGTTTAGTGGACGAAATGCTTTTAATTCGCGAGAGAAAACCAGCACTAAACACGCAGGCGGACTCAATAAGTACAAAAGTATTTACCTAATTAAATGCAGCACGCACTAACACAGAACGCTAATGGCCGCAAAACACTTCTTTTAAGATATTCTAATATACTCTATCACCTCTATTTGCAATTAAACATAAACTCGACCGTTATTTTATTCTTATCTACTTGATAATGAACTCAAGATGAGTTCGAAACGTCGTGGCTTATTTTCGTTAATTTTTATACATAATTGTTTCGCATAGCTCTCACCAGTGTGATGCTTTTCGCATCGCTACTTGGTTTGCTTGACCATGCAGCCATCAAGCCTCAGAGTGTCCCCAGTGCAAGAAGCAGACACCAACCATATGCAGGCAATAGCTGTTATTGCAATTAAACCTGGGGTAATATATTCTTGTGTTGAGAAGGTGTGCGAACAAGGCGAAAGGGTCAACATATTGGTTAAAACAATGTAGAATAACCCTTTTGCCTCATTTGTATCTTAAACCACTGGGAACTTCAATAACAGCTATTGAATCATCCATAGAGCTTGATTTGGCAGATAAATCAGGGACAACATGGAATCTTGAATAGACCTTCAAGTACATCTGTCTCCGGAGGAAGAGATTTTCAGTCAAGAACACCTCAGAATTTGCACAGCAGATCCGCCAACAGTCCGTCACCAGTGATGAGATAATGGTCTCTTTTGACGACAAGTCTTTATTCACTTCTATTCCTGTGAACCTGGCTCTAACCATTACAAACGAGAGGCTCCATCAAGATAAACATCTGGCAGATCGCACAAATGTCCATCAGCGTCATCAGCAACACCATGAAACTATTAGGATTTGTTCTTAGGCAAAACTATTTCAAACACGATAACATCTACTACAAACAAATCTTTGGATGTGCGATGGGCTCCCCGATCAGCCCTGTTATAGCTGACCTTGTAATGGAGGAGATTGAACACATTGCGATCACCACAGCTCATCACCCTCCTAAGTGGTGGTTCCGCTAGTGGATGATAGTCACGCATGCCACAGAAAGGAACATGTAAGCGAGTTCCATCAACATCTAAACTCCATAAATCCCAGTATACAATTCACTGTTGAACTTGAGGACACCACGGAACAGAGACTACCCTTTTTGGATACTATCACAACAAGGAGTGGCACACGAATTGAAGTAAATGTCTACAGGAAGTCAACACATACAGACCGATACCTTGACTTCAATTCTCATCACCCTGTGTGTCATAAGAGATCCGTAGTTTGCACACTGCTACGAAGGGCAAAGAGCATTCCTTCAGCACAAGAAGGGAAACGAAAAGAAACAAAACGAGTGAAGTTGGTGTTGGGCAAAAACAAAGATTGGCCGCATTTTGAGACAACAAGAGATCAAAGTCGCCTACAAACTGCTAAAAACTGTGAACAGTTTGTTTCCGCGCCCAAAGGCTCAAAATGATGTTGACCGCCCAAGATCTGGCATAGTTTACAAAATCAATTCCACCAACTGTAATTTTGTATACTACGGTCAATTACATACAATTACAATTATTTATACAATTTACAGGCAAGTTAAATCTCACATTTCATTGAACCATACTAGTCATAAGGTCGACAGATGGACAGAGTTAGTACACAAACAAAAAGAAAGAAGCAATACGACAAAATAATTACAGCAGAGGGGACCACGTTTCCTTGAATTTAGCTATTTTATTATTTTTGATAGCGATAGCATGAAGTGTAGAAGTTTTATCTTTATAGCGAAAGAGGAAGTTTTTAAAGTCTAAAATGCCGCCGCGTACACTTGTGGAGAATATGTGATATTTCGCGATTATTAGAGAGTAATTGAGGGCTATCCAGATGTTAGAGCCACGTTCCTAGTGCCCTGGAACGACCATGCTGTCATCCCAGAGGTTAACAAGTCCTTGTCACACGCATGAGTTTCGCGTCACGTTCTTTTGTTTCAAACTTTTACACGTTATTTTTTAAGTGCGCACTAACGTGTTGCTTTTTTAAATTGCGTGTGAAAGCTTTGATTTTTTAACTGATGAAGGCTTAAGCAATAGTCGAAACGTCTTGGAAAATAACATCAAAAACACAGTCAGCGACAAACCTTTAGCAAACTACATTATGTCTTCTTTGTTTAAAAGTTGGTCAACTGTTGTAGTATCTCAGTGCTGCACTGTGCATGAATGCACATCACAGCACTTAAAACCCATAAAAATGTTGTCTAAATCATTTGTATCCTTGATGACTACTTTCAGCGATTGATAAAGTTGTGTTTGGCATGATAACTCTGTTTAAAAAAAGTTACCTAATACACTATAAATTCTTACTATTGAGCGCAACAGCACAATTCAGCAACTACTGTCATTGATCCTATACATATGCATCTGCTTAAGGGAGCTCAATTACAGCTGGAGCACCATTAAAAAACTGGCTAGATACACTTTTACAGTGTATAGGTAGGGTTAACGTTGGAGAAACTTCGTTGCTGCCCTATGTGCCACACAGGCATGATGGGCAGTAAGTCAGTAATTAATGCATCTGCTCAAAATCATCGCCAATGAAAAAATCGTCGTGTTGGGTGGCATAGAAAGAGCCCAGACCCCACAAGGTCAGTTACAAAAAGTGTACATTGATGTGGTTACTAAACATCTTTGTTTGTATTTGTTTAGATGCGCTTGTTCCAGCATCTTGATGAAAAGCTGCAACACATGGACAGAGAACTAGCCACAAATCCTCAGTATGTTCAAAAGGTAATTTCCTCCTTTTGTTTTGACAGTGCGCCACACCTTCCATATGACATTTGTGAAGGCCAGTCTATGTTGCAAAATAATTTATATCAGAAGCCACCTTTAAGGTGGGGGGTATAAGGGGGCTCAAAATGCGGTGTTTTGAAATACTGTTAAATGAAATAAAAGGTTTTTTGTGTCTATAAATATCACAATGTCTTGGCTGAATGACATTTGAAGGCAGTTTCGCTTGTTTTGACTGAAAAACGAACAGTACTCTATCAAAACCCAAAGGAATAAAAGATCAATGATTTATTAAATTTATAACACAGTTTTCTTGTGGAGTACGTGCTTTTACTTTAATTGAGATTATAAAAATCGGACCATATACCTGATTTCTAAATTTTAAACACATTGTTGGGAATGTTGTTACAACCTTCCCAACTCTTTCTGTCTTGGGCTGATGGTATAAAAGAACATAGCATGTTCCAGGCTCTCGGTTGTTGGCGGAGAGCGAAAAACATGGGCGAGCGAGGAAGAGACAAGAGGACGCCTTTGTCCCCCTCGTTTTTCCCTCGCTTGCCCGCATTTTTCGCTCTCCCCCAACTTTGAGAGCCTGGAACATGCTAAAAATAGCAATACAGTTGAACCGCTCTAATACAGACTCCAAAGGGACAGAGCAAAGTGTCCGTATTAGAAAGGTGTCCGTCACCACTTTGACATCATACACTTTTGACTTCATTGACAGCTTAAAGTATTAAGTAACTCAAAATGTTCTGCATTGCAATGTTTGGGTAAAAAATTAACACAAATCCAAAGACGAGAATTTTTTTAGGACATCGGAGATTGTCCATAATAGAGAGATGGCCGTATTAGAGTGGTGTCCGTACGGAGAGGTTCGGCTGTACATGACATTTGATTTTAGCCATTCTTAATAGTTATAAGTAGTTAATAGCACACAGTATTTTTATTATTATACATTTTGTCTGATAATCGTAAATTTAGCTTGATAAGGTAACAAGGAGAGGAGGGGAAGTGCGGTTTTACAATGTAAATATTAGTACTTGCTTTTAGCCTTTTTTCTCTGTCCTCCCGCCGCAGAAAAGAAGAGGGCCTGATAGCAGGTTAGCCCAAAAGTTGACCGAGTGTGCCTGCAATGATTTACCGACAAAATTACACCCTCACAACAGTGTCATAGTTGCTTTGTAGCCGACCCAGGCTATTGCAATCGTTTTTTTGCTTAATAAATCAACATTCCTGCATTTTAATCGAATATCAGAAAATGACGAGGAGCATGTGGATGGTTCTAAAGTGCTGTTGAAAGGAGTGAAGTTACGCAAATTCATATACTTTAGTAAATAATAAAGATGGTAAATTTTAAGCTCGGTAATAAATAATGAAGATGAAGTGTTCAACATGACACGAGCAGGCCATGGGTTCGATTCCCGTCGGGGACTCAGAATTTTTCTTTGTCCCATGCTCGTGTCATGTTGAATACTTCATCTTCATTATTTATTACCGAGCTTAAAATTTACCATCTTTATTATTTACTACAAACTTGATGAATTCGACATTGCTGATCCTAGTAGTATGCAGGACGCGTGTCACTTATGAACCTAGTAAAATGGCCCAGCTCACAACGAGTCTCTCGTAGCTCAGTTGGTTAGAGCACCCAACCGGTATCTGTGAGGCCATGGGTTCGATTCCCGTCGGGGACTCAGAATTTTTCTTTGTCCCATGCTCGTGGCATGTTGAATACTTCATCTTTATATACTTTTTATATACTTGAAAGATCGGCCACTTCGATAATTTATTTTGCAGCTGATTATTGAATGCGTGGCTGACTTTTTAAACGTCCAACTCGCTTGTTTCCAAGTGTCCAAATGTTTGTTTTGCCTTAACCGGTTTCTCGTCAGCTGTGACATTCGTATTTGACATCAAGTGATTTTAGTTGGTCGCTTGCATGGAAATGCTATAAATAATGATAGCGGTGACTAACTGCCTGAATCGCCATTATTTTCTAAATACATGTAAGAGTTTTTGTTTAACCACTTTGTTCATAAAATCTTCAAACATTATTTAAGCGTCTTATTTTCTGAATTCTTTTCCTCTTGAGTGTAACTGCAACATATGCTACTGCCTTCATATTTGTTTTGCCGCTAAAAATAAGTCAGACTTTTCGTCCCGAGAATAGGTTATCATCGGAATTCTTTGATTACAAAATGGAACCCAAGGTTTCAATCGGGATCGTTTGACTATAGAATTGTATTATTCAGTAAAGACAGAAAAGTCGCATCCCTAGGCGAAGACTGATTGACATGTTTTCTTGTCCCTTCTTTGTCTGCAGACCATGGGAGCTCATTGCGAAGAGGATGTTGGGATAGGTCGAATGAGAGGGGATGAAGGATTGATGTAAAGATGGGCCAAAGCTGTTAAGCTGTTGTCGTGTTGAACTCTTAGCACCTGTGAACAAAAAAAGCTTACCACAGCAAGGGAGGTCAAAAACATGATCAACTAATCTGAATTGCACTATATAGTTGGCATTTGGTGACCTTCTAACGAGAATTTCTTGTGAAAATAAAGTTTACAACCAAACTCACATTAGTCTGTAGATTTTATTCGTAGTTGAAAGATACTAGACAGACTATTCGACCAATCAATGAATGAATGGGACTAGGACCTAGCTACAGGAATAAATGTTGGGGAACAGAGATCAAGTTAAAAAGAATTCGCCACGAAAAACACAAAGCAGAATACCCCTGGAAAGTTAGGAAGGACTGATGAAAAGTACAAACAAAAGAGACATATATTTGACAAGTTATATTAAATTCAGTAAACAGACATGATCACATCTCTACTTTTATGACTACAATGGGCCTGTGTTGTTGGTTGTGTTACCAATTACGAGACAGCGCTTGACCTTGCATGAAGTGTCGTATATCGGATGTCACGCTGCAAAGTAACGCTACTTCTGTTGAGTTATCATTCACTGCAGAAGATGTCACCTACTTTTATTTACGTTAATTTTTTGACAAATTTCCTAATATTTTTGTTAGAAACGTCATCACTACTGCGTGTGAGCATGCACTTTATCTATATTATCCTGTCAAAACTAAATTAGGTGGCTTCCTACAGTTTTGAGGGGGGGAATGAGCCCAACTATAAATTCTCTTGTAAACCTTCAAAAATGTTTGTCTTTCTCTTATAACTGTGTGGTACTGCCTACAACCATCATAGGCGACATTTGAACAAAACAAATGCTAATAAGTATATACCTGATTGAAAAAAACGACCCATGAAAGGCATAAACCATGAATGATGCGACCCAAATGTTTACTGGGAAACTGAAAAAAATACTCTTCTCGGGTCCTTTTCCAGACACGATAAACGTGATAATGAGACAGTTGCATAAATCATGCTTGTATGCCTGCTTTTCACAGGGTCAACGTTTCTTCAGTTAGGTGTAGTCAAAACAAAAATAACAGTACTTAGCACGCACTTTACACAAGTCTTAGTGCGTTTAAATTTGAAATTTAAAAGTAAAAATATAGAAACCCGATAAAGATTACAATCAGATTAAAATACGCTTAGAATAACCTATTGTAATTATAATTGATAAAAACAAGAAGCTCTTAGAGATAAAAACTATGCTTGTCACGTTACCATCCTGGAGGAGCCACGTGGGGGGACAAAAAATGCACCCCCATCACCATTACCCGCGTAAACAAATGTTGCGACTGACAAACAAAACGGTAAGAAAAAACCTTGTGTGACATTTCAATTAATTATTTTTCTTATATGCTAATGCTGGCCAAATTCCCACAATTTTGACCCATTAATTTAGACGATCATTAGATCAGCATCCAGTGTTGTAAAGAATTCCTGTTTTTAGTTTCCTATCCACGTGCACGACTCCAGGAAAAAAAATCATTTGCATTAAACAAGACGCTCGATTGCTTTCCAAAAATGTTTCCGAAGCATGCTAATCTGCCTTGGGATGAGAAAAGCGATGACAACATTGCAGAATTATAGCTTTCGTTTTCTGGGCAAAAAGGCCCTTGACATTACTGTATTATAGCTTTTAAAAGCGCGACAAATGCTATTACAAATTTTTAAACAATATTAGCATGCTTCGGAAAATTGTTCGGAAAGCAGTCGAGCGTCCTATTTAATGCAAATGATTTTTTTTTTGCACATGGATATGAACATTGAAAACAATACCCGTGAATAATGAGGACACTCACTTGTAAACACGAAATCGGCGAAAAAAAAATCAAAACATGGAGGCCCAACTTTATTGCCTTGAAGAAGGTTTTCAATGGAATTGAAACTTTCAAGCTTTATCAGTTGATGACAAACCTCGAGATTGTCAAATTTTTAAAAACATTCCTTAAGTGGTTTTCAATTTATTGTCGCTTTTGTAGGCACAGACCAAATTATATACAATCAAAGATCTCTTCGAGATATCGACTTTTTTGCATGAGGTTAGTATGAGTAGAAGGTTTATCCTGGGCATTGTTGTTCGAACATATCATGGAAGAATTCAAACGTCTTTCAGTTCAAGCATTTTTTATTTTCACGGAGTAAATGCTGTATTTGTCAGTCGCGACGACTGGGTGCTTTGCGACTCATATACTTTGGCTTGGTTAAAAAAGGTAAACTTTTACGTTTGCCTTTAACATGTTTAATCGAAATAGTTGTTTCCTTTCGAGTTAGAAAGATTTCTACTCGGCTTAATGCAGAAAAATAACGCCTGATCGCAGGTTAGGTTACGCACGACAGAGTTACCTTTTGTCTCGTCACGCAATCTTAACCCCACATTGAGAAGTAAATTTTCGTTTGGATATTACCAAAAGCCGCTTCTCCTCGCGTTATTCTTTACCTTACGGCTACACATGCCATTTCTAACGACTACATTTCCAGCAAAACAGTTGCTGTTATTTTTCTAATGGCGATCGATGCATTTACTTCTGAACAGAAGAAACGTTTAACGTTTACTGCTTCCACCGGAAGTAATTTCACAACAGGCTACAAAAACACTTATAAATATCACTTAACACATTTAATGATGTCGCAATTAGCGAAGCGCACTAATGACGTCACAGAATTTGACCCCCGGTGTGAGTCAAAATTCGGACAAACAAACCGCTCTCTGTAAGAGCGATGTATGGTTGGCGGGCACTTTGAAGGTATATTTAGCGATTGTTTCACAAAACCATGGCCAGATTGGCTCGGAATTCGAGAGAAAGCCTTACCTGTGCAACGTAGAAAGCTCAAACCGTGGTTTGAAACAAAAGGTTTGTCAAACAGAGCGATTATTCAATAAATGTGTAAAACGTTTTACTCTCAGTTATTGAATGGATTATAAAGGCCCGATTTGCTGCCGGGATTTGCTTAAAGAAAACATTTATTTTATGAGAAATGCAAAACGTTTACACTGTTCTTAGTGGCACATTTTCCAACACAACAGAGCTAACCTCAGATTTATGCCACCACAAAATTACACAAAGAAACGCTCGTCCGATCGGTCCCCTTGCCTGACCCGAATATTTTAAGAGGTCAATTTCGTTACAAATACTATTTAATTGGCCGTTCCGAGGTTGCGCAGGGAACTGGGGCGAGTTTCAAATTTCAAGTAATCGATAATCTGACACCACCACATGAAAGATCGCCACGAGGTTGGTGATTTGACCAAGTTTGATGCTATCAGGATGCACAGAAACGAAGTTATGGACCTTGAAACATGGTTAAAAATCCATACAAACGTCTCTAATTGTAAGCCAGCGTCCCCCAAAACCATATAAACTCTTAAAATTTTTATCCGTTTTGTGACAGCTGTAAAATCCTGCCAAAGATCCATTATTTGAAAGATACTAATTTGAAAATCACTATGTTTGCCCGTTATAAAGAGTATCACAAAAATCATAAAACATTTAAGAGTTTATATGGTTTTGGGGGACGCTGTCTCAAAATAAGAGACGTTTGTATGGATATTTAACCATGTTTCAAGGCCCATAACTTCGTCTGTGTTCATCCTAAAAGCGTCAAACTTGGTAAAATAACCAATCTCACCGAGTTCTTTTATGTGGTGGTGTCAGATTATCGATCACTTGAAATTTGAAACTCGCCCCAGTTCCCTGCGCAACCTCGGAACGGCCAATATACACTGATCGAGCTCGGCAGCTGTAGCTGCAGTCTGTAATAGTAATGGGGATAAATTACAGCTTTATTAAAATCAAACCCGCCGTCAATTCCATTAGAAAGGCGTTTGAATAGCATAATATTTTCGCCCTCTATCTATCATGTGTCGAAACAGATCGGATGACCGGCGATCAGTGCCGTCAAATTCGGGAAGAATTCTGAATTTCTTGCAACCGACGATCTTTCCGGTGCCTAAATGAAGCAAACATACAAGTGCTATCCTTCGCAATTATATAATTCGATAGCATTGTTAATGGCGACGTAGTTAATTCTCAAACTTGAGTGGTGTTACCCCTTAAAAATCCAGTTGAGCCACCTTAATACCTGTAGTCGAATAACACGTCTTACTTCAGGCCATTTACCTTCTGGTTTAGAGGAATTTAAGTGTTATATTTTTCAATCGACATATAAAATCTATGCAATTTCACATGTAGAAGCCATGGATTCGGACTTAAGTTAATCGATTTAACTTACATTTTACGTCTAAAGAATGATACATCACAGTCGTGGAGGAACATAAAACAAAGTGAAGACAAAGTTAAGGAGCTGCAAAGTGTTTTCCTTAAGACGAATTACACGTCTTCAAAAAATTAACCCTCTGGTCTAGAAGAAAAGTGCTATATTTTTTAATCCCGGAAGTTATGTCTGTTAACACTGCACTGTGTTGGATTTTTCCAAAGCCCTGCCAGTGTGACAGCCCGGAGGTGATTCGACAAATGTAACGAAACCCATCTTTGTTTAAGATAAAAATACACAAAAGAGCTATACTCACAGCTAGCGATAACAATGCAACGTAATGATTTTACTCCTATTTGAATATTATGTACAATTTGCTGGCCCTCCGTCAATGCACTACATAAAAGAACTATCCTAAAAGTAATGACAAAGATAAATTTAACAATGCTAACACCTTAGGCTTCTTCAGCATGATTTTTCACAGATTGAATTAAAATCAATCAATTAATTAATCATTTTTATTTGCCTTAAAAAAACGGATTGTTCTAGCACGTGAGACAAGCCGCATTGTTTTGTGCCTCGTACAAACCCAACAAGTGACCACTCTCATCAAGGTCATACACATGCTCAGCCGTTTTCAATCGTTCTGTATGAGTCACTTAGCCGTGTTCACTCCCTGGAATTACTTTTTATAGTGGTATATATATACAGGATTACTCTGCCCAAAAAAGAGCGCCTTTTCAGGCTGGAGGTATATAATAGCGTATGGATTTCCAAAGGTGAAGAATAGGAAATGGTTGAGAAAAATGACATTTAGGTATTTAAAATGATCTTTCAAAGTATCTCTTACAGACACACCAAAGTGATTCATTTTAGTATTAAAAAGGAGTAGCTCAAGTGAAAAGTTTCGAAAATAGATGCAGTATCTCTCTTATGAAGGTCAGTTTTACCGCCTAGTTTTAAGATTCTTGTTAATCCATTAAATACAAGTGTGTACTGATAGGTATACCGAAACTGTTTTTTTGGTCAGAAAGTATTTTTTAGTCAGAGAAATTTAAATATCGTACGAACAGAGTTCTTTTCAAAACATTCATCGGGAACCCTGAATCGACGTTTAGTTTGTCGATGATATTTGCTTTTATGCCATATTTACTTCTTTAATTTCTTCAATTGAATCTCTTCAGTGTAAATTTAATATGCTAAACCTTTCTGTAAGTACTGTTGATCACTGTTCATTAAAGCGAGGCTTTTTTATTCCGAATTAAATAACAAACAGCATTTTACACTCTTGATAACCCATTGATCGACGTAACTTCCACACGGTTTTTCCCCTGAGGAATAGTCGAACAAAGGCCTCTGGGAACGGATTTGATTTGATTTTGTGGTATGCACAAGCTAATAATAATAATAATAATAATAATAATAATAATAATAATAATAATAATAATAATAATAATAATTGGTCTCGGCGCTAAGGACTTTAATAATAATAATAATAAATCGTCCACTTCGAAACTAAAATAATTTTAAGAATCGCCGTGGCATTTCTTAACAACATCGAATATTCTCATTGGGTTATTAAAGTAAACAGAGATATTAACCCATTCATTCGTTTGCGTGAAGTTTTCTGTTTCAATATTTCTTACTTCCGGGCTGAGCCAAACGTTTTTTAAGTGTCGAGAAAATAGCGATTTTATGGTATACCGAAGTTCGGATATTTCGTCAACTAGAAAACCAAAATAATTTTTGGAATCGCTTGACATTTTTAAGCAAATATCTGATACTCTCATGAAGTTTCAGTGGTTATTCTGACTATTCTGTAAAAAAAATTTCGGTGTTGTCTGTAAACGAGCTCAAATGTGAGGAAAAGGCTCGGCTACCAACTCAAGCCTGGTTTCCAAACTCCCCAAGAAAGTGATCCCCCAAAAAAGTTTTGCTTGGCGCGATTTTGCTACAGGCCTTTCATTTGGTGAGCCTTGTATGGCCTTGTACGGCCCAGGTCAAAGTCCAAGGTGTTGGTTTTCGTGCGAAAACGCGTTGGAAACGCGTACAAACGATTTTCCCCCTAGAGGAAAGTTGAACACACCTCTTTATGAACCTTTTTCCGGACGTTTTGGCGCGATTTTGTTACAGGCCTTTCATTTGGTGAGCCTTGTATGGCCCACGTCAAAGTCCAAAGTGTAGGTTTTTGTGAAGAACGCGTTAGAAACAGGTGCAAACGGTTTTCCTTCCGAAAGAAAGTCGAACAAAGGCCTTTGTGAATGGTTTAGCGCGATTTTGTTACAAGCCTTTCATTTGGTGAGCCTTGTATGGCCCAAGTCAAAGTCCAAGGTGTAGGTTTTCGTGTGCAAACGAGTTGGAAACGCGTTCAAACGGTTTCCCCCCCCTGGGGGAGGTCGAAGGAAGTCCTTTGTGAACGTCTTGGCGCGATTTTGTTACAAGCCTTTCATTTAGTCAGCCTTGTATGGCCCAGGTCAAAGTCCAAGGTGTAGGTTGTTCTGCGGAAACGCGTTGGTATCACTTGCAACCGTTTATCCCCCAGAAAGGAAAGTCGAACAAAGATCTTTGTGAACCGTTTGTCGCGATTTTATTAAAAGAGTTGGAAACGCGTGCAAACGGTTTTTCCCCTCAGGGAAGACATCAGTTGAACAAAGGCGCTTGTGAACGTTTTGGTGCGATTTTGTTATAGGTCTTACATTTGCTGAGCTTTGCTGTAGGTCTTACATTTGCTGTAGGTTGTTGTGCGGAAACGCGTTGGAAACGCGTGCAAACGGTTTTCCCCTGAAAGAAAGTCGAAAAAAGACATTTGTGAACAGTTTCCGCGATTTTGTTACAGTCCTTCAATTTGGTGAGCCTTGTATGGTGCAGGTCAAAGCCCAAGGTGTAGGTTTTTATTCGAAACCGCGTTGGAAACTTGTGCAAACGGTTTGCTTCCTAGGGGAAAGTCGAACAAAGGCCTTTGTTAACGGTTTAGCGCGATTTTGTTACAGGCCTTTCATTCGGTGAGCTTCGAATGGTCCACGTCAAAGTCCAACGTGTCGGTTTTTGTGCGCAAACGCGTTGGAAACACCTGGAAACGGTTTCACCCTTGGGGAAAAGTCGAGCAAAGGCCTTTTTGAACGGTTTACCGCGATTTTGTTACAGGCCGCCATTTGTATCACTCACTAATGTAATAATTAACCACTTATGTGATACTAAACACTAATGTAATAAATTTAAAGAAGGTTTTTCAAGCCGATCTGTTTTTCTTGTCTAAATTTTTGGTGACATCTGTTCACCTTCATCAGAGTAAGTGAAAGTTTGTTGGTGCTCGCGCCAGTTTTGAATTAACGGCACAGAAGCGTGCAGAAAAGTTTGCGTTTGTTGATAGCGTCGCTGTCCAAAGTGGAGTGCCACGACTCCAAGAAAAGCCTCTTGCTGTAATTGCTTACACCGCGCTCGAGGATCTGGGCGTCCTTTGGATGGATGTTATGTTCCGTTGACTCGGCATGCTGTTTTATTGCTGATTCGCTGTTGCTCGCGCGGCCTGGATCATGTTCGGCTCCGTGCGGGGACCACGAGCGCTTGCTTTCCCCGATGTACGTAAAAGTGCAGTCGTGGTACTTCACTTTGTAAACAATTCCTGTTATTCGGTTGACCGCTGGTCTATCCTTCGGCTTTCTGAACACGTGGCCTAATATTCTTACAGGCTTGAATGCTGTCCGAACGCGGAATTTCTTGAGTACACGGCCAACTCGATCCGATGCACCCCTTACGTACGGCAGGACTGCAAGTCCTAATGGCCTTTCTTGCGTTGGCCTCTCCTTTGTTCTGTCCCTGATGCATTTCTTAAATAGGACGTCAGGGTACCCATTTGCTCTAAGATCATGCAGGACTCGATCTTGTTCATTAAATTCATTAATTCATTAACCTTCTTTAAATGTCTTCTACCGATCGCAGTACTGGTTCCAATATAATAAATATCAACCACTAATGTAAATAAAAATCTAGCGGTTAATGCGAGATAAAAATGCGAGATCCGAGATAAAAAGTGCAATATGCGAGATAAAAAATGCGAGATGCGAGATTAAATGCGAGATGCGAGAAAAAAAAATGCGAGATGCGAGTTAAAAAATGCAAGATGCGAGATCAAAAATGTGAGATTCGAGATAGAAATTGCGAGTTTTTTTTTGTATTTTAATATTTTTATTTCATATTCAATACTTAGAAATTGCGAGTTTTTTTTTTGTATTTTAATATTTTTATTTCATATTCAATACTACTGACAAATACACTCTAGAAAGTTACAAACTTACAAAAACAGACACTACGGATACAAGAAATCTGTTACAATGAGGCTTAATTTTTTCTAAATTGCATGCAGTAAATAAATTGATACAAAATGAACACTCTGTGATACATAAGACATCTGTTGAGAATTTTGTATTGGAACTCGCGCAATTTTGTTTCCAATGTGACACGATGAGGTAAACTATATATTTTCTTCCAATCTAAGTTATCATTCTCGAATAAGCGGTTGTATTTGAATTGAGCAGTCGTAGAGTAATGATCTATCACGGACTTCTTTGTAAATCGTCTTTGAAACAGCCTTGCTTATTAAAACATTTTGCCCGTTTAAAGTTAGCTGAACCTCATTTTGCAGGGTAAACGGTTCAATAGCAGAATATTTGCAAGTTTTTAAGGACTTTCGCCATTCATCTGGAACAGCTTCGATCACACAAAGAAGTCTAAATGCATCAAGCGGAGAAATGTTAAGTTCCCGCAGCAAATTGTGTACCGTTATGAGCTTATTGTTTTCAGTAATGAGATTCCTTATTCTGATGATACCGATATTTGCTAGGCTGTGATTATACACAGATTTGCCTTCAATACAGATAGCTTTGTTATTCCAAAGAATAATTTCCGAACAGTCTGAATGAAAACGCTCTTTCCTTGCTGCAGAGCATTCTGCAAAGTTTTTTAAGCATTCCTCGTAAAAAATTGGTAGCTTGATGGGCAAAGTTTTGACATCGAAGTCGCAACTTAAAATAAATTTACCGCCTATTGGTTTAAGATAATGCAGCAGAATAGTTTTCCAACTGCATGGGTATTCACTCGCGAGTCGTTTACAGCATAGTATCCTTTAAGTTTTAATAATAGAATCCAGGTGCGGAGCTTTGAGTCCACCATCTTCGATGTCGCTAACAAGCACTAAGCGTTTCACTTTATCTCTTCCCTTCCAAACAAAATTGAAGATGATTTTGTTGGCCTCATTTACTAATTTTTTATCTAAACAAATCATGCTTGCACGATATAAAATGATTAGAATAATGAACGTTTTTACAATCTGAATCCTACCGATGATGGTAAGATCTCTCCATCTCAATATTCTTAATTTTTTCCTTTATTGATTTAATCAAGCCTTCAAAGTTCAGCTTCAGTTTAGCGCAATAATCATAAGTAAAGTGAATCCCAAGAATTTTAACGGATGATTTTATTTTTAAATTTTTGAAAAGGTCGTGATTTAGTAAAGAAGAAGTGCAATTTCCAAGCAGCAGTATCTCTGATTTGACATCGTTAACTTTCAGGCCGGAGCAATTTCCAAAGTTATCTAGAAGATCGAGAAGTCTAGAAAGAGACTCATCATTCAATAGAAATGCAGTCAGATCATCAGCAAAAATACCCAATTTAATCTCTTGCCCGTCAACCATAATGCCTTGTATGCTTTTGTTGCTGCGTATGCTTATAGCCAAAATCTCCAGGGTGACAATAAATAAGCTTGAAGAAAGAGGGTCTCCTTGCCTTACTCCACGTTGGACCTCGAAAGGCGCAGTTAAAAAACCATTATTCATTACGCAGCTCGATATATTGTTGTAGAATGTGTGAATCCACTGTGTAAATTGGGGACCAAAATGGAAAGCAGAGAGGGCGCGAAACAAGAAATTTCTACTAACAGAGTCAAAAGCTTTTTTGAAGTCTGCGGAAATCAGCCTGCCTTGAATTTTATATCTTTTTGTGTAATCTAAAATATCTTCGATAGACCTAACGGCGTCACAAATTGTTCTAGTTTTGACATAAGCGGATTTATTGTGGTGTATAATGCTGGGACGAACCACCTCTAATCTTTTGGCAATGGCCTTCGATCCAATTTTTACATCAACATTGATGAGAGAGATTGGCCTCCAATTAGATATCTCCCTTCTGTCTTTATCTTTCTTTTCAATAAGAGTAATTATGGCTTGCTTCTATGAGTTCGACAATTCACCATGATCGTGCGAGTAATATAGGGTATCCACCAACAGATTGCCTACGCTATTCCAAAAAGCTTTGTAAAACTCTGCCGTTATCCCGTCATCACCTGGTGATTTGTTCTTTTCGAATGTTTGGAGACATTTAAAGCATTCAGCGACGGTAAGCTTCCCTTCACAGACTTGAACATTGGCAGCGGTTAGCTTAGGTATATCTGGATTCCCCAAAAAAGCATTAAGTGAGATTTCCGAGGGGGTCAGGGAGTCGGCCTTATTAAGGTCTGAGTAAAAATTCTCAATCTCGCTTATCACACTTTTAGGAAATGCGAGTTGCGAGATCAAAAAAATGCGAGATGCGAGATAAAAAAGGCGAGTATGCTTCCTTTGAAGTTACATCTGCAACTGGTTAGATATTCCAGTCTTCTCGGATAAGGACGATAAACCGTCGGTCTCTTCTCACAAGCGTTGCGCATGAAAGAAATTCTGTGATTAAAAACCCACACTCTTTGTAAAAGTAGGGGACGTATTCCACGGTGTAGTGGTCTATCTTCTATTTCACACTCACAAAGGGGACATCATAACTCATTGAGTCCTCATTCCTTTATTACTTGTAAACTGCACCATAAGCAGTCGGCTGGCAAAATCCCCCAACCAGTGCTAAAAAACACTGAGAGGGGCGGGTAATTAACAATTAATCCATGAGCGCGCGTTGGATATGAATGGTGGCTCTCCGCCTGTTCTCATTGCCCAGTGCACCTACCATATTTATGATCCATGGTATATGAAGACATATACCATCACATGTTTACTAATCAAAACTCAGGAAACCACAGACAATGGTATATAAGCTCAAATACCATTGACCACAAATATAGTAGCCGAAATGCGTCAACAAAAACAGCTGGGAAGCTCAAATATTGCAACTCTTTGGGCGTTTTTAATAAAACAATTATTCCACTCGCGCTGCCTCGTTGGCTATCTACCATCTCATATCCAACACTTGTTAAGTATGTTGGGCAATATTTTG
Organism: Oculina patagonica; assembly: GCF_052425735.1. Classification (NCBI taxonomy): domain Eukaryota; kingdom Metazoa; phylum Cnidaria; class Anthozoa; order Scleractinia; family Oculinidae; genus Oculina; species Oculina patagonica. The sequence goes on along the minus strand of NC_135770.1, from coordinate 14,583,617 downwards.
GGAAATTTTAAAGGTTTTATGGGGAGATTTTAAAATTAACTATTTGGCCATTCTTTTCATATTTCTGGGCATTTTATTAACTTTGGGTTATTTAAGGTATTATTTTGGGGATTTCAATATTAAGGTATTTTGGGGTTTATTTATCTTAAAGAAATGTAAGGTAGAAGGTAGATGTTGATAACCACCAAAGAAAAACAACTCGTTTAGTTTAAGTGTTGATACAGTTGACCGAACTGCGTAAACTAGAACTGTTACTTTTAGTGCGATCTATTATGAAACTGTAAATCAGGACAAACAACTAGAAACTTGGAAATAACTTCCTAAGCTGTATTTACGTTACTTCCATTCACTAGATTAAGAATATTTCCTAAGAGTAATCTCAGCTGTCATAGTTCCCGATGAAGCAATTTCTTGCAATGATTAGTTTGTTTTTCAGTGTAAAACGCTCGCACGTTTTGATTCAGATTCGCATAATAATGAGTTTCCTTAGAACTCATTATTATCTAGTTTTCTGACTCACTCCTAACACCTTAAGAATCCTTTGTTCCATTCTCGAAGACGAAAGCTTAGAATTCCGATACTTTTGCGAACGGGAACTTAATTTTCTTTACGTGTACACTTAGTTCAGTGGAACAACTCTCCTCTTGTTCGATTACTATTCTCTTTTTAGCCGTTCTTGACACAGTTATTCCTTAAAATACAGATTTCTACTTGAGTAAACAAATCGGACTAGGTTTACGATTCGTTTGTTCTCGCCGTCCTAAACAGCTGAGCCTACTAGATTTATCCATAACAAAGCAGTTTACTTTTGTCTTGTAATTGAAATTATTGCCTGTTAACATAAATAGAAGGTCAACACCGCTTGTAGAGTTCAGAAGAGCTCAGAATGGGTTGAGCAATGCACTTGTAATTCTACGAGCACTCTAGAATTATTAAACTCATTGCCGAGAAGCTTTGGTCTTTCTTCGTTGCTGTTTTCCCAAATCTGCTTCGCAACAGATTTTTGGCGGACGAACCCGAGTAAGATATTGGTACCTCTCCTCCAAGCACAAACGAACTGTGAGTAAAACATCATTGTTTCTAGGGAATACCAAGCCAGTTATGTTTTGTTAAATCGAACTCCGAATTGTTTAAGTAGCGCCGATCTTTAGGCCGAAAGCTCCTAAAGCATTCGCGCACGATTGGCGAGGGTTATTTTACGAGGGTTATTTTATAAGTCGATAAAGCTACCTTGATGTTTTACGAAGCTGTGGACAAATTTTCTTTTACGCCGCTCGTGTTTTTTTTTAAGTTTCTGTTTGTCTTATGAATTCGTTTGTTTTTCTCGCAAACACTAGCTTCTCTGTGGGTCACTTTTGATGTGCTTGAGGGTTTATTTCCAATTGATTTTGATTTCTTTTCGTATTCAAACTGTTTACTAGAACGAAAGCGAAAGCTTTGCGCGAGCTTAAGGCATCTAAGATCGCTGAAACTTGCGACGGCCACTGTGAAAAGCGTAGCGATAAACAAAAACAATTAACGAATAAAGCCGCTAAAGTCAGTTTCACAAAGGGTTTTTCAGATAGCGACACTGAAGGGTTATTTGAATTGGAAAAGAAACATCACGAAATAGAAAATAAAACTAGTTCAATCACGCTTGCTGCTGGCGATAATTTAGCAAAATCAAACAAAATGACTAATGTTACTTTTGATGATCTTTCGAAGCTTTTAGCCGACCAAAACAAACATTTTGCATCTCAAATGCAGGACCAAATTATAGCGCTTAGGAAATCGTTTGAAAAGGCAAATGATCAGCCAGCGTTTTCGGGCACGAATAATATTCCCATGCCTAAATTCTCAGGCGCGGCGGACGAGGATGTAAGAGAATTCATAACACGGTTTGAGCGAGCGGCCGCATTTTATAAGTTTTCCGACGAGCGAAAAGCAGAGATGTTGCCATTTTTGTTAACAGGCCACGCTAATTTATGGCTTAATTCACGTCCACTCCTGTCCGGCACGGACTTCGATACGCTTTCAAAGGCGCTTGTAAAACAATTTCATACCGAATCAGATGTATGGGTTTTGAGACAACAACTAAATAATAGGAAACAACTTGCTACCGAAACGGTAGCCGATTTTGCGGCTGATATTCGCCGCTTAAGTCAAAGAATAAAATTACCGCGCGAAGAAACTGTGAATCATTTTATACAGGGCCTCAAACCCGCTATAAAAAATTATGTTATTTTACAACAGCCTAGTAGCTTTGAACACGCAGAGTCGCAGGCTCGCTTAAAGGAGTCTTTGCCAGACCCACAACCGGCGGATAGAACGGATGAAATTTTACAAGTTTTAGCCAAAATGCAAACTAGCGGCAATAATTCACAGCCCGCTGTAGCGGCTTACAATACGCCATACAATAGCGGTAGATCTCAGGGCCAAGAATTTAAAAAAGAAAAGCCTTTTGATAGAGAGGAGATAGCTGAAATTATATCTCGACAAGTGAGACAAGAAATACGCAGAGCTCGTAATGAACAAACCAATGGCCAAGACTATAGAAACCGCCGTAGCTTTGACGGGCGCCCCATCTGCCACTACTGTAGAAAAGTAGGCCATATTGCGTTCGCATGTAGGAAGCGACAGGCTGATAATAGGGACCCGCGAATTCCTTTTCAAGGGCGAACACGGGATGCCAACCCGAGGGCCGGGGATGAACGACGCAACTTCGTTCCTCCTGGTGAACAAAATTTAAACTAAATTCGACTTCTTTTGAACCGGGACAAGAAGGGGTCGTTTTAGATGTAAATAATATTTCAACTAGCCAAGATTTGACTACTAATTTGCCAGTGACAGAATTTAATAGCTCAGAGGGAAATGTTAATTTAACTAACGAAAACAATTCAGAGAATCAAGCTGTGTTTAATCCGCGCGAGTCTTCTATCCCGGGGAGGCTCGAAGACAGTTCGATAGCTGAAGTTAAACCAGAATATTTTGCAGTGCGATCTGAACAAATGGCAGTCCGTAAGCGAAGAGAAAGAAAATTAGCTCAGGAAAATTCAGGTCAAAAGACAACTTTAGCAGATCTTGAATGTAGCGATTTAAACAGCGAACCAGTTCTTGTAAACAAAACTAAAACAGTTAGGTTTGATATACCAGATTCTCAGGAACAAAACGACCAGTCTGTCACAGTAGAAATGAACACTGTTAGTTTGATTAAGGACAATAAATGTTTTGCTAATGATAATTTTGAATTTATGGATGGTGTTGGGACACAATTAAATACGCAATCGAACGATATGCGTGAAATGCAGGAAATTTTTTCTGAAAACGAATATTCTCTAGGTAGCGCGCAGGGAGAAACTGCGCTAAATCAGACGCAAACTTACGGTTTTAAAGATAATTCACAGCAAAACGAATATAGCACTGACATAACTAAGGAAAGCGGTGATGTGATTTGTGGACATGAAATTTTAGAAGATTCTATGTTGCTAACTAATTCTACAGTTCAACATGAGATAAATTTAGCTGACGCGGTTATGACGCCGGAGGTACAAGAATTGAATTTTGAAATAGCAGAAATTGAGGAACCAGGAATTGTGTTAGAACAATGTCCAATTGAAATCGAAGATCCTGGACAAACAATAACAGTTGCTGAAGAAATTTCCCACGTAGAAAATAACTTTGTTAAAGGTTGCTCGAAGCAAAAGAAACGGTTTTTCGCTAACAAGACAAAGACGCTTAAGTCTTCGTGTTCAAAATTAAAGAAGAAAATTGTTCAGTTATTCCGTAGGCCTCGCGTACATCCTTTCATTGACGGAGACTACGATGAATTGTGTTGTGATAGTGAAAACGAAATGAAAAAACATTTATTACGAAATATAGCGATGTTAGCCAGCACGATGTAATAATGAATTCTTGTAGTGATATTCCAGAAGAGAGAAATGCAATTGAACTTACACGGAAAGCAAATTATGCGCCGCCGCGAAAATCATTTGTTTGTTTTAGAAGTATTAGCACCGAAAACTTAAACACAATAACCGCTAACCAGCGTGACATAAAGACACAGTCAGCTCGGATAAACACGACTTGTGATAGCACGTCTGTCGTTAAAAGTAATGATAAGTCTAGTAAACTTGAAAACCTGGAAAGCATGACTGAGCATGACAAACGATATAGACTCACAGCAGATAATGAAGGTTTACTTGAACAAAAGGAGGTGACAGTTAAATGTATCAGTGAAAATAATGACATAGAAACTAAAGAAGAGCCTATCATATATGAAGAATCAAATAATTATACAATGTGATGCCAAAACAAGGAGGAATTGACGTTAATGATGGGTTTATTTCACTTTTGAGCTCTATACCTTTAGTGTCGCCTTCGCAGAATATTTCATTACTGGACAATAAATGGTAGACAAGTTACTCTTTTGATAGACACAGGTGCTAATGTCAGTGCTATTAGGGCAGAGATATGGCGACAAATTCCACCATTGACTAAGCATCCTCCGTTACCAACACCAATAACACAAATTAAGGCAGTTAACGGACAGACAATACCTGTAGTGGGACAAGTACAAGTGCCTCTCACAATTGAAGATAAGACTTACCCATTTGATGTCTTAATTATAGAAACAATAGCCTATGATGTGATATTGGGGCGAGACTTCCTAGAATACTTCAATGCTAAGATAGATTTCCAACATCGCGTTTTGGAATTACAACTCGACTCAGCCTTTTCTAAAGCAATGGGAACCTTGTCCAAAAAGACCATGAGCAATCTGGGTGTGACTAAGCCGTCTAGTCTCTTAGTGAACGGTCAAAAACACTCATTAACGGCGTCCTCGCACTAGTTCTCAGTTGAATTCTCAGACCGCAAAGAGATATTTCCACCACCTTACGATAAAATACCAGAAAACGAAAACCGCCTGATAAAATTTTATCCAATGATGAAAAAATTGACTATCTGACAACCGAACTAAAAAGCCTATGGTAAGATTCATTTCGTTGATCGCGTTTTTCACGGTGGCAGTCTCAGCTGCTTTTACCAAACAACTTGCCAGCTCTATAATTCTGAATTTTATCAAACTAACGCCTTTAATCGTGTCTTGTGTCGTTAATACCCTGCGGATTTGATGGTTGATATTGAGCATCATGGGTACAGAGAAGTGGCTCTTTTGCTCCAAAACCTAAATTATTTAAAGGCTAAATTTGCCACAATTCTAAAGAAGATGTTTATTAATTTGTAGCTTTTAACATGAATGGCTTGGTTTCCCTGATAAATTATCTATCTCACCATCCCCCACAATAACTAAGCACCATAAGACTGACTAACTAATCATCCTTCACCCCACCTTGCGGACGTACATCATTTTATCTACGCTCCACTTCAACGGTTTGCGATCAACTTTGCTCCACTATACTTGTCGTTATCCTTCCCGAAAAGTTTTGATGGCTGATAAAGGACTTGGCTCTTGCCTCTGCTTCTGATTTCTTTGGGCTTCACCACTAAAATATGGCGTACCTTAATCTTGACACTGTCTGTTCCTGCATAGTGGCCTTGAAAAATCAATTTTGGAAACCTCGATGCGAAACGTGATGGTCACTCAAATCGAAGGCTATGGCTACAGCTGATAAGTTGCAGATATCAGATGTCTGCTCACAACCGATTTTGTGTCATGTAAGTCCTGCAAACAAATGTTGTGCTTATCTTTCGTTATTTTTTCACTAGGCGCTACCTATCCCCTGCTGGGACCGCATTTCACCTGCAAGGACGGATTAGCTGCCAAGGGACGTCAAACAAAGTTTATCTCTCCCGCCTCTTCTACGCTACCTTTACCTCCTTGAAGAAGTCACCCTTGTGACGAATTCGTGGCATTTGTTGCACTCAAATTGCCATTACAAATATTTTGCCACTTCATCGAGACGGCATCGAACATGCCATGATGATGTGTGTGTAGATCTATTTTAGCTATATTTTATATTTATTAAATTACTTCTTTACTTTTTTATGCCGGGGGGCAAGGGGGTAATATTTGGGAATATTTTGGGAATTTTAAAGGTTTTATGGGGAGATTTTAAAATTAACTATTTGGCCATTCTTTTCATTTTCTGGGCATTTTATTAACTTTGGGTTATTTAAGGTATTATTTTGGGGATTTCAATATTAAGGTATTTTGGGGTTTATTTATCTTAAAGAAATGTAAGGTAGAGGTAGTGTTGATAACAAAAAAAAAAACTCTTTAGTTTAAGTGTTGATACAGTTGACCGAACTGCGTAAACTAAACTGTTACTTTTAGTGCGATCTATTATGAAACTGTAAATCAGGAAAAAACTAAAACTTGGAAATAATCCTAAGCTGTATTTAGTTACTTCCATTCACTAGATTAAGAATATTTCCTAAGAGTAATCTCAGCTGTCATAGTTCCGTGGAATTTCTTGAATGATTAGTTTGTTTTTCAGTGTAAAACGCTCGCACGTTTTGATTCAGATTCGAAAATGAGTTCTTTCTTCTTTTCTACTCACTCCTAACACCTTAAGAATCCTTTGTTCCATTCTCGAAGACGAAAGCTTAGAATCCATACTTTTGCGAACGGGAACTTAATTTTCTTTACGTGTACACTTAGTTCAGTGGAACAACTCTCCTCTTGTTCGATTACTATTCTCTTTTTAGCCGTTCTTGACACAGTTATTCCTTAAAATACAGATTTTTACTTGAGTAAACAAATCGGACTAGGTTTACGATTCGTTTGTTCTCGCCGTCCTAAACAGCTGAGCCTACTAGATTTATCCATAACAAAGCAGTTTACTTTTGTCTTGTAATTGAAATTATTGCCTGTTAACATAAATAGAAGGTCAACACCGCTTGTAGAGTTCAGAAGAGCTCAGAATGGGTTGAGCAATGCACTTGTAATTCTACGAGCACTCTAGAATTATTAAACTCATTGCCGAGAAGCTTTGGTCTTTCTTCGTTGCTGTTTTCCCAAATCTGCTTCGCAACAAGTATATACTCAAACAGTGGATAGAGTTTTTGGCGCGCGCTGATTGGCTACTCAAACTCCGAATATCCTTTGCTATTCACCTTCGAGCAACGCGTACGAAAAAATTGTAATCTTTGAAGGGGGAAAACTAGTCAAAAATCATTCCTTCGGGCTATATTATCTCACTGTTTTAGTATATACTAAAACAACTATTCACCTCAGTGTCGGTGGCTAGTGGTGTCGGCCGCTTCGTGGCTCGGTAAATATCCACCACTAGCCACCTCCACTTTGGTGAATAGTTGTTAACTATCCATCATGCCTGGCGTGTCTAGAGAAACCAAGTGTCCCTGTTATCTCGCATTTTTTATCTCGGATCTCGCATTTTTTTTATCTCGCATCTCACATTATTATCTTGCATGTCGCATTTTTATCTCGCATGTTGCATTTCTATCTCGCATGTCGTATTTTTTATCTCGCATGTCGTATTTTTTTTCTGTTGTTCCTGCTGCTGAGTCCTTTGTCAGTCCTGCTGCTGAGTCCTCTGCCAGCCCTACTGCTGAGTCCCCTGCCAGTCCTGCTGCTGTTCCTGTGCGTATACCTGCTGCCGACATTGATGCCTCTCTTGAAGTCCTTACTGAAGAGAACTTTGGCTTCATGGCCAATTTCCTAAAGAGCTCCCATGAAATGATTCGTCTTGCGCGTTACGTTGACGATCGTTTGTCTGAGAGCAACCTTCGGACTTCCTTTCCTGGCCCTGCAGCTTCTAATGGCCTTCCTCTGTCTCCTGATGTTGTTCCGCAAAAGTTCCCTGGTCGTCCCCATCGAGTGGTCAGTCTCCGAAGCCCCGTTCTGCTTCGAGTAGTCAGCCCCCAAAGTTCCGTTCTGCTTTAAGACACTGATTTCGTTTCCTGCTGTTGTTCTGCTTTCCTGTTGTCTGCCTGTTTTCCCCGCTGTGTGCTACGGTCTCCTAAGTTGGTGTACTGCACTTGTAGTGTTGTCCTGTATGTTTGGTTTGCCCTGTGCCTTCTTGTTTTCATGTCTAGCGGTATCCTTGATTGGAAGTACTGCCTTCCTGTTTGTTTCCGTTTGATGTCCTGTTCGTGTTAAGTCTGGTTGAGTGTTTAATTTTTGTAGCAGGCGGGGTTCGATTTCCCGGCGAAGTTGGCGACATGGTTGTCCCTCAGTTTAGGTGGACCCTCCTCTTTGCGGGAGGATGAGGCATCTTGGTCGGCAGGCATTGCACCGACCGCAAGGGAGCCTGAGCCGTCTACCTTAAACATAAAAACATTTGACCTCCTGGGCTCACCAAATGGCGGCCTGTAGGAAAATCCTGCCAAAACGCTCAGAAAGGCATCCAAAGGTTTTTCACCCTGTGGGAAATCCGTTAACAGTAGTTCTCAAGGCGTTTGCCAGCAAAAACGTTCCGCATATAATTTGACCTCCTCGGCTCACCGAAAGGCGGTCTGTAGCAAAACGTTCAGAAAGGCCTGTAAACGTTTCTCCCACAAGGTGAAAACCGTTTGGACCCATTTTCAAGGCGTTTGCAGGTCATAATTTGACCTCCTGGGCTCACCAAATGGCGGCCTGTGGAAAATCGTGCCAAAACGCTCATAAAGGCCTGCAAACGTTTCTTCCCCAGGGTGGAAACCTTTTCCGCCCGTTTTCAAGGCGTTTGCTTGCAAAAAAGTTTAGCTCTGGTTTGACCTCCTGGGATCACCAAATGGCGGACTGTAGCAACATCGCCCAGAAACGCTCAGAAAGGCCTGCAAACGTCTTTTCTCCAGGGTGGAAACCTTTTTATCTCGCATGTTGCATTTTTTATCTTGCATGTCGCATTTTTATCTCGCATGTCGCATTTTTATCTCGCATTTTTTATCTTGTATCTCGCATTTACCTCTAGAATTTTTTTTCTTGAATTTAGTCGCAGCTCGAATGTCCCTTACAGGCTCCGTACTCTTCCTCGCTAAAAGAATTTAGTCGATTTTGGGTGTCTGCTTTTCAGACAATCCTCAGTAAGCTTAACCAAAAAGCCTTTCCGACCTGGGTCGACTCTTCTTGCCTGGTAACCCTTTATGCAATTCAGGTTGATACAAGGGTTGAACATTTCATGAAAAATGTAAACGAACACAGTGGGTTGGCATTTTGATACCTGTAACCATGTTTGTTGGTTTTCTTCTTTCATTATATAAGCCACCACAGCTCAGGAAGACCAGGCTTCGTAAAAAAGGTGGTATTCTGTTACTTTATAGTTACCCATTTCCAGTTTTTGGCGACACATAGCTGATCAGGATCAGCAGAATAGGCAACCAGGATTCATGTAAACATTAATTTTTCCACAATTAGCGGCAAGCCGACCCGGGCTAGTAAAAGTGTAAAGCGAAAAGAGACCCTTAGTTTGGCAATCTAATGTGAGATACTTTTTGGCGTTGAATACAACCGAAAACGTTTTTGTGTGATTGCGTTTTTTTTATGCCATATGATCCTTTGAGACTTATAAATCAAATACTAACAGTTGAATCCCGATAACTAGAACCCTAAAAAAATCGAACCCCCCGCTAACTCGAACCTTTTTTTATTCCCTTCCAGACTAACCTAAACTCCCGACAAATCGAACCTTTTTCGATTTCCCTAGAAGGTTATCAGGATTTAACTGTAAACACGTTCAGAAAGGCCTGAAAACGTTTCTCCCCCAGGGGGAAAACCGTGTGCACCCGTTTCGAAGACGTTAACTCACTAAAACACTTCATTTCATAATTTGACCTGGGCTGACCCAAAAGGCGGTCTGTTGAAAAAATCGCGCCTAAATGTTCACAAAGGCCTGCAAACATTTCTCCAACAGGGGGAAAACCGTTTGCACCCGTTTTTAAAGGCGTTTTCTCACGAAAAACTTCAGCTCATAATTTGACCTCCTGGGCTCACCAAATGGCGGCCTGTAGCAAAATTGCCCCGAAACGCTCAGAAAGGCCTGCAAAGGTTTTTCACCAGTGGGAAAACCGTTTCCAGTCGTTTTCAAGGCGTTTGCTCACAAAAAAAGTTCAGCTCATAATTTGCAAAATCGTGCCAAAACGCTCAGAAAGGCCTGCAAACGGTTTTTCCCCAGGATGGATACCTTTTGCGCCCTTTTTCAAGGCGTTTCCTCACAAGAAAGTTTAGCTCATAATTTGACCTCCCGGGCTCACCAAATGGCGGCCCTACCTCGTCCCCAGGCGCCGGTTGGCCGGACGTTGAGGCGGTTAGGCGGGAAAACAAGGAGCGCGGGGGTTGATGGTTAGGGAGCAAGCCGCGAACCGCCTGAAAAGTGTATTATAAACAGCGAAAGAGCCGTCTATTTAGCATTTCTGCAGCACGGAGTGCCTTGGGAGTGCCTTGGGCACATTTTTCCTGAAAAAGATTTTTTTTAAGAAGACGGACCTGACCACCATTTTCGCACGCTTCATCACGTCCCAGCTCAGCTTGAGAAGAGCCAAGAAGAGCAGAAGAGGCACTCAGTGAATTTAAAAAAGCTTTAAATCCTTTTCGGAAATAAGACGTTGAAATGTCTAATAACATTTTCCGATCTCCGAGACAGACAGGTACTACATTACATTTATCGAAGTTGTGTTGTAAATCCGAGTGTAAATGACAAGAAAATCAGTTATCCTTTCCATGCATTATTGTTTCGTGTAGATTTGTTTTCGTAGAACCAGAGAGTAAGTTGCTTTTTAGTTATTCAACGAACGCTCATTTAAAAACTCCTCAGCACGAGGCGACAAAGACAATGCAACAACAGTATGAATACATCGATACAATTTATTTGTCTTTGGGATGTCATTTCTACTATCTTTGGATTACTTCAATAAAATGTAAATTATCTGCTAATCGGTAATCAAGCACAATCTTTGATAGTAGTTTCTTTTTAATTGAAAATAAAAATTACATTAGAAATGTTTGATATTATAACTGAATTTTTTTTTAAATGCATTTTTGTTATTGCCGGTAGGTGACTTTTTTTTCATTAAACCACAATTTATTAAAGATAAATACACAATTTTTTTGTGAAGCATTGTGGCAGTGAGTTTGCCATTTATGCCGGGACCCTAAATTGTTTGGAATGTACTTATGCCATGTTATGCAGGCTTGTAATTTGGGGGCAGGTAAAGAGAGCATTTCTGTTGACTGTGACACTGTTTTCATGGAGTTTTAAGAATGGTTCATGTGCAGTATATGATTTAAGATCATCTTGAAATCTTGCTTTGTAAAAATGGGAAGATAATTTTCTCATAAATATTAATGCATTGAAATACAAAGCAAGCATCTTCGGACATTTACATATTAATAAACATAAATAAGAGCATGTTTTCGATTAAATGTAAATTGTCCAGGGCCCACCACCATTCTATTATAAATAACTCTGGTTACAAACCCCTTTGAATTATTTATCACTCTCCTGTACTTCTTTACATATTAAAAATAGTACATGTATTTGTAAAATTCTTTATTTTTTCAGCCACTGGAAAAAATGTTCACTTTGTGCTTGCAAGTTTGGTGTCTAAAGGCTTTTGTTAAGCTCCCACCGACTTGATATATCTTCCTGCCTACTGTGGAAAATTGAATATGTACAATGTTCAACTTCAAATAATCCACTCCAGAGCTTCGCTTGGCCCTGCGAGTTACGTATTACTAGTATGGTGAATAATTTTATTATTGTTATTATTCCTCGCGAAGCGAGGTCGAAGGCCGAGCGTAGCGGGGTGTATAATTTTGTCATTCAAAGGGCTCAGGCGGGAGGAAATCTCGTGTGGAGTTTACGGTATTTGTGAGCTTGGTGTATGGCGGAAATGACGTCACACGGCCGTGCGCTGGTGGCCTAATGGTGTGAGCGTCGAACTTCAAATCAGATCTTCGGGTTCGGATCCGGCTAAGGTTTTTTTTTTCCTCTTCTTTTTTTTTGTGGGTTCGAATCCTGAGCCTTTCATTTTTATCGTTTTTCTTTTCGGATTAAAATAACACTGATTTCCACATAATACTCCCTCGACGCCTATTCAGGCTATAAACCTTTCATGGCCATCAGGGGCGAGCGGGCAGTGGGTTCGATTCCTCCTGCCGTTCGTTCTTCTTTATAATTGTCCAAAATGCGAATATCCAATAATTTGTCGATGATTTTGAAAATAGCCTGCGCTTCCCAACGCTTTATACCTTTTTACGAACCAGAAAGAGCCGCCATTTTCAAAGCGGAGTAGACCCTGGATACGAGGGTGTCGCAGCCATGTCCGTTAGGGACGGACCATTATTTTTCTGGAGGGGGGGATGAAAAATTTCTCTCTGCAAACTTTTTATTTTTATCTATGCACCTCTGCAAACAATTTTTTTCTAACAACACCTCCCTGCAAACAATTTTTTTTCCTATCTTTTTTAATCACGATCTGACACAAAAAGGAGGTTCGCTTTTGCTGCCATCAATCATTATTTAATTCAATATTTTATGGTGGCGACCAATAAACACCTCTGAACTCATCTTTTTCGTTTTCTGAGACGTACACTACGAAGATTGGCGGCAGTAAAAAGCGAAACCGTTGCTTGAATTTTAAATGTCCAGTCCTTGCATTTTTGCAAAGAAGGTGAAAAGAAAAAAATTAAAGCAATCAGGATCAACATTGAACAGCAATACTTCCAGAAATACCAACGCCGAGCAGAAGGAGCAGAAGGTGATGTCTTCTTTTGTCAAAAATGACCTTATTAATAAGGCCCAAGAAAGCACTTAAGACATCATTGATAAGGCCCAAGAAAGCACTCAAGACATCATTGATAAGGCCCAAGAAAGCACTCAAGCCAGCAATTATTTGGCCCAAGAAAGCAGTCAGGGCATCAATGATAAGGCCCAAGAAAGCACTCAAGGCAGCTTTAATGATGGAGATATGGTTTTAGAGGCTGCAAAAGAATGTGTTTTCCTTCAACATCAAATGTTTGAAGAAAATTGGGAAAAATTTGACAGCCAATCTGAAACAACCTTAGACAGTGATGGAACAGACAGTGACTCATCTGCTAATGAGTGCTCTGTAAGTGAACCATCAAATGAGGAATATTTTTAACTTTATAAAAGTTTATGGATTTAAGATCCTGAAAAACCATCAAGAGACTATATACTGTAAACATTGTTGTTGTTGTGTTGATTTGACTTGCCGTAAGCATTTCTGCATTGCATGAAGATTCAACAATTTTTAAAGAATGGGTTATGGCATTATTTTTGTGTAGGCTCGTGTAGGTTAGCGAAGAGTTCCTTTATAATATTTGAATAACTATGTTAACCGTATTTTCTCAATTAAACACTAGGTACCGAATAAACGCCGGGTCTCCAAGGTAGAGTTGAAAATAGACCCCTCAGGTATTTATTTGAGTAATATTAAGCTGTAGGTATATTTGATGGATACATGTTTGTCAAAAATAATTAATTAAACCCCTTGCTTAATAACACCGGGCTCAAATAATCTGCAGGAGTCAAATAAATGCCGGGTCCACCAGGCTAAGTTTAAAATTAATGCCCCGGGTGTTTAATTGAGAAAATACGGGTATATAGATATTTATGAAGTTAAATTCAATGAAATGTAAAATACTGTTCATATTTAATTGCTGCAATATAAAGTTACTGTTTTTAAGAAAAGGATCAGCTATTTACTAATTTATTAGTTGAATTTATTGCCTACATGACCACTTTAAAATTTCAATTTGGTCAAATAAAATGTTGATTTTATTTGAGCCCTGTATACTGTCTGCAAACAACTACATACTTTTAGTCTTCATACTTTTAGTCTATATACATTTAGTCTCATACTGTCATTTTTGAAAGTTTTTTTTCATTGATAGATTATTACAAGTTTCTCTGACTTCTATGCAAACTATTTTTTTAATACATATGATGTTTGCAAACAATTTATTTTGTCTTTTTAGGCCCTGCAAACAATTTTTTTCAATATTTTTCATCCCCCCCCTCTAGAAAAATAATGGTCCGTCCCTTACTAGGCAACAATAACAAATCACCGGTTATCGCTCCTTATTGATAACACCCCCCTCCCTCCCCAACCCAGAGCTTCGCGAGGCCCTGCGAGTCACGTATTACTAGTTGTAACGGACCGAAATAAAGGACAAATCCTTCACGAAAATACACGCGTGTTTCTTTATTCTCTTCTCAATTCCCGACACAAAACCTCTCGAACAGAGATCCTATTACAAAGCGAGGTTATTTCGCAACAACAAATAATATCACGCATTCGTTCGTCACACCATCCCCCCTTAAAAAAACACTGAATTAGAGTTCCTAAAACGTCACTAACCGGATATAAAAAGTAAACAAAGTCTTAGTCCATTTGGTAATCAACTGTCCAGGCCGGTCTCCTTTGTGTCCTCCGCGGTCTTTCCTGTGCTTTCTCGGAGATGGCGGGCACCGTTTCAAATTCCTTAGCGGCTGGCGTTGGCTTGAAGTTCTGCTGCTTGGTTGGCTGGCCATTCTTCGAAGCTTCACCTGCAGTGGATACTCTGTCTTTGCCAGTCTTCCCTTCAGTTAGCCAGTTATGGCTATAAATGGCTTTATTCGAATTCCCTGGGTGCACTAATTAATTTCCACACCCTTTTAAGTGATTCTATATTCACACCTTTGACAATAAAGCCAAAAACCCATCATAAAAAGGGCCCAAACAAGGGCGGGAAACCATTTCAACTTTTTCAAATGGCTATAAATGGTTTTATTCGAATTCCCTGGGTGCACTAAGTAATTTCCACTTCCTTTTAAGTGATTCTATATTTACACCTTTAACAATAAAGCCAAAAACCCATCAAAAAAGGGCCCAAACAAGGGCAAGAAACCATTTCAACTTTTTCAATGGCTATAAATAGTTTTATTCGAATCCCCTGGGTGCATTGATTAATTTCCACACCCTTGTAAGTGATTCTATATTCACCGCTTTGACAATAAAGCCAAAAACCCATCAAAAAAGGGCCCAAACAAGGGCGGGAAACCATTTCAACTTTTTTAAATGGCTATCAATGGTTTTATTCGAATCCCCTGGGTACACTGATTAATTTTCACACCCTTTTAGGTGATTCTATATTTACACCTTTGACAAAAAAGCCAAAAAGACGACTTTAGCAAAATCGCGCCGAAACGCTCAGAGAGGCCTGCAAAACCGTGTGCAGCCTTTTTTCTGCCTTTTTCTCACGAAATGGCGGCCTGTTGAAAACTTGCGTAGAAACGCTCAGAAAGGCATGCAAACGTTTTTCCTCCAGAGAAAAAAAAACGTTTGTAGCCATTTTATGAGACGTTTGCTCACAAAAAAATTTCAGCTGATAATTTTACTTGGGCTCACCAAAAAGGCGACTTCAGCAAAATGGCGCCGAAACGCTCAGAGAGGCCTGCAAAACCGTTTGCAGCCATTTTCAAGACGTTTTCTTACCAAAAAGCGGCCTTAAACAAAATCCCGTTGAAACGCTCAGAGAGGCCTGCTAAACAATTTGCAGCCATTTTAAAGACGTTTGCTCACAAAAAAATTCACCACATATTTTGACCTGGGCTCACCAAAACGCCGACTTTAGCAAAATCGCGCCGAAACGCTCAGAGAGGCCGTAAAAACCATGTGAAGCCTTTTTCACGGCGTTAGCACACCAAATGGCAGCTGGATAAAAAATCGCGCAGAAACGCTCAGAAAGGCCTATGTAATATAATGTAAAAACTTTATTTAAAGACGGGAAACCATCAGTTACAATAAGCTCAAGTATTAAAGAAACTAAAGCTAAAACTGCTTTACATGATTGCCGTGTGGGAATCCGATACGTCAGCTACCTTCTTGATAATTGTCTTCAAATTATTAACTGATGCAGCATTTCTAAGATATTTGGGCATGTTATTCCAGAGCAAAGCGCCGCTGTAAGAAAAGCTTCGTTTTAAATAGTTGGTATTTGGTTTGGGTAGCGTCAGCTTTCCCTCAGAATCTCTCAAGTTTTAAACAGAGTGACGCTGAGAGAAAACGTTTTGTAGGTAATCTGGGGCAAGTTCATTCATGGTTTTATACATTAGGCTTTCTGTTTCTTTCTTCGAGAAAATAGCCTCTCCAAGTGGAGTGTGGATAGGAGATGGTTTAAACCCGTATCAAAAGGTGATTTTGTTATGACTCTGGCTGCACGGTTTTGTAATTTTTGGAGCTTGTCACTCAAATAACCACTCAAACAGTCCCAAACGGGGCTGCAATAATAGAAATGTAGCATAATTCAGCTCCTTTCGATATAAAGGGGCGCACGCGTTTAAGGGAGCCTATAGCCGAGGAAACTTTTTTGCAAATCTCTTCAACGTGTTCACACCAAGAGAGATGAGCATCAATGGTACGACCCAAAGATTTGGTATGATCCACTTTCTCGATAATTTGGTCATCAATTGTGATTTCTACGTCGTTACATTGAACATATAGTCTTTGTCTTGATCCAATTATCATTAACTCTGTTTTGGCGACATTAAGCTGAGCTTGTTAGCTTTCAGCCAACAACTAAGGCTATTTAATTCAGGGGCTAAAGCCAGTTTAAGCTCAGTTAACGTCTTAGCAGATAACGTTAGATTGGTGTCATCGGCAAACATTCTTGGTACAGCTTTCTGCAGGGAGTTTGGAAGATCATTAATGTAAATTAAAAATAACAATTGACCTAATATGCTGCCCTGGGGCACGCGGCAACTTATGGTACGAGCAGTTGATAGATTGCCATTGACACTACATCTTTGGGTTCGTACATTTAAGTACGATGAGAAGCACTTTTCAGCTGCCTGATCGACACCCAAGTATGACATCTTACGCAGGATAATCTTATGATCAATGGTGTCGAATGTTTTAGTAAGGTCAATAAAGACAACGCAATTTAGAAGGCCACTGTCGATGTTTACTGACCAAGCATCTGTTGCCTCAAGCAAAGCCGTGAGCGTACTATGTAGGAAACAGAACGCGGATTGGCAACCTAATAGCAATTTATTGTCATCTAGATAATTGTAAAGTTGATCGTAAACAATTTTTTCGAAAACTTTCGAAACTACTGGAATCCCAGATATTGGCCTATATTTGTTAGGATCGGATTTTAAGCCCTTTTTGAAAAGTGGAGTTACTTTGACCGCTTTCCAATCATTTGGATATATCCCCGTGAGGATGGACTTCGAAAAAATGGAAGTAAGAGAAGGTGCGACGATACTAGCAGCCATTTTTAACAATTTACTCGGAATCCTGTCAAGACCCGTGGCTTTCTTTTCATCAATTGTCGACAAAAAGTTAAAAACAGTATTTACACTCGGAATTTGCAGAGAAAACGAACTATCAGTGGGCTCCAAGTAAGACGTGAGATTTACATCGACAAAAGGAATATTTTGTACATTTTTGTGCCAATACTTGCGCAACATTTAAGAAATGTTCGTTAATAGTTTCAGCTATTTCCATCGGATTACTAACTATTCTGTTATCAGCTTTGATCTTCAAAATATTAGCCGACTTACCACTGTTACGCGAAGTTAGCTCGTTGATAACTGTCCATGTTTTGCGCGAATTGCCTTTTGTCAGAAACAAAGCGTTTCTTTGCGAGCTTAATTGCGTTATTTGTTTGGTTTCTAGCACGCTTAGATTGATCCGATGTAGCCGAGTTAGTGGAGGCGATTGCCTTCTTTTTAAGGAAATCTCGTTTTCTGATAAGACACAATAATTCTCTGGTAATCCATGGAGATCGCTTTTTACGAATTCTTTTCAATTTGAGTGGTGCGTGTGTATCATCGCAATCAAGAAACATTTCTTTCCATACACGCCACATATCATTTGGATCGGAATATAAATCAACTTTGGCCAATGGGAATTGATTGAGATCACTTAAGAATTTTTCTCTGTTAAAATGTTTAAATTGTCGCGTTTCGATCACCCGAGGGCCGTTATGATGGGATTGAGTCTTTCGTGTCAAGAAAACAAGAGAATGATCACTTATGCCAAGGTAAATGACACCCGAATTAGTAACCTTCTCCAGAGTATTTGTTATACATAAATCGATTAGCGATTTGGATACCGTGGCAACACGTGTTGGTTCAGTGATTAACTGACTAAGACCATATATATATATATATCGAAGCAGAAACCCATGGGTTTCTGATCGAAGATTTTTGTCAGATAGGGAGAATTATGTGCATTTGCTTCAGGTAACAAATTGCAATTAATATCACCGAGTAAATATAACTCCTTTTTTCAGCGTCAATTTTGGCTATAACTTTCGCAAATTCGCTAAATAGATTTGGTGGAGAACTTGGGGGTCGATACCAAGTACCGACCAGAAAT
Organism: Oculina patagonica; assembly: GCF_052425735.1. Classification (NCBI taxonomy): domain Eukaryota; kingdom Metazoa; phylum Cnidaria; class Anthozoa; order Scleractinia; family Oculinidae; genus Oculina; species Oculina patagonica. The sequence continues at coordinate 14,565,350 of NC_135770.1, read as the reverse complement.
GGTGTACTCCGTGGCTTACTGATTTCGACAAAAAGACATTCCAAGTGATCATTTTTTAGGTCATGACGTAATCGATAATTCAAATTAGTGCATAAATATGTACGTACACCACCTCCATTCCTTCCGTTAACTTTTCGATCATTTCTGACTATTTCAAAGCCAGGTATATAAACTTCATCGTTATGTACTGTAGAGTCTACTTTTGACTCGTTGATTTGCAAAATATCGACTTTTGAGGAGGACATAAAAATTCTAAGTTCATCGATATGAGATATTAGACTATTAATGTTGTGGGACAGTTGGACTTACCGCAGACATTACCCTTGTGGGCATCAGCCGTGTCGGATTCCCAGACGGCAATAACCAAGTCTAATGGTTAAGTTAATGATTTATAAAGTTACGAGTAAGACGCTCAGAGAGGCCTCCAAAACCGTTTGCAGCCTTTTTCAAGGCTCCACTTTTGTTTAAATGGAGTCCACTGCGGGTTAAGGAGTTGGTCGAAATGTTTAAATTGTCAATTAAACCCCAATTCGTTTGCAAGCAGTGTTCCTTAAGAAGACTTGGTGCAAAAACGCGTTTTCAGACGGAGATCAGTACGTTTTGTCATTTTCACGCTGAGCGCACCACATCCTAGCCATTTTCAGCAACGCGCAGGATTTTTGTACAAAACATGGTATTTAGAATAACTACTTTTCAGCCATTTTCAGTAAAGTGCAGGAGTTTGTACAAAACAGCGTTTTCAACCCAAGATCAGTACATTTTGTCATTTTCACTAGGGAACCACATTTTAGCAATTTTCAGCAAAGTTTACGAGTTCCTGCAAAACAGTGTCTTAAACCCGAGATCAGTAAGCTTTGTGATCTCCGTACTAGTGATCCACATTGTAGACATTTTTAGGAAAGTGAACGAGTTTGTGGAAAACAGTGTTTTGCGTGCGTGATTAGAACGGTTTGTGATAATCGCACTAGAATAACCACTGTTTAGCCATTTTTAGCAAAGTGCAAGGCGGTCTCGGAAAATTATAACGTTTATTCGATCTTATTCGTAGTTTTCGGTTTTTTCGTTTTTGTTGGTAATCATTCAACGCTCGCTTTAATTTCCATGAAGCCCACCTTCTCAACCTTTTCCCTAAACAACGGTTGCCTCTTTCACCTACCCTGTGGGGAGGTAATTTGAAATGAGGCCAGGCTTCAAAGCTTTTAAGAATGGCGGCCGAAGCATTTGATATCATCAGATGCGTTGGCCTTTTCTACAAACTCGAAGCATCGCCAAAGGATTATACCCGTAAAGAAAAATTTTGATTAAAGCTTCCTCGCTCCATGCAGAGTATAAAGCAGCTAAAGGAACTTCTTCGGTAAGTATTGGTTTGTTTGTGATATCGTTATTTGATTAATACTAACATTCCATTCAATGCTGGCAGTACTTAACATTAAGTTTTATTTATAGTATAATTACTCAGGCTTTTTAAGGAACAGAAAGTCAACTCACTCTTAGTTCATAGTTTTATATCACCGGTTAGCTCAAATCATAAGCTTGAATGTTTATACTTTCGACGAGCATGATTTCTTGGCCTACACAGCGCGAATTATTATTTTTTTAAAAATCGGTTACCTCCTTGGTCTTTTTAACGCAGAAACTTAAGAAATACGACAAATACATTCTCGTTAAGACATTACCCCTTTCTATTCAGTTGCAGTTGAATCTGTTTTGTTTAGACAAGTGATACTAGACTTATATAAAGGTCTTAAAAGCTGTAATTTTCAGTTGACTTTTTTGGATCACTATCAGTCAGCAGTGTTGTCCATATGGAATGAGATACATAGAGGATATTACATGCGCTCACTCGTGAGATATTGATTTGAACACTCGAAGATAAATTTCATATCTCCAAGCAACCATGTAATATTCTTTTTATTATATAGGCCAACTAATTACGATGTTTCTGGCGATTTTTCGAAGATTTCCGAAGATTTTCAAAATGTTGTCTGAAGGTCGAACAAATGTTTCCGAACTTTTTCCGAAGATTTCCGAAGCTAACCGAAGATTGCCGAGGAAGATCCGAAGATGCTTCGACTTAATATCGATAAACTTTGGCTCATTGAGCTATGAAACGTGGCAAACTGCGACATGATTGGTCAAAAATGATATCCACACATGTGTGGATACCATTTTTCTCGATTTCCTATCACTCGCTAAAGCACTGCATTCTATATAATAAAATGTCGTTTGTTTTTCAAAAGTTATTTTTAATTTAGTCTTCCATTTTCAACCTCCATGTTTTCAACTTTCCTTTCCTTACTTTACTCCGAGAAACCAGTCGGGAACCGTGTGAACATTTGATTGCTTTCATTAAAACATTCAAGCTTGCAATGTCTGCGATTTTTAAAATACTATTTCAAAATACTTTTCTCAAAGGGCAAAATAACAAGGTCTAACAAGGCCTTTTTGCAATTGACTTTTTCTTATTCTCTCATTTAAAATTCAACCTTCTTCAAAAATGGGAAAGTGATCTCCCTCGCAAGGCCTTAGTTTGCTTATTTCCTTTAGGTGTCCTATAATGGTGTCTAGTCACCTAAGTAGTCTAAGTAAGTGTAGGTTATTGTACAATAACTACAGAATTGCCCATTATTTAACGAATTTTAGAGGAAGTGGTGGTGTTAAATGACCTTGCAGACAGACAAGAAAAGGGGAGAAAATAGAATTGCGCCTAGGGAGGCTTGACGCTGCTAGAGAAATAACATTGATCATCACAGACTCGCAAATGGAATTGGAGATGCCTTCCATTCGGAGTCAGGTTGACAAATTGCAAAGTAAAAAAAACATGTTAAAAACTTGGTTGTGTGCCACAAATATTGAAATGCCTTGATCATGGAGAAACATTTTTTGGAAATCAGTAAAAGTTCCAGGTTGAGCCTTTCTTCTCCATAAGCCCTCCCCCCTTCTTTGATAAGCCCCACTTGGAGGTCGGTTTTTACAAAGACCACACTCCTTTTAGAACGTGCCGAGAGGTCTCTTATTTTCCAGTGATGGTGTACCCCGTTGCAGTGTTATTTGCCCCTCACAAATCAACTATTGTTATTCAAGTAGGATCCTCGTACAGTATCAAAAATTCAACCTCGTTAGAGCCTCAAAAAATGTGAAAACTCTATCCGAAGAGAAGAAAATCCAGTTGGAGGAAGGTTTGCTTTCGTTTCAAGCTTTTCAAAGGTCTTTAGAGAGGAAAATTTAAGAAACATACCTAGGTATACTAGTAAATTTTTGTTATTACAGAGCTTGGAGAATTAAGCGGAACAAAGCTAAGGAGAGACGATTCACAATCTTTCAAGTTTAAGTGTGGGAGTACAGTTGAGTGGCTTTGGAAAGTTGAATGTGGGCATTGCCACAAGATGATAATGTTGCGCTAGAGCGGTTTTCACTTGAGTGTCGAAAGTAATTCGCGTTTGCATTGGTTTTGCATTGCTACGCATTGTGATTGGCTTAAAAATCTCGCGCCACTTTCTCGGCCAATCAGGAGTAAAACCAAAACCAATCGTGACTCGCTCGCGCACGTTTTCCCGCGCTTCGTGCCAGCTACATGTATTTGCTTCGAGTTTTGATTTGTTTACTGTATTGTCTTTGTCCTTTGTGATTGGCTAGAGTGATTACTTTGGTTTTGGTTTTACGACACTCAATTGAAAACTGCTCTATGATACCTATCTACAAGGACGAGTGAATGCATTTAAAAAAGTGAGTACTGTAACGCAAACTAAAGAAATTTTGTCATTTCTGCACTAGCGAACCACATTTTAGAACCACATTAGTAAAGTGAACGAGTTTGTGGAAAACAGTGGTTTTAGTCTGAGATGGGTTTGTCATAATCACACGAGAAAACCACTTTTTAGCCATTTTCAGCAAAGTGCAATAGTTGGTGCAAAACACCGTTTTTAGACGGAGAATAGTACGTTTTGTCATTTTCGCACTGGGAGCACCACTTTTTAGCCATTTTCAGCAAAGTGCAGGCGTTTGTACAAAACAGCCACATTTTAGCTATTTTCAGCAAAGTGAACGAGCTTATGGAAAACAGTGTTTACAGTCCGAGATCAGAACGGTTTGTCATAATCACACTAGCAAAACCACTTTTAAAGTTAATTTCAGCAAAGTGCAAGAGTCCGTGGAAAACAGCGTTTTTAACCCAAGATCAGTACGTTTTGTCATTTTCGCACTGGGAGAACCACTTTTTAGCCGTTTTCAGCAAAGTGCAGGAGTTTGTACAGAACAGCGTTTTCAGTCCGATATCAGCACGGTTTATCATAATCGCTATAGAATAACTACTTTTAAGCCATTTTCAGCAAAGTGCAAGAGTTTATATAAAACAGCGTTTTCAACCCGAGATCAGCACCGTTTGTCAAAATCATAATTGAATAACCACTTTTTAGCGATTTTCAGCATAGTGTAAGAGTTGTTGCAAAACAGGGTTTTCAACCCGAGATCAGTACGTTTTGTCATTTCCGAACTGGGGCGCCACATTCTAGCGGTTTTCAGCAAAAAGAACAAGTTTGTGAAAAACAGTGTTTTCACCTCGAGATTAGCATGGTGTGTCATATTCGCAATAGAATAACTACTTTTGAGCCATTGTCAGCAAAGTGCAAGAGTTGGTGCAAAACAGCGGTTTAAACCCATGAACAGAAAATTTTGTCATTTTCGCACTAGGCTCACACATAGCGATTTTCAGCAAAGTACAAGAGTTTGTACAAAACAGCGTTTTCACAGTACGTTTTGTCATTTCCGCGCTGGGGCACCACTTTCTAGCGATTTGCCGCAAAGTAAACAAGTTTGTGAAAAACAGTGTTTTCAGTCGGAGGTGAGAACGGTTTGTCATAATCACACTAGAAAAAACACTTTTTAGCCATTTTCAGCAAAGTGACAGAGTTGATGTAAAACAGCGTTTTTAGACGAAGATCAGTACGATTGGTCATTATCGCACTGGGCGCATTACAATCTAGCCATTTTCAGTAACGTGCAGGACTTTGTACAAAACAGCATTTTTAGTCCGAGATAACCACTGTTTGAAGCGCAATAGAATAACAACTTTTGAGCCATTTTCACCAAAGTTAACGAGTTTGTGGAAAACAGTGTTTTCAGTCCGAGATGAGAACGGCGTCTTGAAAATGGCTTAAAACGGTTTTCACTTTGGGGAAAAAACGTTTGCAGGCTTTTCTGACCGTTTTGGCGCGATTATTCAACAGTTCTATTTTAGAGAGCCCAGGTTTTTTGTGAGCAAACGCCTTGAAAATGGTTGCAAACGGTTTTCACTCTGGGGAAAATTGTTTGCAGCGTTTCTAAGCGTGGTCAAATCATGAGCTGAAATTTTTTGTGAGCAAACGTCTTGAATATGGCTTCAAACGGTTTTCACCCTGGGGAAAAACCGTTTGCAGGCCCCTTTGAGCGTTTCGATGCGATTTTGCAAAATTCCGCTTTTTGGTGAGCCCAGGTCAAATTATGAGCTAAAAATATTTTAGTGAGCAAACGTCTTGAAAATAGCTGCAAACGGTTTTTACTCTGGGGTAAAAACGTTTGCAGGCCTTTCTGATCGTTTCGGCGCAATTTTTTAATAGTCCGCTTTTTGGTGAGCCCAGCTCAAATTATGAGCTGAAATTTTTTTTGTGAGCAAACATCTTGAAAATGGCTGCAAACGGTTTTTACTCTGGCGAAAAAACGTTTGCAGGTGTTTCTAAACCTTTCGGTGCGATTTCTCAACAGTCCGCTTTTTTTGGTGAGCCCATGTCAAATAATGAGCTGAAATTTATTTTTTTAACAAACATCTTGAAAATGGCTGCAAACTGTTTTCACTCTGGGGAAAAACGTTTGCAGGCCTTTCTGAGCGTTTCGCCGCGATTTTTTAAAAGTCCGCTTTTTTTGTAAGCCCATGTCGAAGAGCTGAAATTTATTTTTTTGAGTAAACATCTTGAAAATGGCTGCAAACGGTTTTCACTCTGGGGAAAAATGTTTGCAGGCCTTTCTTAGCGTTTCGGCGCAATTTCTCAACAGTCCGCTTTTTCTGAGCTAATCTAAAATTTTTTTGTGTGAGCTTAAGTCTGAAAAATCGCTGCAAACGGTTTTCACTCTGGGGGAAAAACGCGCGCAGGCGTTTCTGAGAGTTTCGGCGCGATTTTTCAACAGGCCGCCATTTGGTGAGCTTCTGCCTTGAAAAAGGCTGAAAACGGTTTTGGAGGCTTCTCTGAGCGTTTTGGCTCGATTCTGCTATAGTCCGCTTTTTGGTGAGACCAGGTCAAATTATGAGCTGAAAGCTGAAATTTTGTTGTATGAAAAATGGCTGCAAACGGTCTTCATTCTGGGGGAACGGTTTTGGTGGCCCCTCTTAGCGTTTTGGCTCGATTTCGATAAAGTCCGCTTTTTGGTGAGCCCAGGTCAAATTATGAGCTGAATTATTATTAGCTAACGCCTTAAAAATGGCTGCAAACGGTTTTCACTCTGGAGGAAGAACGTTCGGAGACGTTTTTGTGCGTAACGGCGCGATTTTTCAACAGGCCGCCATTTGTTGAGCTATTGCCTTAAAAACGGCAGCAAACGGTTTTGAAGGCCACTCTGAGCGTTTCGGCTCGATTTTGCCAAAGTCCGCTTTTTGGTGAGCCCAGGCCAATTTATGATCTGAAATTTTTTCTGAGGAAACTTCTTGAAAATGGCTGCAAACGGTTTTTACTCTGTGAGAAAAACGGTTGCAGGCGTTTTTCCCACAGAGTAAAAACCGTTTGCAGCCATTTTCAAGAAGTTTGCTCCGACAAAAAATTTCAGCTCATAATTCGATCTGGGCTCACCAAAAAGCGGACTTTCGCAAAATCGAGCTGAAACTCTCAGACAGGCCTGCGAAAATGTTTCCAGCTTTGTCAAGGCAATAGCTCACCAAATGACGGCCTGTGAAGAAATTGGGCCGACACGCTCCAAAACAATGTAAAAACTTCTCCAAAGACCGTCATTTGGTGAGCTATTGCCTTGAAAAAAGCTGGAAACATTTTTGCAGGCCTCTCTGAGCGTTTCGACTCGATTTGCCAAAGTCCGCTTTTTGGTGAGCCCAGGTCGAATTATGAGCTGAAATTCTTTCTCTGAGCAAACTTCTTGAAAATGGCTGCAAACTGTTTTTACTCTGTGGGAAAAACAGTTGCAGGCGTTTTTGAGCGCTTTTGCCCAATTTTTCTATAGGCCGTCATTTGGTGAGCTATTGCCTTGAAAAAAGCAGGAAATATTTTTGCAGGCCTCTCTGAGCGTTTCGGCTCGATTTTGCCAAAGTCCGCTTTTTGGTGAGCCCAGGTCGAATTATGAGCTGAAATTCTTTCTCTGAGCAAACTTCTTGAAAATGGCTGCAAACTGTTTTTACTCTGTGGGAAAAACAGTTGCAGGCGTTTTTGAGCGCTTTTGCCCAATTTTTCTATAGGCCGTCATTTGGTGAGCTATTGCCTTGAAAAAAGCAGGAAATATTTTTGCAGGCCTCTCTGAGCGTTTCGGCTCGATTTTGCCGAAGTCCGGTTTTTGGTGAGCCCAGGTCGAATTATGAGCTGAAATTCTTTCTCTGAGCAAACTTCTTGAAAATGGCTGCAAACGGTTTTTACTCTGTGGGAAAAACGGTCGCAGGCGTTTTTGAGCGTTTCGGCCCAATTTCTCCAAAGGCCGTCATTTGGTGAGCTATTGCCTTGAAAAAAGCTGGAAACATTTTTGCAGGCCTGTCTGAGCGTTTCGACTCGATTTTGCCAAAGTCCGCTTTTTGGTGAACCCAGATCGAATTATGAGCTGAAATTTTTTTTCTGAGCAAACTTCTTGAAAATGGCTGCAAACGGTTTTTACTCTGTGGGAAAAACGGTTGAAGTCGTTTTTGAGCGTTTCGGCCCAATTTCTCCAAAGGCCGTCATTTGGTGAGCTATTGCCTTGAAAAAAGCTGGAAACATTTTTGCAGGCCTGTCTAAGCGTTTCGACTCGATTTTGCCAAAGTCCGCTTTTTGGTGAGCCCAGATCGAATTATGAGCTGAAATTTTTTTTCTGAGCAAACTTCTTAAAAATGGCTGCAAACGGTTTTTACTCTGTGGGAAAAACGGTTGAAGTCGTTTTTGAGCGTTTCGGCCCAATTTCTCCAAAGGCCGTCATTTGGTGAGCTATTGCCTTGAAAAAAGCTGGAAACATTTTTGCAGGCCTGTCTGAGCGTTTCGACTCGATTTTGCCAAAGTCCGCTTTTTGGTGAGCCCAGATCGAATTATGAGCTGAAATTTTTTTTCTGAGCAAACTTCTTAAAAATGGCTGCAAACGGTTTTTACTCTGTGGGAAAAACGGTTGAAGACGTTTTTGAGCGTTTCGGCCTAATTTCTCCAAAGGCCGTCATTTGGTGAGCTATTGCCTTGAAAAAAGCTGGAAACATTTTTGCAGGCCTGTCTGAGCGTTTCGGCTCGATTTTGCCAAAGTCCGCTTTTTGGTGAGCCCAGATCGAATTATGAGCTGAAATTCTTTCTCTGAGCAAACTTCTTGAAAATGGCTGCAAACGGTTTTTACTCTGTGGGAAAAACGGTTGCAGGCGTTTTTGGGCGTTTCGGCCTATTTTCTCCACGGGCCGTCATTTGGTGAGCTATTGCCTTGAAAAAAGCTGGAAACTTTTTTGCAGGCCTCTCTGAGCGTTTCGGCTCGATTTTGTCAAAGTCCGCTTTTTGGTTAGCCCAGGTCGAATTATGAGCTGAAATTCTTTCTCTGAGCAAACCTCTTGAAAATGGCTGCAAACCGTTTTTACTCTGTGGGAAAAACGGTTGCAGGTGTTTTTGAGCGTTTCCGCCCAATTTCTCCACAAGCCGTCATTTGATGAGCTATTGCTTGAAAAAAGCTGGAAACATTTTTGCAGGCCTCTCTGATCGTTTCGGCTCTATTTTGCCAAAGTCCGCATTTTGTTGAGCCCAGATCGAATTATTAGCTGAAATTCTTTCTCTGAGCAAACTTCTCGAAAATGGCTGCAAACGGTTTTTACTCTGTGGGAAAAACGGTTGCAGGCGTTTTTGAGCGTTTTGACCCAATTTCTCCAAAGACCGTCATTTGGTGAGCTATTGCCTTGAAAAGCTGAAAACATTTTTGCGGGCCTCTCTGAGCGTTTCGGCTCGATTTTGCCAAAGTCGGCTTTTTGGTGAGCCCAGATCGAATTATAAGCTGAAATTCTTTCTCTGAGAAAACTTCTTGAAAAGGGCTGCAAACCGTTTTTACTCTGTGGGAAAAACGGTTGCAGGTGTTTTTGAGCGTTTCCGCCCAATTTCTCCACAAGCCGTCATTTGATGAGCTATTGCTTTGAAAAAAGGTGGAAAGATTTTTGCAGGCCTGTCTGAGCGTTTCGGCTCGATTTTGCCAAAGTCCGCTTTTTGGTGAGCCCAGGTCGAATTATGAGCTGAAATTCTTTCTCTGAGCAAACTTCTTGAAAATGGCTGCAAACCGTTTTTACTCTGTGGGAAAAACGGGTTCAGGTGTTTTTGAGCGTTTCCGCCCAATTTCTCCACAAGCCGTCATTTGATGAGCTATTGCCTTGAAAATAGCTGGAAACATTTTTGCAGGCCTCTCTGATCGTTTCGGCTCTATTTTGCCAAAGTCCGCATTTTGTTGAGCCCAGATCGAATTATGAGCTGAAATTCTTTCTCTGAGCAAACTTCTTGAAAATGGCTGCAAATCGTTTTTACTCTGTGGGAAAAACGGGTGCAGGTTTTTTTGAGCGTTTCCGCCCAATTTCTCCACAAGCCGTCATTTGATGAGCTATTGCTTGAAAAAAGCTGGAAACATTTTTGCAGGCCTGTCTGATCTTTTCGGCTCTATTTTGCCAAAGTCCGCATTTTGTTGAGCCCAGATCGAATTATGAGCTGAAATTCTTTCTCTGAGCAAACTTCTTGAAAATGGCTGCAAACGGTTTTTACTCTGTGGGAAAAACGGTTGAAGACGTTTTTGAGCGTTTCGGCCCAATTTCTCCAAAGGCCGTCATTTGGTGAGCTATTGCCTTGAAAAGCTGAAAACATTTTTGCAGGCCTCTCTGATCGTTTCGGCTCCATTTTGCCAAATTCCGCATTTTGTTGAGCCCAGATCGAATTATGAGCTGAAATTCTTTCTCTGAGCAAACTTCTTGAAAATGGCTGCAAACCGTTTTTACTCTGTGGGAAAAACGGTTGCAGGTGTTTTTGAGCGTTTCCTCCCAATTTCTCCACAAGCCGTCATTTGATGAGCTATTGCTTCGAAAAAAGGTGGAAACATTTTTGCAGGCCTGTCTGAGCGTTTCGGCTCGATTTTGCCAAAGTCCGCTTTTTGGTGAGCCCAGATCGAATTATGAGCTGAAATTCTTTCTCTGAGCAAACTTCTTGAAAATGGCTGCAAACCGTTTTTACTCTGTGGGAAAAACGGTTGAAGACGTTTTTGAGCGTTTCCGCCCAATTTCTCCAAAGGCCATCATTTGGTGAGCTATTGCCTTGAAAAAAGCTGGAAACATTTTTGCAGGCCTCTCTAATCGTTTCGGCTCCATTTAGCCAAAGTCCGCATTTTGTTGAGCCCAGATCGAATTATGAGCTGAAATTCTTTCTCTGAGCAAACTTCTTGAAAATGGCTGCAGACCGTTTTTACTCTGTGGGAAAAACGGTTGCAGGCGTTTTTGAGCGTTTCGGCCCAATTTCTCCAAAGACCGTCATTTGGTGAGCTATTGCCTTGAAAAAAGCTGAAAACATTTTTGCAGGCCTGTCTTAGCGTTTCGGCTCGATTTTGCCAAAGTCCGCATTTTGTTGAGCCCAGATCGAAGTATAAGCTGAAATTCTTTCTCTGAGCAAACTTCTTGAAAATGGGTTCAAACGGTTTTTCCTCAGTGGGAAAACGGTTGCAGGCGTTTTTGAGCGTTTCGGCCCAATTTCTCCAAAGACCGTCATTTGGTGAGCTATTGCCTTGAAAAGCTGAAAACATTTTTGCGGGCCTCTCTGAGCGTTTTGGCTCGATTTTGCCAAAGTCGGCTTTTTGGTGAGCCCAGATCGAATTATAAGCTGAAATTCTTTCTCTGAGCAAACTTCTTGAAAATGGCTGCAAACCGTTTTTACTCTGTGGGAAAAACGGTTGCAGGTGTTTTTGAGCGTTTCCGCCCAATTTCTCCACAAGCCGTCATTTGATGAGCTATTGCTTTGAAAAAAGGTGGAAACTTTTTTGCAGGCCTCTCTGATCGTTTCGGCTCCATTTTGCCAAATTCCGCATTTTGTTGAGCCCAGATCGAATTATGAGCTGAAATTCTTTCTCTGAGCAAACTTCTTGAAAATGGCTGCAAACCGTTTTTACTCTGTGGGAAAAACGGTTGCAGGTGTTTTTGAGCGTTTCCTCCCAATTTCTCCACAAGCCGTCATTTGATGAGCTATTGCTTCGAAAAAAGGTGGAAACATTTTTGCAGGCCTGTCTGAGCGTTTCGGCTCGATTTTGCCAAAGTCCGCTTTTTGGTGAGCCCAGATCGAATTATGAGCTGAAATTCTTTCTCTGAGCAAACTTCTTGAAAATGGCTGCAAACCGTTTTTACTCTGTGGGAAAAACGGTTGAAGACGTTTTTGAGCGTTTCCGCCCAATTTCTCCAAAGGCCATCATTTGGTGAGCTATTGCCTTGAAAAAAGCTGGAAACATTTTTGCAGGCCTCTCTGATCGTTTCGGCTCCATTTTGCCAAAGTCCGCATTTTGTTGAGCCCAGATCGAATTATGAGCTGAAATTCTTTCTCTGAGCAAACTTCTTGAAAATGGCTGCAAACCGTTTTTACTCTGTGGGAAAAACGGTTGCAGGCGTTTTTGAGCGTTTCGGCCCTATTTCTCCAAAGACCGTCATTTGGTGAGCTATTGCCTTGAAAAAGCTGAAAACATTTTTGCAGGCCTGTCTTAGCGTTTCGGCTCGATTTTGCCAAAGTCCGCATTTTGTTGAGCCCAGATCGAATTATGAGCTGAAATTCTTTCTCTGAGCAAACTTCTTGAAAATGGCTTCAAACGGTTTTTCCTCTGTGGGAAAACGGTTGCAGGCGTTTTTGAGCGTTTCGGCCCAATTTCTCCAAAGACCGTCATTTGGTGAGCTATTGCCTTGAAAAGCTGAAAACATTTTTGCGGGCCTCTCTGAGCGTTTCGGCTCGATTTTGCCAAAGTCGGCTTTTTGGTGAGCCCAGATCGAATTATAAGCTGAAATTCTTTCTCTGAGCAAACTTCTTGAAAATGGCTGCAAACCGTTTTTACTCTGTGGGAAAAACGGTTGCAGGTGTTTTTGAACGTTTCCGCCCAATTTCTCCACAAGCCGTCATTTGATGAGCTATTGCTTTGAAAAAAGGTGGAAACATTTTTGCAGGCCTGTCTGAGCGTTTGGGCTCGATTTTGCCAAAGTCCGCTTTTTGGTGAGCCCAGGTCGAGTTATGACCTGAAATTCTTTCTCTGAGCAAACTTCTTGAAAATGGCTGCAAATGGTTTTTACTCTGTGGGAAAAACGGATGAAGGCGTTTTTAAGCGTTTCCGCCCAATTTCTCCACAAGCCGTCATTTGATGAGTTATTGCTTAAAAAAAGCTGGAAACATTTTTGCAGGCCTCTCTGATCGTTTCGGCTCCATTTAGCCAAAGTCCGCATTTTGTTGAGCCCAGATCGAATTATGAGCTGAAATTCTTTCTCTGAACAAACTTCTTGAAAATGGCTGCAAACCGTTTTTACTCTGTGGGAAAAACGGTTGCAGGCGTTTTTGAGCGTTTCGGCCCAATTTCTCCATAGACCGTCATTTGGTGAGCTATTGCCTTGAAAAGCTGAAAACATTTTTGCGGGCCTCTCTGAGCGTTTCGGCTCGATTTTGCCAAAGTCGGCTTTTTGGTGAGCCCAGATCGAATTATAAGCTGAAATTCTTTCTCTGAGCAAACTTCTTGAAAATGGCTGCAAACCGTTTTTACTCTGTGGGAAAAACGGTTGAAGACGTTTTTGAGCGTTTCGGCCAAATTTCTCCAAAGGCCATCATTTGGTGAGCTATTGCCTTGAAAAAAGCTGGAAACATTTTTGCAGGCCTCTCTGATCGTTTCGGCTCCATTTTGCCAAAGTCCGCATTTTGTTGAGCCCAGATCGAATTATGAGCTGAAATTCTTTCTCTGAGCAAACTTCTTGAAAATGGCTGCAAAGTCTTTGTTCTCTGTGGGAAAAACGGTTACAGGCGTTTTTGAGCATTCTAGGCCAATTTCTCCAAAGGCCGTCATTTGTTGAGCTATTGCCTTGATAAAAACTGGAAACATTTTTGCATTTTGCCTTTGTGAGCGTTTCGGCTCGATTTTGCCAAAGTCGGCTTTTTGGTGGGCCCAGATCGAATTATGAGCTGAAATTCTTTCTCTGAGCAAACTTCTTGAAAATGGCTGCAAACGGTTTTTCCTCTGTGGGAAAACGGTTGCAGGCGTTTTTGAGCGTTTTGGCCCAATTTCTCCAAAGACCGTCATTTGGTGAGCTATTGCCTTGAAAAAAGCTGAAAACATTTTTGCAGGCCTCTCTGAGCGTTTCGGCTCGATTTTGCCAAAGTCGGCTTTTTGGTGAGCCCAGATCGAATTATAAGCTGAAATTCTTTCTCTGAGCAAACTTCTTGAAAATGGCTGAAACCGTTTTTACTCTGTGGGAAAAACGGGTTCAGGTGTTTTTCAGCGTTTCCGCCTAATTTCTCCACAAGCCGTCATTTGATGAGCTATTGCCTTGAAAATAGCTGGAAATATTTTTGCAGGCCTCTCTGATCGTTTCGGCTCTATTTTGCCAAAGTCCGCATTTTGTTGAGCCCAGATCGAATTATGAGCTGAAATTCTTTCTCTGAGCAAACTTCTTGAAAATGGCTGCAAATCGTTTTTACTCTGTGGGAAAAACGGTTGCAGGTGTTTTTGAGCGTTTCCGCCCAATTTCTCCACAAGCCGTCATTTGATGAGCTATTGCTTGAAAAAAGCTGGAAACATTTTTGCAGGCCTCTCTGATCTTTTCGGCTTTATTTTGCCAGAGTCCGCATTTTGTTGAGCCCAGATCGAATTATGAGCTGAAATTCTTTCTCTGAGCAAACTTCTTGAAAATGGCTGCAAACCGTTTTTACTCTGTGGGAAAAACGGTTGCAGGTGTTTTTGAGCGTTTCCGTCCAATTTCTCCACAAGCCGTCATTGCTACTGAAAAAAGCTGAAAACATTTTTGGAGGCCTCTCTGATCGTTTCGGCTCTATTTTGCCAAAGTCCGCATTTTGTTGAGGCCAGATCGAATTATGAGCTGAAATTCTTTCTCTGAGCAAACTTCTTGAAAATGGGTTCAAACGGTTTTTCCTCTGTGGGAAAACGGTTGCAGGCGTTTTTGAGCGTTTCGGCCCAATTTCTCCAAAGACCGTCATTTGGTGAGCTATTGCCTTGAAAAGCTGAAAACATTTTTGCGGGCCTCTCTGAGCGTTTCGGCTCGATTTTGCCAAAGTCGGCTTTTTGGTGAGCCCAGATCGAATTATAAGCTGAAATTCTTTCTCTGAGCAAACTTCTTGAAAATGGCTGCAAACTGTTTTTACTCTGTGGGAGAAACGGTTGCAGGTGTTTTTGATCGTTTTCGCCCAATTTCTCCACAAGCCGTCATTTGATGAGCTATTGCTTTGAAAAAAGGTGGAAACATTTTTGCAGGCCTGTCTGAGCGTTTGGGCTCCATTTTGCCAAAGTCCGCATTTTGTTGAGCCCAGATCGAATTATGAGCTGAAATTCTTTCTCTGAGCAAACTTCTTGAAAATGGCTGCAAATCGTTTCTACTCTGTGGGAAAAACGGATGAAGGCGTTTTTAAGCGTTTCCGCCCAATTTCTCCACAAGCCGTCATTTGATGAGTTATTGCATTAAAAAAAGCTGGAAACATTTTTGCAGGCCTCTCTGATCGTTTCGGCTCCATTTAGCCAAAGTCCGCATTTTGTTGAGCCCAGATCGAATTATGAGCTGAAATTCTTTCTCTGAACAAACTTCTTGAAAATGGCTGCAAACCGTTTTTACTCTGTGGGAAAAACGGTTGCAGGCGTTTTTGAGCGTTTCGGCCCAATTTCTCCATAGACCGTCATTTGGTGAGCTATTGCCTTGAAAAGCTGAAAACATTTTTGCGGGCCTCTCTGAGCGTTTCGGCTCGATTTTGCCAAAGTCGGCTTTTTGGTGAGCCCAGATCGAATTATAAGCTGAAATTCTTTCTCTGAGCAAACTTCTTGAAAATGGCTGCAAACCGTTTTTACTCTGTGGGAAAAACGGTTGCAGGCGTTTTTGAGCGTTTCCGCCCAATTTCTCCATAGACCGTCATTTGGTGAGCTATTGCCTTGAAAAAGGCTGAAAACATTTTTGCGGGCCTCTCTGAGCGTTTCGGCTCGATTTTGCCAAAGTCGGCTTTTTGGTGAGCCCAGATCGAATTATAAGCTGAAATCCTTTCTCTGAGCAAACTTCTTGAAAATGGCTGCAAACGGTTTTTACTCTGTGGGAAAAACGGTTGAAGACGTTTTTGAGCGTTTCGGCCCAATTTCTCCAAAGGCCGTCATTTGGTGAGCTATTGCATTGAAAAAAGCTGGAAACATTTTTGCGGGCCTCTCTGATCATTTCGGCTCCATTTTGCCAAAGTCCGCATTTTGTTGAGCCCAGATCGAATTATGAGCTGAAATTCTTTCTCTGAGCAAACTTCTTGAAAATGGCTGCAAACCGTTTTTACTCTGTGGGAAAAACGGTTGCAGGTGTTTTTGAGCGTTTCCGCCCAATTTCTCCACAAGCCGTCATTTGATGAGCTATTGCTTGAAAAAAGCTGGAAACATTTTTGCAGGCCTCTCTGATCGTTTCGGCTCCATTTAGCCAAAGTCCGCATTTTGTTGAGCCCAGATCGAATTATGAGCTGAAATTTTTTCTTTAAGAAACTTCTTGAAAATGGCTGCAAACCGTTTTTACTCTGTGGGAAAAACGGTTGCAGGCGTTTTTGAGCGTTTCCGCCCAATTTCTCCACAAGCCGTCATTTGATAAGCTATTGCTTTGAAAAAAGGTGGAAACATTTTTGCAGGCCTGTCTGAGCGTTTCGGCTCGATTTTGCCAAAGTCCGCTTTTTGGTGAGCCCAGGTCGAATTATGAGCTGAAATTCTTTCTCTGAGCAAACTTCTTGATAATGGCTGCAAACCGTTTTTACTCTGTGGGAAAAACGGTTTCAGGTGTTTTTGAGCGTTTCCGCCCAATTTCTCCACAAGCCGTCATTTGATGAGCTATTGCCTTGAAAATAGCTGGAAACATTTTTGCAGGCCTCTCTGATCGTTTCGGCTCTATTTTGCCAAAGTCCGCATTTTGTTGAGCCCAGATCGAATTATGAGCTGAAATTCTTTCTCTGAGCAAACTTCTTGAAAATGGCTGCAAATCGTTTTTACTCTGTGGGAAAAACGGTTGCAGGTTTTTTTGAGCGTTTCCGCCCAATTTCTCCACAAGCCGTCATTTGATGAGCTATTGCTTGAAAAAAGCTGGAAACATTTTTGCAGGCCTGTCTGATCTTTTCGGCTCTATTTTGCCAAAGTCCGCATTTTGTTGAGCCCAGGTCGAATTATGAGCTGAAATTCTTTCTCTGAGCAAACTTCTTCAAAATGGCTGCAAACGGTTTTTCCTTTGTGGCAAAACGGTTGTAGGCGTTTTTGAGCGTTTCGGCCCAATTTCTCCATAGACCGTCATTTGGTGAGCTATTGCCTTGAAAAAGCTGAAAACATTTTTGCGGGCCTCTCTGAGCGTTTCGGCTCGATTTTGCCAAAGTCGGCTTTTTGGTGAGCCCAGATCGAATTATAAGCTGAAATTCTTTCTTTGAGCAAACTTCTTGAAAATGGCTGCAAATCGTTTTTACTCTGTGGGAAAAAAGGTTGCAGGTGTTTTTGAGCGTTTCCGCCCAATTTCTCCACAAGCCGTCATTTGATGAGCTATTGCTTGAAAAAAGCTGGAAACATTTTTGCAGGCCTCTCTGATCGTTTCGGCTCCATTTTGCCAAAGTCCGCATTTTGTTGGGCCCAGATCGAATTATGAGCTGAAATTCTTTCTCTGAGCAAACTTCTTGAAAATGGCTGCAAACTGTTTTTACTCTGTGGGAAAAACGATTGCAGGTGTTTTTGAGCGTTTCCGCCCAATTTCTCCACAAGCCGTCATTTGATGAGCTATTGCTTTGAAAAAAGGTGGAAACATTTTTGCAGGCCTGTCTAAGCGTTTCGGCTCGATTTTGCCAAAGTCCGCTTTTTGGTGAGCCCAGGTCGAATTATGAGCTGAAATTCTTTCTCTGAGCAAACTTCTTGAAAATGGCTGCAAACGGTTTTTACTCTGTGGGAAAAACGGTTGAAGACGTTTTTGAGCGTTTCGGCCCAATTTCTCCAAAGGCCGTCATTTGGTGAGCTATTGCCTTGAAAAGCTGAAAACATTTTTGCAGGCCTCTCTGATCGTTTCGGCTCCATTTTGCCAAATTCCGCATTTTGTTGAGCCCAGATCGAATTATGAGCTGAAATTCTTTCTCTGAGCAAACTTCTTGAAAATGGCTGCAAACCGTTTTTACTCTGTGAGAAAAACGGTTGCAGGTGTTTTTGAGCGTTTCCGCCCAATTTCTCCACAAGCCGTCATTTGATGAGCTATTGCTTCGAAAAAAGGTGGAAACATTTTTGCAGGCCTGTCTGAGCGTTTCGGCTCGATTTTGCCAAAGTCCGCTTTTTGGTGAGCCCAGATCGAATTATGAGCTGAAATTCTTTCTCTGAGCAAACTTCTTGAAAATGGCTGCAAACCGTTTTTACTCTGTGGGAAAAACGGTTGCAGGCGTTTTTGAGCGTTTCCGCCCAATTTCTCCAAAGGCCATCATTTGGTGAGCTATTGCCTTGAAAAAAGCTGGAAACATTTTTGCAGGCCTCTCTAATCGTTTCGGCTCCATTTTGCCAAAGTCCGCATTTTGTTGAGCCCAGATCGAATTATGAGCTGAAATTCTTTCTGTGAGCAAACTTCTTGAAAATGGCTGCAGACCGTTTTTACTCTGTGGGAAAAACGGTTGCAGGCGTTTTTGAGCGTTTCGGCCCAATTTCTCCAAAGACCGTCATTTGGTGAGCTATTGCCTTGAAAAAAGCTGAAAACATTTTTGCAGGCCTGTCTGAGCGTTTCGGCTCGATTTTGCCAAAGTCCGCATTTTGTTGAGCCCAGATCGAATTATGAGCTGAAATTCTTTCTCTGAGCAAACTTCTTGAAAATGGCTTCAAACGGTTTTTCCTTTGTGGGAAAACGGTTGCAGGCGTTTTTGAGCGTTTCGGCCCAATTTCTCCAAAGACCGTCATTTGGTGAGCTATTGCCTTGAAAAAGCTGAAAACATTTTTGCGGGCCTCTCTGAGCGTTTCGGCTCGATTTTGCCAAAGTCGGCTTTTTGGTGAGCCCAGATCGAATTATAAGCTGAAATTCTTTCTCTGAGCAAACTTCTTGAAAATGGCTGCAAACTGTTTTTACTCTGTGGGAAAAACGGTTGCAGGTGTTTTTGAGCGTTTTCGCCCAATTTCTCCACAAGCCGTCATTTGGTGAGCTATTGCTTTGAAAAAAGGTGGAAACATTTTTGCAGGCCTGTCTGAGCGTTTGGGCTCCATTTTGCCAAAGTCCGCTTTTTATTGAGCCCAGATCAAATTATGAGCTGAAATTCTTTCTCTGAGCAAACTTCTTGAAAATGGCTGCAAATCGTTTCTACTCTGTGGGAAAAACGGTTGAAGGCGTTTTTAAGCGTTTCCGCCCAATTTCTCCACAAGCCGTCATTTGATGAGCTATTGCATTAAAAAAAGCTGGAAACATTTTTGCAGGCCTCTCTGATCGTTTCGGCTCCATTTTGCCAAAGTCCGCATTTTGTTGAGCCCAGATCGAATTATGAGCTGAAATTCTTTCTCTGAACAAACTTCTTGAAAATGGCTGCAAACCGTTTTTACTCTGTGGGAAAAACGGTTGCAGGCGTTTTTGAGCGTTTCGGCCCAATTTCTCCATAGACCGTCATTTGGTGAGCTATTGCCTTGAAAAGCTGAAAACATTTTTGCGGGCCTCTCTGAGCGTTTCGGCTCGATTTTGCCAAAGTCCGCTTTTTGGTGAGCCCAGATCGAATTATAAGCTGAAATTCTTTCTCTGAGCAAACTTCTTGAAAATGGCTGCAAACCGTTTTTACTCTGTGGGAAAAACGGTTGCAGGCGTTTTTGAGCGTTTCCGCCCAATTTCTCCATAGACCGTCATTTGGTGAGCTATTGCCTTGAAAAGCTGAAAACATTTTTGCGGGCCTCTCTGAGCGTTTCGGCTCGATTTTGCCAAAGTCCGCTTTTTGGTGAGCCCAGGTCGAATGATAAGCTGAAATTCTTTCTCTGAGCAAACTTCTTGAAAATGGCTGCAAACGGTTTTTACTCTGTGGGAAAAACGGTTGCAGACGTTTTTGAGCGTTTCGGCCCAATTTCTCCAAAGGCCGTCATTTGGTGAGCTATTGCATTGAAAAAAGCTGGAAACATTTTTGCGGGCCTCTCTGATCGTTTCGGCTCCATTTTGCCAAAGTCCGCATTTTGTTGAGCCCAGATCGAATTATGAGCTGAAATTCTTTCTCTGAGCAAACTTCTTGAAAATGGCTGCAAACCGTTTTTACTCTGTGGGAAAAACGGTTGCAGGCGTTTTTGAGCGTTTCCGCCCAATTTCTCCACAAGCCGTCATTTGATGAGCTATTGCCTTGAAAAAAGCTGGAAACATTTTTGCAGGCCTCTCTGATCGTTTCGGCTCCATTTTGCCAAAGTCCGCATTTTGTTGAGCCCAGATCGAATTATGAGCTGAAATTCTTTCTTTAAGCAAACTTCTTGAAAATGGCTGCAAACCGTTTTTACTCTGTGGGAAAAACGGTTGCAGGTGTTTTTGAGCGTTTCCGCCCAATTTCTCCACAAGCCGTCATTTGATAAGCTATTGCTTTGAAAAAAGGTGGAAACATTTTTGCAGGCCTGTCTGAGCGTTTCGGCTCGATTTTGCCAAAGTCCGCTTTTTGGTGAGCCCAGGTCGAATTATGAGCTGAAATTCTTTCTCTGAGCAAACTTCTTGAAAATGGCTGCAAACCGTTTTTACTCTGTGGGAAAAACGGTTTCAGGTGTTTTTGAGCGTTTCCGCCCAATTTCTCCACAAGCCGTCATTTGGTGAGCTATTGCCTTGAAAATAGCTGGAAACATTTTTGCAGGCCTCTCTGATCGTTTCGGCTCTATTTTGCCAAAGTCCGCATTTTGTTGAGCCCAGATCGAATTATGAGCTGAAATTCTTTCTCTGAGCAAACTTCTTGAAAATGGCTGCAAATCGTTTTTACTCTGTGGGAAAAACGGTTGCAGGTTTTTCTGAGCGTTTCCGCCCAATTTCTCCACAAGCCGTCATTTGATGAGCTATTGCTTGAAAAAAGCTGGAAACATTTTTGCAGGCCTGTCTGATCTTTTCGGCTCTATTTTGCCAAAGTCCGCATTTTGTTGAGCCCAGATCGAATTATGAGCTGAAATTCTTTCTCTGAGCAAACTTCTTCAAAATGGCTGCAAACGGTTTTTACTCTGTGGGAAAAACGGTTGCAGGCGTTTTTGAGCGTTTCGGCCCAATTTCTCCAAAGGCCGTCATTTGGTGAGCTATTGCCTTGAAAAAAGCTGGAAACATTTTTGCAGGCCTGTCTGAGCGTTTCGGCTCGATTTTGCCAAAGTCCGCTTTTTGGTGATCCCAGGTCGAATTATGAGCTGAAATTTTTTTTCTGAGCAAACTTCTTGAAAATGGCTGCAAACGGTTTTTACTCTGTGGGAAAAACGGTTGCAGTCGTTTTTGAGCGTTTCGGCCCAATTTCTCCAAAGGCCGTCATTTGGTGAGCTATTGCCTTGAAAAAAGCTGGAAACATTTTTGCAGGCCTGTCTAAGCGTTTCGGCTCGATTTTGCCAAAGTCCGCATTTTGTTGAGCCCAGATCGAATTATGAGCTGAAATTTTTTTTCTGAGCAAACTTCTTGAAAATGGCTGCAAACGGTTTTTACTCTGTGGGAAAAACGGTTGCAGTCGTTTTTGAGCGTTTCGGCCCAATTTCTCCAAAGGCCGTCATTTGGTGAGCTATTGCCTTGAAAAAAGCTGGAAACATTTTTGCAGGCCTGTCTGAGCGTTTCGGCTCGATTTTGCCAAAGTCCGCTTTTTGGTGATCCCAGATCGAATTATGAGCTGAAATTTTTTTTTCTGAGCAAACTTCTTGAAAATGGCTGCAAACGGTTTTTACTCTGTGGGAAAAACGGTTGCAGACGTTTTTGAGCGTTTCGGCCTAATTTCTCCAAAGGCCGTCATTTGGTGAGCTATTGCCTTGAAAAAAGCTGGAAACATTTTTGCAGGCCTGTCTGAGCGTTTCGGCTCGATTTTGCCAAAGTCCGCTTTTTGGTGAGCCCAGATCAAATTATGAGCTGAAATTCTTTCTCTGAGCAAACTTCTTGAAAATGGCTGCAAACGGTTTTTACTCTGTGGGAAAAACGGTTGCAGGCGTTTTTGAGCGTTTCGGCGCTATTTTCTCCACGGGCCGCCATTTGGTGAGCTATTGCCTTGAAAAAAGCTGGAAACATTTTTGCAGGCCTCTCTGAGCGTTTCGGCTCGATTTTGTCAAAGTCCGCTTTTTGGTGAGCCCAGGTCGAATTATGAGCTGAAATTCTTTCTCTGAGCAAACTTCTTGAAAATGGCTGCAAACCGTTTTTACTCTGTGGGAAAAACGGTTGCAGGTGTTTTTGAGCGTTTCCGCCCAATTTCTCCACAAGCCGTCATTTGATGAGCTATTGCTTGAAAAAAGCTGCAAACATTTTTGCAGGCCTCTCTGATCGTTTCGGCTCTATTTTGCCAAAGTCCGCATTTTGTTGAGCCCAGATCGAATTATGAGCTGAAATTCTTTCTCTGAGCAAACTTCTTGAAAATGGCTGCAAACGGTTTTTACTCTGTGGGAAAAACGGTTGCAGGCGTTTTTGAGCGTTTTGGCCCAATTTCTCCAAAGACCGTCATTTGGTGAGCTATTGCCTTGAAAAGCTGAAAACATTTTTGCGGGCCTCTCTGAGCGTTTCGGCTCGATTTTGCCAAAGTCGGCTTTTTGGTGAGCCCAGATCGAATTATAAGCTGAAATTCTTTCTCTGAGCAAACTTCTTGAAAAGGGCTGCAAACCGTTTTTACTCTGTGGGAAAAACGGTTGCAGGTGTTTTTGAGCGTTTCCGCCCAATTTCTCCACAAGCCGTCATTTGATGAGCTATTGCTTTGAAAAAAGGTGGAAAGATTTTTGCAGGCCTGTCTGAGCGTTTCGGCTCGATTTTGCCAAAGTCCGCTTTTTGGTGAGCCCAGGTCGAATTATGAGCTGAAATTCTTTCTCTGAGCAAACTTCTTGAAAATGGCTGCAAACCGTTTTTACTCTGGGGGAAAAACGGTTTCAGGTGTTTTTGAGCGTTTCCGCCCAATTTCTCCACAAGCCGTCATTTGGTGAGCTATTGCCTTGAAAATAGCTGGAAACATTTTTGCAGGCCTCTCTGATCGTTTCGGCTCTATTTTGCCAAAGTCCGCATTTTGTTGAGCCCAGATCGAATTATGAGCTGAAATTCTTTCTCTGAGCAAACTTCTTGAAAATGGCTGCAAACGGTTTTTCCTTTGTGGCGAGAAACGGTTGCAGGCGTTTTTGAGCGTTTCGGCCCAATTTCTCCATAGGCCGTCATTTGGTGAGCTATTGCCTTGAAAAAGCTGCAAACATTTTTGCGGGCCTCTCTGAGCGTTTCGGCTCGATTTTGCCAAAGTCGGCTTTTTGGTGAGCCCAGGTCGAATTATAAGCTGAAATTCTTTCTTTGAGCAAACTTCTTGAAAATGGCTGCAAATCGTTTTTACTCTGTGGGAAAAACGGTTGCAGGTGTTTTTGAGCGTTTCCGCCCAATTTCTCCACAAGCCGTCATTTGATGAGCTATTGCTTGAAAAAAGCTGGAAACATTTTTGCAGGCCTCTCTGATCGTTTCGGCTCCATTTTGCCAAAGTCCGCATTTTGTTGGGCCCAGATCGAATTATGAGCTGAAATTCTTTCTCTGAGCAAACTTCTTGAAAATGGCTGCAAACTGTTTTTACTCTGTGGGAAAAACGATTGCAGGTGTTTTTGAGCGTTTCCGCCCAATTTCTCCACAAGCCGTCATTTGATGAGCTATTGCTTTGAAAAAAGGTGGAAACATTTTTGCAGGCCTGTCTGAGCGTTTCGGCTCGATTTTGCCAAAGTCCGCTTTTTGGTGAGCCCAGGTCGAATTATGAGCTGAAATTCTTTCTCTGAGCAAACTTCTTGAAAATGGCTGCAAACGGTTTTTACTCTGTGGGAAAAACGGTTGAAGGCGTTTTTGAGCGTTTCGGCCCAATTTCTCCAAAGGCCGTCATTTGGTGAGCTATTGCCTTGAAAAGCTGAAAACATTTTTGCAGGCCTCTCTGATCGTTTCGGCTCCATTTTGCCAAAGTCCGCATTTTGTTGAGCCCAGATCGAATTATGAGCTGAAATTCTTTCTCTGAGCAAACTTCTTGAAAATGGCTGCAAACCGTTTTTACTCTGTGGGAAAAACGGTTGCAGGTGTTTTTGAGCGTTTCCTCCCAATTTCTCCACAAGCCGTCATTTGATGAGCTATTGCTTCGAAAAAAGGTGGAAACATTTTTGCAGGCCTGTCTGAGCGTTTCGGCTCGATTTTGCCAAAGTCCGCTTTTTGGTGAGCCCAGATCGAATTATGAGCTGAAATTCTTTCTCTGAGCAAACTTCTTGAAAATGGCTGCAAACCGTTTTTACTCTGTGGGAAAAACGGTTGAAGACGTTTTTGAGCGTTTCCGCCCAATTTCTCCAAAGGCCATCATTTGGTGAGCTATTGCCTTGAAAAAAGCTGGAAACATTTTTGCAGGCCTCTCTGATCGTTTCGGCTCCATTTTGCTAAAGTCCGCATTTTGTTGAGCCCAGATCGAATTATGAGCTGAAATTCTTTCTCTGAGCAAACTTCTTGAAAATGGCTGCAAACCGTTTTTACTCTGTGGGAAAAACGGTTGCAGGCGTTTTTGAGCGTTTCGGCCCAATTTCTCCAAAGACCGTCATTTGGTGAGCTATTGCCTTGAAAAAAGCTGAAAACATTTTTGCAGGCCTGTCTTAGCGTTTCGGCTCGATTTTGCCAAAGTCCGCATTTTGTTGAGCCCAGATCGAATTATGAGCTGAAATTCTTTCTCTGAGCAAACTTCTTGAAAATGGCTTCAAACGGTTTTTCCTCAGTGGGAAAACGGTTGCAGGCGTTTTTGAGCGTTTCGGCCCAATTTCTCCAAAGACCGTCATTTGGTGAGCTATTGCCTTGAAAAGCTGAAAACATTTTTGCGGGCCTCTCTGAGCGTTTTGGCTCGATTTTGCCAAAGTCCGCTTTTTGGTGAGCCCAGATCGAATTATAAGCTGAAATTCTTTCTCTGAGCAAACTTCTTGAAAATGGCTGCAAACCGTTTTTACTCTGTGGGAAAAACGGTTGCAGGTGTTTTTGAGCGTTTCCGCCCAATTTCTCCACAGGCCGTCATTTGATGAGCTATTGCTTTGAAAAAAGGTGGAAACTTTTTTGCAGGCCTCTCTGATCGTTTCGGCTCCATTTTGCCAAAGTCCGCATTTTGTTGAGCCCAGATCGAATTATGAGCTGAAATTCTTTCTCTGAGCAAACTTCTTGAAAATGGCTGCAAACCGTTTTTACTCTGTGGGAAAAACGGTTGCAGGTGTTTTTGAGCGTTTCCGCTCAATTTCTCCACAAGCCGTCATTTGATGAGCTATTGCTTCGAAAAAAGGTGGAAACATTTTTGCAGGCCTGTCTGAGCGTTTCGGCTCGATTTTGCCAAAGTCCGCTTTTTGGTGAGCCCAGATCGAATTATGAGCTGAAATTCTTTCTCTGAGCAAACTTCTTGAAAATGGCTGCAAACCGTTTTTACTCTGTGGGAAAAACGGTTGAAGACGTTTTTGAGCGTTTCCGCCCAATTTCTCCAAAGGCCATCATTTGGTGAGCTATTGCCTTGAAAAAAGCTGCAAACATTTTTGCAGGCCTCTCTGATCGTTTCGGCTCCATTTTGCCAAAGTCCGCATTTTGTTGAGCCCAGATCGAATTATGAGCTGAAATTCTTTCTCTGAGCAAACTTCTTGAAAATGGCTGCAAACCGTTTTTACTCTGTGGGAAAAACGGTTGCAGGCGTTTTTGAGCGTTTCGGCCCTATTTCTCCAAAGACCGTCATTTGGTGAGCTATTGCCTTGAAAAGCTGAAAACATTTTTGCAGGCCTGTCTGAGCGTTTCGGCTCGATTTTGCCAAAGTCCGCATTTTGTTGAGCCCAGATCGAATTATGAGCTGAAATTCTTTCTCTGAGCAAACTTCTTGAAAATGGCTTCAAACGGTTTTTCCTCTGTGGGAAAACGGTTGCAGGCGTTTTTGAGCGTTTCGGCCCAATTTCTCCAAAGACCGTCATTTGGTGAGCTATTGCCTTGAAAAGCTGAAAACATTTTTGCGGGCCTCTCTGAGCGTTTCGGCTCGATTTTGCCAAAGTCGGCTTTTTGGTGAGCCCAGATCGAATTATAAGCTGAAATTCTTTCTCTGAGCAAACTTCTTGAAAATGGCTGCAAACCGTTTTTACTCTGTGGGAAAAACGGTTGCAGGTGTTTTTGAACGTTTCCGCCCAATTTCTCCACAAGCCGTCATTTGGTGAGCTATTGCTTTGAAAAAAGGTGGAAACATTTTTGCAGGCCTGTCTGAGCGTTTGGGCTCGATTTTGCCAAAGTCCGCTTTTTGGTGATCCCAGGTCAAATTATGACCTGAAATTCTTTCTCTGAGCAAACTTCTTGAAAATGGCTGCAAACGGTTTTTACTCTGTGGGAAAAACGGATGAAGGCGTTTTTAAGCGTTTCCGCCCAATTTCTCCACAAGCCGTCATTTGATGAGCTATTGCTTAAAAAAAGCTGGAAACATTTTTGCAGGCCTCTCTGATCGTTTCGGCTCCATTTAGCCAAAGTCCGCATTTTGTTGAGCCCAGATCGAATTATGAGCTGAAATTCTTTCTCTGAACAAACTTCTTGAAAATGGCTGCAAACCGTTTTTACTCTGTGGGAAAAACGGTTGCAGGCGTTTTTGAGCGTTTCGGCCCAATTTCTCCATAGACCGTCATTTGGTGAGCTATTGCCTTGAAAAGCTGAAAACATTTTTGCGGGCCTCTCTGAGCGTTTCGGCTCGATTTTGCCAAAGTCGGCTTTTTGGTGATCCCAGATCGAATTATAAGCTGAAATTCTTTCTCTGAGCAAACTTCTTGAAAATGGCTGCAAACCGTTTTTACTCTGTGGGAAAAACGGTTGCAGGCGTTTTTGAGCGTTTCCGCCCAATTTCTCCATAGACCGTCATTTGGTGAGCTATTGCCTTGAAAAAGCTGAAAACATTTTTGCGGGCCTCTCTGAGCGTTTCGGCTCGATTTTGCCAAAGTCGGCTTTTTGGTGAGCCCAGGTCGAATTATAAGCTGAAATTCTTTCTCTGAGCAAACTTCTTGAAAATGGCTGCAAACGGTTTTTACTCTGTGGGAAAAACGGTTGAAGACGTTTTTGAGCGTTTCGGCCCAATTTCTCCAAAGGCCGTCATTTGGTGAGCTATTGCATTGAAAAAAGCTGGAAACATTTTTGCAGGCCTCTCTGATCGTTTCGGCTCCATTTTGCCAAAGTCCGCATTTTGTTGAGCCCAGATCGAATTATGAGCTGAAATTCTTTCTCTGAGCAAACTTCTTGAAAATGGCTGCAAACCGTTTTTACTCTGTGGGAAAAACGGTTGCAGGTGTTTTTGAGCGTTTCCGCCCAATTTCTCCACAAGCCGTCATTTGATGAGCTATTGCCTTGAAAAAAGCTGGAAACATTTTTGCAGGCCTCTCTGATCGTTTCGGCTCCATTTTGCCAAAGTCCGCATTTTGTTGAGCCCAGATCGAATTATGAGCTGAAATTCTTTCTCTGAGCAAACTTCTTGAAAATGGCTGCAAACCGTTTTTACTCTGTGGGAAAAACGGTTGCAGGTGTTTTTGAGCGTTTCCGCCCAATTTCTCCACAAGCCGTCATTTGATAAGCTATTGCTTTGAAAAAAGGTGGAAACATTTTTGCAGGCCTGTCTGAGCGTTTCGGCTCGATTTTGCCAAAGTCCGCTTTTTGGTGAGCCCAGATCGAATTATGAGCTGAAATTCTTTCTCTGAGCAAACTTCTTGAAAATGGCTGCAAACCGTTTTTACTCTGTGGGAAAAACGGTTGAAGACGTTTTTGAGCGTTTCGGCCCAATTTCTTCAAATGCCATCATTTGGTGAGCTATTGCCTTGAAAAAAGCTGGAAACATTTTTGCAGGCCTCTCTGATCGTTTCGGCTCCATTTTGCCAAAGTCCGCATTTTGTTGAGCCCAGATCGAATTATGAGCTGAAATTCTTTCTCTGAGCAAACTTCTTGAAAATGGCTGCAAAGTCTTTTTCTCTGTGGGAAAAACGGTTACAGGCGTTTTTGAGCATTTAGGCCAATTTCTCCAAAGGCCGTCATTTGTTGAGCTATTGCCTTGAAAAAAACTGGAAACATTTTTGCATTTTGCCTTTGTGAGCGTTTCGGCTCGATTTTGCCAAAGTCGGCTTTTTGGTGGGCCCAGGTCGAATTATGAGCTGAAATTCTTTCTCTGAGCAAACTTCTTGAAAATGGCTGCAAACGGTTTTTCCTCTGTGGGAAAACGGTTGCAGGCGTTTTTGAGCGTTTTGGCCCAATTTCTCCAAAGACCGTCATTTGGTGAGCTATTGCCTTGAAAAGCTGAAAACATTTTTGCAGGCCTCTCTGAGCGTTTCGGCTCGATTTTGCCAAAGTCGGCTTTTTGGTGAGCCCAGATCGAATTATAAGCTGAAATTCTTTCTCTGAGCAAACTTCTTGAAAATGGCTGCAAACCGTTTTTACTCTGTGGGAAAAACGGGTTCAGGCGTTTTTCAGCGTTTCCGCCTAATTTCTCCACAAGCCGTCATTTGATGAGCTATTGCCTTGAAAATAGCTGGAAATATTTTTGCAGGCCTCTCTGATCGTTTCGGCTCTATTTTGCCAAAGTCCGCATTTTGTTGAGCCCAGATCGAATTATGAGCTGAAATTCTTTCTCTGAGCAAACTTCTTGAAAATGGCTGCAAATCGTTTTTACTCTGTGGGAAAAACGGTTGCAGGTGTTTTTGAGCGTTTCCGCCCAATTTCTCCACAAGCCGTCATTTGGTGAGCTATTGCTTGAAAAAAGCTGGAAACATTTTTGCAGGCCTCTCTGATCGTTTCGGCTCTATTTTGCCAAAGTCCGCATTTTGTTGAGCCCAGATCGAATTATGAGCTGAAATTCTTTCTCTGAGCAAACTTCTTGAAAATGGCTGCAAACCGTTTTTACTCTGTGGGAAAAACGGTTGCAGGTGTTTTTGAGCGTTTCCGTCCAATTTCTCCACAAGCCGTCATTTGCTTGAAAAAAGCTGAAAACATTTTTGGAGGCCTCTCTGATCGTTTCGGCTCTATTTTGCCAAAGTCCGCATTTTGTTGAGCCCAGGTCGAATTATGAGCTGAAATTCTTTCTCTGAGCAAACTTCTTGAAAATGGCTTCAAACGGTTTTTCCTCTGTGGGAAAACGGTTGCAGGCGTTTTTGAGCGTTTCGGCCCAATTTCTCCAAAGACCGTCATTTGGTGAGCTATTGCCTTGAAAAGCTGAAAACATTTTTGCGGGCCTCTCTGAGCGTTTCGGCTCGATTTTGCCAAAGTCCGCTTTTTGGTGAGCCCAGGTCGAATTATAAGCTGAAATTCTTTCTCTGAGCAAACTTCTTGAAAATGGCTGCAAACTGTTTTTACTCTGTGGGAAAAACGGTTGCAGGTGTTTTTGAGCGTTTTCGCCCAATTTCTCCACAAGCCGTCATTTGATGAGCTATTGCTTTGAAAAAAGGTGGAAACATTTTTGCAGGCCTGTCTGAGCGTTTGGGCTCCATTTTGCCAAAGTCCGCATTTTGTTGAGCCCAGATCGAATTATGAGCTGAAATTCTTTCTCTGAGCAAACTTCTTGAAAATGGCTGCAAATCGTTTCTACTCTGTGGGAAAAACGGATGAAGGCGTTTTTAAGCGTTTCCGCCCAATTTCTCCACAAGCCGTCATTTGATGAGCTATTGCATTAAAAAAAGCTGGAAACATTTTTGCAGGCCTCTCTGATCGTTTCGGCTCCATTTTGCCAAAGTCCGCATTTTGTTGAGCCCAGATCGAATTATGAGCTGAAATTCTTTCTCTGAACAAACTTCTTGAAAATGGCTGCAAACCGTTTTTACTCTGTGGGAAAAACGGTTGCAGGCGTTTTTGAGCGTTTCGGCCCAATTTCTCCATAGACCGTCATTTGGTGAGCTATTGCCTTGAAAAGCTGAAAACATTTTTGCGGGCCTCTCTGAGCGTTTCGGCTCGATTTTGCCAAAGTCGGCTTTTTGGTGAGCCCAGATCGAATTATAAGCTGAAATTCTTTCTCTGAGCAAACTTCTTGAAAATGGCTGCAAACCGTTTTTACTCTGTGGGAAAAACGGTTGCAGGCGTTTTTGAGCGTTTCCGCCCAATTTCTCCATAGACCGTCATTTGGTGAGCTATTGCCTTGAAAAAGCTGAAAACATTTTTGCGGGCCTCTCTGAGCGTTTCGGCTCGATTTTGCCAAAGTCCGCTTTTTGGTTAGCCCAGGTCGAATTATAAGCTGAAATTCTTTCTCTGAGCAAACTTCTTGAAAATGGCTGCAAACGGTTTTTACTCTGTGGGAAAAACGGTTGAAGACGTTTTTGAGCGTTTCGGCCCAATTTCTCCAAAGGCCGTCATTTGGTGAGCTATTGCATTGAAAAAAGCTGGAAACATTTTTGCGGGCCTCTCTGATCGTTTCGGCTCCATTTTGCCAAAGTCCGCATTTTGTTGAGCCCAGATCGAATTATGAGCTGAAATTCTTTCTCTGAGCAAACTTCTTGAAAATGGCTGCAAACCGTTTTTACTCTGTGGGAAAAACGGTTGCAGGTGTTTTTGAGCGTTTCCGCCCAATTTCTCCACAAGCCGTCATTTGATGAGCTATTGCTTGAAAAAAGCTGGAAACATTTTTGCAGGCCTCTCTGATCGTTTCGGCTCCATTTTGCCAAAGTCCGCATTTTGTTGAGCCCAGATCGAATTATGAGCTGAAATTCTTTCTTTAAGCAAACTTCTTGAAAATGGCTGCAAACCGTTTTTACTCTGTGGGAAAAACGGTTGCAGGTGTTTTTGAGCGTTTCCGCCCAATTTCTCCACAAGCCGTCATTTGATAAGCTATTGCTTTGAAAAAAGGTGGAAACATTTTTGCAGGCCTCTCTGAGCGTTTCGGCTCGATTTTGCCAAAGTCCGCTTTTTGGTGAGCCCAGGTCGAATTATGAGCTGAAATTCTTTCTCTGAGCAAACTTCTTGAAAATGGCTGCAAACCGTTTTTACTCTGTGGGAAAAACGGTTTCAGGCGTTTTTGAGCGTTTCCGCCCAATTTCTCCACAAGCCGTCATTTGGTGAGCTATTGCCTTGAAAATAGCTGGAAACATTTTTGCAGGCCTCTCTGATCGTTTCGGCTCTATTTTGCCAAAGTCCGCATTTTGTTGAGCCCAGATCGAATTATGAGCTGAAATTCTTTCTCTGAGCAAACTTCTTGAAAATGGCTGCAAATCGTTTTTACTCTGTGGGAAAAACGGTTGCAGGTTTTTTTGAGCGTTTCCGCCCAATTTCTCCACAAGCCGTCATTTGATGAGCTATTGCCTTGAAAAAAGCTGGAAACATTTTTGCAGGCCTGTCTGAGCGTTTCGGCTCGATTTTGCCAAAGTCCGCATTTTGTTGAGCCCAGGTCGAATTATGAGCTGAAATTCTTTCTCTGAGCAAACTTCTTCAAAATGGCTGCAAACGGTTTTTCCTTTGTGGCAAAACGGTTGCAGGCGTTTTTGAGCGTTTCGGCCCAATTTCTCCATAGACCGTCATTTGGTGAGCTATTGCCTTGAAAAGCTGAAAACATTTTTGCGGGCCTCTCTGAGCGTTTCGGCTCGATTTTGCCAAAGTCGGCTTTTTGGTGAGCCCAGATCGAATTATAAGCTGAAATTCTTTCTTTGAGCAAACTTCTTGAAAATGGCTGCAAATCGTTTTTACTCTGTGGGAAAAAAGGTTGCAGGTGTTTTTGAGCGTTTCCGCCCAATTTCTCCACAAGCCGTCATTTGATGAGCTATTGCTTGAAAAAAGCTGGAAACATTTTTGCAGGCCTCTCTGATCGTTTCGGCTCCATTTTGCCAAAGTCCGCATTTTGTTGGGCCCAGATCGAATTATGAGCTGAAATTCTTTCTCTGAGCAAACTTCTTGAAAATGGCTGCAAACTGTTTTTACTCTGTGGGAAAAACGTTTGCAGGTGTTTTTGAGCGTTTCCGCCCAATTTCTCCACAGGCCGTCATTTGGTGAGCTATTGCTTTGAAAAAAGGTGGAAACATTTTTGCAGGCCTCTCTGAGCGTTTCGGCTCGATTTTGCCAAAGTCCGCTTTTTGGTGAGCCCAGGTCGAATTATGAGCTGAAATTCTTTCTCTGAGCAAACTTCTTGAAAATGGCTGCAAACGGTTTTTACTCTGTGGGAAAAACGGTTGAAGGCGTTTTTGAGCGTTTCGGCCCAATTTCTCCAAAGGCCGTCATTTGGTGAGCTATTGCCTTGAAAATGCTGAAAACATTTTTGCAGGCCTCTCTGATCGTTTCGGCTCCATTTTGCCAAAGTCCGCATTTTGTTGAGCCCAGATCGAATTATGAGCTGAAATTCTTTCTCTGAGCAAACTTCTTGAAAATGGCTGCAAACCGTTTTTACTCTGTGAGAAAAACGGTTGCAGGTGTTTTTGAGCGTTTCCTCCCAATTTCTCCACAAGCCGTCATTTGATGAGCTATTGCTTTGAAAAAAGGTGGAAACATTTTTGCAGGCCTGTCTGAGCGTTTCGGCTCGATTTTGCCAAAGTCCGCTTTTTGGTGAGCCCAGATCGAATTATGAGCTGAAATTCTTTCTCTGAGCAAACTTCTTGAAAATGGCTGCAAACCGTTTTTACTCTGTGGGAAAAACGGTTGCAGACGTTTTTGAGCGTTTCCGCCCAATTTCTCCAAAGGCCGTCATTTGGTGAGCTATTGCCTTGAAAAAAGCTGGAAACATTTTTGCAGGCCTCTCTAATCGTTTCGGCTCCATTTTGCCAAAGTCCGCATTTTGTTGAGCCCAGATCGAATTATGAGCTGAAATTCTTTCTCTGAGCAAACTTCTTGAAAATGGCTGCAAACCGTTTTTACTCTGTGGGAAAAACGGTTGCAGGCGTTTTTGAGCGTTTCGGCCCAATTTCTCCAAAGACCGTCATTTGGTGAGCTATTGCCTTGAAAAAGCTGAAAACATTTTTGCAGGCCTGTCTTAGCGTTTCGGCTCGATTTTGCCAAAGTCCGCATTTTGTTGAGCCCAGATCGAATTATGAGCTGAAATTCTTTCTCTGAGCAAACTTCTTGAAAATGGCTGCAAACGGTTTTTCCTTTGTGGGAAAACGGTTGCAGGCGTTTTTGAGCGTTTCGGCCCAATTTCTCCAAAGACCGTCATTTGGTGAGCTATTGCCTTGAAAAAAGCTGAAAACATTTTTGCGGGCCTCTCTGAGCGTTTCGGCTCGATTTTGCCAAAGTCGGCTTTTTGGTGAGCCCAGATCGAATTATAAGCTGAAATTCTTTCTCTGAGCAAACTTCTTGAAAATGGCTGCAAACTGTTTTTACTCTGTGGGAAAAACGGTTGCAGGTGTTTTTGAGCGTTTTCGCCCAATTTCTCCACAGGCCGTCATTTGGTGAGCTATTGCTTTGAAAAAAGGTGGAAACATTTTTGCAGGCCTGTCTGAGCGTTTCGGCTCCATTTTGCCAAAGTCCGCATTTTGTTGAGCCCAGGTCGAATTATGAGCTGAAATTCTTTCTCTGAGCAAACTTCTTGAAAATGGCTGCAAATCGTTTCTACTCTGTGGGAAAAACGGTTGCAGGCGTTTTTGAGCGTTTCCGCCCAATTTCTCCACAAGCCGTCATTTGATGAGCTATTGCATTAAAAAAAGCTGGAAACATTTTTGCAGGCCTCTCTGATCGTTTCGGCTCCATTTTGCCAAAGTCCGCATTTTGTTGAGCCCAGATCGAATTATGAGCTGAAATTCTTTCTCTGAGCAAACTTCTTGAAAATGGCTGCAAACGGTTTTTACTCTGTGGGAAAAACGGTTGCAGGCGTTTTTGAGCGTTTCGGCCCAATTTCTCCATAGACCGTCATTTGGTGAGCTATTGCCTTGAAAAGCTGAAAACATTTTTGCGGGCCTCTCTGAGCGTTTCGGCTCGATTTTGCCAAAGTCGGCTTTTTGGTGAGCCCAGATCGAATTATAAGCTGAAATTCTTTCTCTGAGCAAACTTCTTGAAAATGGCTGCAAACCGTTTTTACTCTGTGGGAAAAACGGTTGCAGGCGTTTTTGAGCGTTTCCGCCCAATTTCTCCACAGGCCGTCATTTGGTGAGCTATTGCCTTGAAAAAGCTGAAAACATTTTTGCGGGCCTCTCTGAGCGTTTCGGCTCGATTTTGCCAAAGTCCGCTTTTTGGTGAGCCCAGGTCGAATTATGAGCTGAAATTCTTTCTCTGAGCAAACTTCTTGAAAATGGCTGCAAACGGTTTTTACTCTGTGGGAAAAACGGTTGAAGGCGTTTTTGAGCGTTTCGGCCCAATTTCTCCAAAGGCCGTCATTTGGTGAGCTATTGCCTTGAAAAAAGCTGGAAACATTTTTGCGGGCCTCTCTGATCGTTTCGGCTCCATTTTGCCAAAGTCCGCATTTTGTTGAGCCCAGATCGAATTATGAGCTGAAATTCTTTCTCTGAGCAAACTTCTTGAAAATGGCTGCAAACCGTTTTTACTCTGTGGGAAAAACGGTTGCAGGTGTTTTTGAGCGTTTCCGCCCAATTTCTCCACAAGCCGTCATTTGATGAGCTATTGCTTGAAAAAAGCTGGAAACATTTTTGCAGGCCTCTCTGATCGTTTCGGCTCCATTTTGCCAAAGTCCGCATTTTGTTGAGCCCAGATCGAATTATGAGCTGAAATTCTTTCTTTAAGCAAACTTCTTGAAAATGGCTGCAAACCGTTTTTACTCTGTGGGAAAAACGGTTGCAGGCGTTTTTGAGCGTTTCCGCCCAATTTCTCCACAAGCCGCCATTTGATGAGCTATTGCTTTGAAAAAAGCTGGAAACATTTTTGCAGGCCTCTCTGATCGTTTCGGCTCTATTTTGCCAAAGTCCGCATTTTGTTGAGCCCAGATCGAATTATGAGCTGAAATTCTTTCTCTGAGCAAACTTCTTGAAAATGGCTGCAAACGGTTTTTCCTTTGTGGGAGAAACGGTTGCAGGCGTTTTTGAGCGTTTCGGCCCAATTTCTCCATAGACCGTCATTTGGTGAGCTATTGCCTTGAAAAGCTGAAAACATTTTTGCGGGCCTCTCTGAGCGTTTCGGCTCGATTTTGCCAAAGTCCGCTTTTTGGTGAGCCCAGATCGAATTATAAGCTGAAATTCTTTCTTTGAGCAAACTTCTTGAAAATGGCTGCAAACCGTTTTTACTCTGTGGGAAAAAAGGTTGCAGGTGTTTTTGAGCGTTTCCGCCCAATTTCTCCACAAGCCGTCATTTGATGAGCTATTGCTTTGAAAAAAGGTGGAAACATTTTTGCAGGCCTCTCTGATCGTTTCGGCTCCATTTTGCCAAATTCCGCTTTTTGTTGAGCCCAGATCAAATTATGAGCTGAAATTCTTTCTCTGAGCAAACTTCTTGAAAATGGCTGCAAACCGTTTTTACTCTGTGGGAAAAACGGTTGCAGGCGTTTTTGAGCGTTTCCGTCCAATTTCTCCAAAGGCCGTCATTTGGTGAGCTATTGCCTTGAAAAAAGCTGCAAACATTTTTGCAGGCCTCTCTAATCGTTTCGGCTCGATTTTGCCAAAGTCCGCATTTTGTTGAGCCCAGGTCGAATTATGAGCTGAAATTCTTTCTCTGAGCAAACTTCTTGAAAATGGCTGCAAACGGTTTTTCCTTTGTGGGAGAAACGGTTGCAGGCGTTTTTGAGCGTTTCGGCCCAATTTCTCCAAAGACCGTCATTTGGTGAGCTATTGCCTTGAAAAGCTGAAAACATTTTTGCGGGCCTCTCTGAGCGTTTCGGCTCGATTTTGCCAAAGTCCGCTTTTTGGTGAGCCCAGGTCGAATTATAAGCTGAAATTCTTTCTCTGAGCAAACTTCTTGAAAATGGCTGCAAACCGTTTTTACTCTGTGGGAAAAACGGTTGCAGGTGTTTTTGAGCGTTTCCGCCCAATTTCTCCACAAGCCGTCATTTGGTGAGCTATTGCTTTGAAAAAAGGTGGAAACATTTTTGCAGGCCTCTCTGATCGTTTCGGCTCCATTTTGCCAAAGTCCGCATTTTGTTGAGCCCAGATCGAATTATGAGCTGAAATTCTTTCTCTGAGCAAACTTCTTGAAAATGGCTGCAAACCGTTTTTACTCTGTGGGAAAAACGGTTGCAGGCGTTTTTGAGCGTTTCCGCCCAATTTCTCCACAGGCCGTCATTTGGTGAGCTATTGCTTTGAAAAAAGCTGGAAACATTTTTGCAGGCCTCTCTGAGCGTTTCGGCTCGATTTTGCCAAAGTCCGCTTTTTGGTGAGCCCAGATCGAATTATGAGCTGAAATTCTTTCTCTGAGCAAACTTCTTGAAAATGGCTGCAAACCGTTTTTACTCTGTGAGAAAAACGGTTGAAGGCGTTTTTGAGCGTTTCCGCCCAATTTCTCCAAAGGCCGTCATTTGGTGAGCTATTGCCTTGAAAAAAGCTGGAAACATTTTTGCAGGCCTCTCTGATCGTTTCGGCTCCATTTTGCCAAAGTCCGCATTTTGTTGAGCCCAGATCGAATTATGAGCTGAAATTCTTTCTCTGAGCAAACTTCTTGAAAATGGCTGCAAACCGTTTTT
This sequence comes from Oculina patagonica, assembly GCF_052425735.1. Taxonomy (NCBI): domain Eukaryota; kingdom Metazoa; phylum Cnidaria; class Anthozoa; order Scleractinia; family Oculinidae; genus Oculina; species Oculina patagonica. The sequence goes on along the minus strand of NC_135770.1, from coordinate 14,529,312 downwards.
ACTCTGTGGAAAAAACGGTTGCAGGCGTTTTTGAGCGTTTCGGCCCTATTTCTCCAAAGACCGTCATTTGGTGAGCTATTGCCTTGAAAAAAGCTGAAAACATTTTTGCAGGCCTCTCTTAGCGTTTCGGCTCGATTTTGCCAAAGTCCGCATTTTGTTGAGCCCAGATCGAATTATGAGCTGAAATTCTTTCTCTGAGCAAACTTCTTGAAAATGGCTGCAAACGGTTTTTCCTCTGTGGGAAAACGGTTGCAGGCGTTTTTGAGCGTTTCGGCCCAATTTCTCCAAAGACCGTCATTTGGTGAGCTATTGCCTTGAAAAGCTGAAAACATTTTTGCGGGCCTCTCTGAGCGTTTCGGCTCGATTTTGCCAAAGTCCGCTTTTTGGTGAGCCCAGGTCGAATTATAAGCTGAAATTCTTTCTCTGAGCAAACTTCTTGAAAATGGCTGCAAACCGTTTTTACTCTGTGGGAAAAACGGTTGCAGGTGTTTTTGAGCGTTTCCGCCCAATTTCTCCACAAGCCGTCATTTGGTGAGCTATTGCTTTGAAAAAAGGTGGAAACATTTTTGCAGGCCTGTCTGAGCGTTTCGGCTCGATTTTGCCAAAGTCCGCTTTTTGGTGAGCCCAGGTCAAATTATGACCTGAAATTCTTTCTCTGAGCAAACTTCTTGAAAATGGCTGCAAACGGTTTTTACTCTGTGGGAAAAACGGTTGAAGGCGTTTTTAAGCGTTTCCGTCCAATTTCTTTACAGGCCGTCATTTGGTGAGCTATTGCTTAAAAAAAGCTGGAAACATTTTTGCAGGCCTCTCTGATCGTTTCGGCTCCATTTTGCCAAAGTCCGCATTTTGTTGAGCCCAGATCGAATTATGAGCTGAAATTCTTTCTCTGAGCAAACTTCTTGAAAATGGCTGCAAACCGTTTTTACTCTGTGGGAAAAACGGTTGCAGGCGTTTTTGAGCGTTTCGGCCCAATTTCTCCATAGGCCGTCATTTGGTGAGCTATTGCCTTGAAAAGCTGAAAACATTTTTGCGGGCCTCTCTGAGCGTTTCGGCTCGATTTTGCCAAAGTCCGCTTTTTGGTGAGCCCAGGTCGAATTATGAGCTGAAATTCTTTCTCTGAGCAAACTTCTTGAAAATGGCTGCAAACCGTTTTTACTCTGTGGGAAAAACGGTTGCAGGCGTTTTTGAGCGTTTCCGCCCAATTTCTCCATAGGCCGTCATTTGGTGAGCTATTGCCTTGAAAAGCTGAAAACATTTTTGCGGGCCTCTCTGAGCGTTTCGGCTCGATTTTGCCAAAGTCGGCTTTTTGGTTGAGCCCAGATCGAATTATAAGCTGAAATTCTTTCTCTGAGCAAACTTCTTGAAAATGGCTGCAAACGGTTTTTACTCTGTGGGAAAAACGGTTGCAGACGTTTTTGAGCGTTTCGGCCCAATTTCTCCAAAGGCCGTCATTTGGTGAGCTATTGCCTTGAAAAAAGCTGGAAACATTTTTGCAGGCCTCTCTGATCGTTTCGGCTCCATTTTGCCAAAGTCCGCATTTTGTTGAGCCCAGATCGAATTATGAGCTGAAATTCTTTCTCTGAGCAAACTTCTTGAAAATGGCTGCAAACCGTTTTTACTCTGTGGGAAAAACGGTTGCAGGTGTTTTTGAGCGTTTCCGCCCAATTTCTCCACAAGCCGTCATTTGGTGAGCTATTGCCTTGAAAAAAGCTGGAAACATTTTTGCAGGCCTCTCTGATCGTTTCGGCTCCATTTTGCCAAAGTCCGCATTTTGTTGAGCCCAGATCGAATTATGAGCTGAAATTCTTTCTCTGAGCAAACTTCTTGAAAATGGCTGCAAACCGTTTTTACTCTGTGGGAAAAACGGTTGCAGGTGTTTTTGAGCGTTTCCGCCCAATTTCTCCACAAGCCGTCATTTGCTTGAAAAAAGCTGGAAACATTTTTGGAGGCCTCTCTGATCGTTTCGGCTCGATTTTGCCAAAGTCCGCATTTTGTTGAGCCCAGATCGAATTATGAGCTGAAATTCTTTCTCTGAGCAAACTTCTTGAAAATGGCTGCAAACGGTTTTTCCTCTGTGGGAAAAACGGTTGCAGGCGTTTTTGAGCGTTTCGGCCCAATTTCTCCAAAGACCGTCATTTGGTGAGCTATTGCCTTGAAAAAAGCTGAAAACATTTTTGCGGGCCTCTCTGAGCGTTTCGGCTCGATTTTGCTAAAGTCCGCTTTTTGGTGAGCCCAGATCGAATTATGAGCTGAAATTCTTTCTCTGAGCAAACTTCTTGAAAATGGCTGCAAACGGTTTTTACTCTGTGGGAAAAACGGTTGCAGGCGTTTTTGAGCGTTTCCGCCCAATTTCTCCACAAGCCGTCATTTGATGAGCTATTGCTTTGAAAAAAGCTGGAAACATTTTTGCAGGCCTCTCTGAGCGTTTCGGCTCGATTTTGCCAAAGTCCGCATTTTGTTGAGCCCAGGTCGAATTATGAGCTGAAATTCTTTCTCTGAGCAAACTTCTTGAAAATGGCTGCAAACCGTTTTTACTCTGTGGGAAAAACGGTTGCAGGCGTTTTTGAGCGTTTCGGCCCAATTTCTCCATAGACCGTCATTTGGTGAGCTATTGCCTTGAAAAGCTGAAAACATTTTTGCGGGCCTCTCTGAGCGTTTCGGCTCGATTTTGCCAAAGTCCGCTTTTTGGTGAGCCCAGGTCGAATTATAAGCTGAAATTCTTTCTCTGAGCAAACTTCTTGAAAATGGCTGCAAACGGTTTTTACTCTGTGGGAAAAACGGTTGCAGGCGTTTTTGAGCGTTTCCGCCCAATTTCTCCACAAGCCGTCATTTGGTGAGCTATTGCCTTGAAAAAAGCTGGAAACATTTTTGCAGGCCTCTCTGATCGTTTCGGCTCGATTTTGCCAAAGTCCGCATTTTGTTGAGCCCAGATCGAATTATGAGCTGAAATTCTTTCTCTGAGCAAACTTCTTGAAAATGGCTGCAAACGGTTTTTCCTCTGGTGGGAAAAACGGTTGCAGGCGTTTTTGAGCGTTTCGGCCCAATTTCTCCAAAGACCGTCATTTGGTGAGCTATTGCCTTGAAAAAGCTGAAAACATTTTTGCGGGCCTCTCTGAGCGTTTCGGCTCGATTTTGCCAAAGTCGGCTTTTTGGTGAGCCCAGATCGAATTATAAGCTGAAATTCTTTCTCTGAGCAAACTTCTTGAAAATGGCTGCAAACCGTTTTTACTCTGTGGGAAAAACGGTTGCAGGTGTTTTTGAGCGTTTCCGCCCAATTTCTCCACAGGCCGTCATTTGGTGAGCTATTGCTTTGAAAAAAGGTGGAAACATTTTTGCAGGCCTCTCTGATCGTTTCGGCTCCATTTTGCCAAAGTCCGCATTTTGTTGAGCCCAGATCGAATTATGAGCTGAAATTCTTTCTCTGAGCAAACTTCTTGAAAATGGCTGCAAACGGTTTTTACTCTGTGGGAAAAACGGTTGCAGGCGTTTTTGAGCGTTTCCGCCCAATTTCTCCACAAGCCGTCATTTGGTGAGCTATTGCTTTGAAAAAAGGTGGAAACATTTTTGCAGGCCTCTCTGAGCGTTTCGGCTCGATTTTGCCAAAGTCCGCTTTTTGGTGAGCCCAGGTCGAATTATGAGCTGAAATTCTTTCTCTGAGCAAACTTCTTGAAAATGGCTGCAAACCGTTTTTACTCTGTGGGAAAAACGGTTGAAGACGTTTTTGAGCGTTTCCGCCCAATTTCTCCAAAGGCCATCATTTGGTGAGCTATTGCCTTGAAAAAAGCTGGAAACATTTTTGCAGGCCTCTCTGATCGTTTCGGCTCCATTTTGCCAAAGTCCGCATTTTGTTGAGCCCAGATCGAATTATGAGCTGAAATTCTTTCTCTGAGCAAACTTCTTGAAAATGGCTGCAAACGTCTTTTTCTCTGTGGGAAAAACGGTTGCAGGCGTTTTTGAGCGTTCTCGGCCAATTTCTCCAAAGGCCGTCATTTGGTGAGCTATTGCCTTGAAAAAAACTGGAAACATTTTTGCAGTTGCCTCTCTGAGCGTTTCGGCTCGATTTTGCCAAAGTCCGCTTTTTGGTGAGCCCAGGTCGAATTATGAGCTGAAATTCTTTCTCTGAGCAAACTTCTTGAAAATGGCTGCAAACGGTTTTTACTCTGTGGGAAAAACGGTTTCAGGCGTTTTTGAGCGTTTCCGCCCAATTTCTCCACAAGCCGTCATTTGGTGAGCTATTGCCTTGAAAAAAGCTGGAAATATTTTTGCAGGCCTCTCTGATCGTTTCGGCTCGATTTTGCCAAAGTCCGCATTTTGTTGAGCCCAGATCGAATTATGAGCTGAAATTCTTTCTCTGAGCAAACTTCTTGAAAATGGCTGCAAACCGTTTTTACTCTGTGGGAAAAACGGTTGCAGGCGTTTTTGAGCGTTTCCGCCCAATTTCTCCACAAGCCGTCATTTGATGAGCTATTGCCTTGAAAAAAGCTGGAAACATTTTTGCAGGCCTCTCTGATCGTTTCGGCTCGATTTTGCCAAAGTCCGCATTTTGTTGAGCCCAGATCGAATTATGAGCTGAAATTCTTTCTCTGAGCAAACTTCTTGAAAATGGCTGCAAACCGTTTTTACTCTGTGGGAAAAACGGTTGCAGGCGTTTTTGAGCGTTTCCGTCCAATTTCTCCACAAGCCGTCATTTGGTGAGCTCCTTGAAAAAAGCTGAAAACATTTTTGCAGGCCTCTCTGATCGTTTCGGCTCGATTTTGCCAAAGTCCGCATTTTGGTGAGCCCAGATCGAATTATGAGCTGAAATTCTTTCTCTGAGCAAACTTCTTGAAAATGGCTGCAAACGGTTTTTCCTCTGTGGGAAAACGGTTGCAGGCGTTTTTGAGCGTTTCGGCCCAATTTCTCCAAAGACCGTCATTTGGTGAGCTATTGCCTTGAAAAGCTGAAAACATTTTTGCGGGCCTCTCTGAGCGTTTCGGCTCGATTTTGCCAAAGTCCGCTTTTTGGTGAGCCCAGATCAAATTATAAGCTGAAATTCTTTCTCTGAGCAAACTTCTTGAAAATGGCTGCAAACGGTTTTTACTCTGTGGGAAAAACGGTTGCAGGTGTTTTTGAGCGTTTTCGCCCAATTTCTCCACAGGCCGTCATTTGGTGAGCTATTGCTTTGAAAAAAGCTGGAAACATTTTTGCAGGCCTCTCTGAGCGTTTCGGCTCGATTTTGCCAAAGTCCGCATTTTGGTGAGCCCAGATCGAATTATGAGCTGAAATTCTTTCTCTGAGCAAACTTCTTGAAAATGGCTGCAAACGGTTTTTACTCTGTGGGAAAAACGGTTGCAGGCGTTTTTGAGCGTTTCGGCCCAATTTCTCCACAGGCCGTCATTTGGTGAGCTATTGCCTTGAAAAAAGCTGGAAACATTTTTGCAGGCCTCTCTGAGCGTTTCGGCTCGATTTTGCCAAAGTCCGCATTTTGTTGAGCCCAGGTCGAATTATGAGCTGAAATTCTTTCTCTGAGCAAACTTCTTGAAAATGGCTGCAAACGGTTTTTCCTCTGGTGGGAAAAACGGTTGCAGGCGTTTTTGAGCGTTTCGGCCCAATTTCTCCAAAGACCGTCATTTGGTGAGCTATTGCCTTGAAAAGCTGAAAACATTTTTGCGGGCCTCTCTGAGCGTTTTGGCTCGATTTTGCCAAAGTCCGCTTTTTGGTGAGCCCAGATCAAATTATAAGCTGAAATTCTTTCTCTGAGCAAACTTCTTGAAAATGGCTGCAAACGGTTTTTACTCTGTGGGAAAAACGGTTGCAGGCGTTTTTGAGCGTTTCCGCCCAATTTCTCCACAGGCCGTCATTTGGTGAGCTATTGCTTTGAAAAAAGCTGGAAACATTTTTGCAGGCCTCTCTGATCGTTTCGGCTCCATTTTGCCAAAGTCCGCATTTTGTTGAGCCCAGATCGAATTATGAGCTGAAATTCTTTCTCTGAGCAAACTTCTTGAAAATGGCTGCAAACCGTTTTTACTCTGTGGGAAAAACGGTTGCAGGTGTTTTTGAGCGTTTCCTCCCAATTTCTCCACAAGCCGTCATTTGGTGAGCTATTGCTTCGAAAAAAGGTGGAAACATTTTTGCAGGCCTGTCTGAGCGTTTCGGCTCGATTTTGCCAAAGTCCGCTTTTTGGTGAGCCCAGGTCGAATTATGAGCTGAAATTCTTTCTCTGAGCAAACTTCTTGAAAATGGCTGCAAACCGTTTTTACTCTGTGGGAAAAACGGTTGCAGGCGTTTTTGAGCGTTTCCGCCCAATTTCTCCAAAGGCCGTCATTTGGTGAGCTATTGCCTTGAAAAAAGCTGGAAACATTTTTGCAGGCCTCTCTGATCGTTTCGGCTCGATTTTGCCAAAGTCCGCATTTTGTTGATCCCAGATCGAATTATGAGCTGAAATTCTTTCTCTGAGCAAACTTCTTGAAAATGGCTGCAAACCGTTTTTACTCTGTGGGAAAAACGGTTGCAGGCGTTTTTGAGCGTTTCGGCCCTATTTCTCCAAAGACCGTCATTTGGTGAGCTATTGCCTTGAAAAAGGCTGAAAACATTTTTGCAGGCCTGTCTGAGCGTTTCGGCTCGATTTTGCCAAAGTCCGCTTTTTGTTGAGCCCAGGTCGAATTATGAGCTGAAATTCTTTCTCTGAGCAAACTTCTTGAAAATGGCTGCAAACGGTTTTTCCTCTGTGGGAAAACGGTTGCAGGCGTTTTTGAGCGTTTCGGCCCAATTTCTCCAAAGACCGTCATTTGGTGAGCTATTGCCTTGAAAAGCTGAAAACATTTTTGCGGGCCTCTCTGAGCGTTTCGGCTCGATTTTGCCAAAGTCCGCTTTTTGGTGAGCCCAGATCAAATTATAAGCTGAAATTCTTTCTCTGAGCAAACTTCTTGAAAATGGCTGCAAACCGTTTTTACTCTGTGGGAAAAACGGTTGCAGGTGTTTTTGAGCGTTTCCGCCCAATTTCTCCACAAGCCGTCATTTGGTGAGCTATTGCTTTGAAAAAAGGTGGAAACATTTTTGCAGGCCTCTCTGAGCGTTTCGGCTCGATTTTGCCAAAGTCCGCTTTTTGGTGATCCCAGGTCAAATTATGAGCTGAAATTCTTTCTTTGAGCAAACTTCTTGAAAATGGCTGCAAACGGTTTTTACTCTGTGGGAAAAACGGTTGAAGGCGTTTTTGAGCGTTTCCGCCCAATTTCTCCACAGGCCGTCATTTGGTGAGCTATTGCTTAAAAAAAGCTGGAAACATTTTTGCAGGCCTCTCTGATCGTTTCGGCTCCATTTTGCCAAAGTCCGCATTTTGTTGAGCCCAGATCGAATTATGAGCTGAAATTCTTTCTCTGAGCAAACTTCTTGAAAATGGCTGCAAACGGTTTTTACTCTGTGGGAAAAACGGTTGCAGGCGTTTTTGAGCGTTTCGGCCCAATTTCTCCATAGACCGTCATTTGGTGAGCTATTGCCTTGAAAATGCTGAAAACATTTTTGCGGGCCTCTCTGAGCGTTTCGGCTCGATTTTGCCAAAGTCCGCTTTTTGGTGATCCCAGGTCGAATTATGAGCTGAAATTCTTTCTCTGAGCAAACTTCTTGAAAATGGCTGCAAACGGTTTTTACTCTGTGGGAAAAACGGTTGCAGGCGTTTTTGAGCGTTTCCGCCCAATTTCTCCATAGGCCGTCATTTGGTGAGCTATTGCCTTGAAAAAAGCTGAAAACATTTTTGCGGGCCTCTCTGAGCGTTTCGGCTCGATTTTGCCAAAGTCCGCTTTTTGGTGAGCCCAGATCGAATTATGAGCTGAAATTCTTTCTCTGAGCAAACTTCTTGAAAATGGCTGCAAACGGTTTTTACTCTGTGGGAAAAACGGTTGCAGGCGTTTTTGAGCGTTTCGGCCCAATTTCTCCAAAGGCCGTCATTTGGTGAGCTATTGCCTTGAAAAAAGCTGCAAACATTTTTGCAGGCCTCTCTGATCGTTTCGGCTCGATTTTGCCAAAGTCCGCTTTTTGTTGAGCCCAGATCGAATTATGAGCTGAAATTCTTTCTCTGAGCAAACTTCTTGAAAATGGCTGCAAACCGTTTTTACTCTGTGGGAAAAACGTTTGCAGGTGTTTTTGAGCGTTTCCGCCCAATTTCTCCACAGGCCGTCATTTGGTGAGCTATTGCCTTGAAAAAAGCTGGAAACATTTTTGCAGGCCTCTCTGATCGTTTCGGCTCGATTTTGCCAAAGTCCGCATTTTGTTGAGCCCAGGTCAAATTATGAGCTGAAATTCTTTCTCTGAGCAAACTTCTTGAAAATGGCTGCAAACCGTTTTTACTCTGTGGGAAAAACGGTTGCAGGTGTTTTTGAGCGTTTCCGCCCAATTTCTCCACAAGCCGTCATTTGATGAGCTATTGCTTTGAAAAAAGCTGGAAACATTTTTGCAGGCCTCTCTGAGCGTTTCGGCTCGATTTTGCCAAAGTCCGCTTTTTGGTGATCCCAGATCGAATTATGAGCTGAAATTCTTTCTCTGAGCAAACTTCTTGAAAATGGCTGCAAACCGTTTTTACTCTGTGGGAAAAACGGTTGCAGGCGTTTTTGAGCGTTTCGGCCCAATTTCTCCACAGGCCATCATTTGGTGAGCTATTGCCTTGAAAAAAGCTGGAAACATTTTTGCAGGCCTCTCTGATCGTTTCGGCTCGATTTTGCCAAAGTCCGCATTTTGTTGAGCCCAGATCGAATTATGAGCTGAAATTCTTTCTCTGAGCAAACTTCTTGAAAATGGCTGCAAACGGTTTTTCTCTGTGGGAAAAACGTTTTCAGGCCTTTTTGAGCGTTTCGGCGCAATTTCTCCAAAGGCCGTCATTTGTTGAGCTATTGCCTTGAAAAAAGCTGGAAACATTTTTGCATTTGCCTCTGTGAGCGTTTCGGCTCGATTTTGCCAAAGTCCGCTTTTTGGTGAGCCCAGATCGAATTATGAGCTGAAATTCTTTCTCTGAGCAAACTTCTTGAAAATGGCTGCAAACGGTTTTTACTCTGTGGGAAAACGGTTGCAGGCGTTTTTGAGCGTTTCGGCCCAATTTCTCCAAAGACCGTCATTTGGTGAGCTATTGCCTTGAAAAGCTGAAAACATTTTTGCGGGCCTCTCTGAGCGTTTCGGCTCGATTTTGCTAAAGTCGGCTTTTTGGTGAGCCCAGGTCAAATTATAAGCTGAAATTCTTTCTCTGAGCAAACTTCTTGAAAATGGCTGCAAACCGTTTTTACTCTGTGGGAAAAACGGTTTCAGGTGTTTTTGAGCGTTTCCGCCCAATTTCTCCACAGGCCGTCATTTGGTGAGCTATTGCCTTGAAAATAGCTGGAAATATTTTTGCAGGCCTCTCTGATCGTTTCGGCTCGATTTTGCCAAAGTCCGCATTTTGTTGAGCCCAGGTCAAATTATGAGCTGAAATTCTTTCTCTGAGCAAACTTCTTGAAAATGGCTGCAAACCGTTTTTACTCTGTGGGAAAAACGGTTGCAGGCGTTTTTGAGCGTTTCCGCCCAATTTCTCCACAAGCCGTCATTTGGTGAGCTATTGCCTTGAAAAAAGCTGGAAACATTTTTGCAGGCCTCTCTGATCGTTTCGGCTCGATTTTGCCAAAGTCCGCATTTTGTTGAGCCCAGGTCAAATTATGAGCTGAAATTCTTTCTCTGAGCAAACTTCTTGAAAATGGCTGCAAACGGTTTTTACTCTGTGGGAAAAACGGTTGCAGGTGTTTTTGAGCGTTTCCGTCCAATTTCTCCAACCGCACTTAAAAAAGCTGAAAACATTTTGGAGGCCTCTCTGATCGTTTCGGCTCGATTTTGCTAAAGTCCGCATTTTGGTGAGCCCAGATCAAATTATGAGCTGAAATTCTTTCTCTGAGCAAACTTCTTGAAAATGGCTGCAAACGGTTTTTCCTCTGTGGGAAAACGGTTGCAGGCGTTTTTGAGCGTTTCGGCCCAATTTCTCCAAAGACCGTCATTTGGTGAGCTATTGCCTTGAAAAGCTGAAAACATTTTTGCGGGCCTCTCTGAGCGTTTCGGCTCGATTTTGCCAAAGTCCGCTTTTTGGTGAGCCCAGGTCGAATTATAAGCTGAAATTCTTTCTCTGAGCAAACTTCTTGAAAATGGCTGCAAACGGTTTTTACTCTGTGGGAAAAACGGTTGCAGGCGTTTTTGAGCGTTTCCGCCCAATTTCTCCACAGGCCGTCATTTGGTGAGCTATTGCTTTGAAAAAAGCTGGAAACATTTTTGCAGGCCTCTCTGAGCGTTTCGGCTCGATTTTGCCAAAGTCCGCTTTTTGTTGAGCCCAGGTCAAATTATGAGCTGAAATTCTTTCTCTGAGCAAACTTCTTGAAAATGGCTGCAAACCGTTTCTACTCTGGGGGAAAAACGGTTGCAGGCGTTTTTGAGCGTTTCCGCCCAATTTCTCAACAGGCCGTCATTTGGTGAGCTATTGCCTTGAAAAAAGCTGGAAACATTTTTGCAGGCCTCTCTGAGCGTTTCGGCTCGATTTTGCCAAAGTCCGCTTTTTGGTGAGCCCAGGTCAAATTATGAGCTGAAATTCTTTCTCTGAGCAAACTTCTTGAAAATGGCTGCAAACGGTTTTTACTCTGTGGGAAAAACGGTTGCAGGCGTTTTTGAGCGTTTCCGCCCAATTTCTCCACAGGCCGTCATTTGGTGAGCTATTGCCTTGAAAAAAGCTGCAAACATTTTTGCAGGCCTCTCTGATCGTTTCGGCTCGATTTTGCCAAAGTCCGCATTTTGTTGAGCCCAGATCGAATTATGAGCTGAAATTCTTTCTCTGAGCAAACTTCTTGAAAATGGCTGCAAACCGTTTTTACTCTGTGGGAAAAACGGTTGCAGGCGTTTTTGAGCGTTTCCGCCCAATTTCTCCACAAGCCGTCATTTGGTGAGCTATTGCTTTGAAAAAAGCTGGAAACATTTTTGCAGGCCTGTCTGAGCGTTTCGGCTCGATTTTGCCAAAGTCCGCTTTTTGGTGATCCCAGGTCGAATTATGAGCTGAAATTCTTTCTCTGAGCAAACTTCTTGAAAATGGCTGCAAACGGTTTTTACTCTGTGGGAAAAACGTTTGCAGGCGTTTTTGAGCGTTTCCGCCCAATTTCTCCACAGGCCGTCATTTGGTGAGCTATTGCCTTAAAAAAGCTGAAAACATTTTTGCAGGCCTCTCTGAGCGTTTCGGCTCGATTTTGCCAAAGTCCGCTTTTTGTTGAGCCCAGGTCGAATTATGAGCTGAAATTCTTTCTCTGAGCAAACTTCTTGAAAATGGCTGCAAACGGTTTTTACTCTGTGGGAAAAACGGTTGCAGGCGTTTTTGAGCGTTTCGGCCCAATTTCTCCACAGGCCGTCATTTGGTGAGCTATTGCCTTGAAAAAAGCTGGAAACATTTTTGCAGGCCTCTCTGATCGTTTCGGCTCGATTTTGCCAAAGTCCGCATTTTGTTGAGCCCAGATCAAATTATGAGCTGAAATTCTTTCTCTGAGCAAACTTCTTGAAAATGGCTGCAAACGGTTTTTCCTCTGTGGGAAAAACGGTTGCAGGCGTTTTTGAGCGTTTCGGCCCAATTTCTCCAAAGACCGTCATTTGGTGAGCTATTGCCTTGAAAAAGGCTGCAAACATTTTTGCGGGCCTCTCTGAGCGTTTCGGCTCGATTTTGCTAAAGTCCGCTTTTTGGTGAGCCCAGATCAAATTATGAGCTGAAATTCTTTCTCTGAGCAAACTTTTTGAAAATGGCTGCAAACGGTTTTTACTCTGTGGGAAAAACGGTTGCAGGCGTTTTTGAGCGTTTCCGCCCAATTTCTCCACAAGCCGCCATTTGGTGAGCTATTGCTTTGAAAAAGGCTGGAAACATTTTTGCAGGCCTCTCTGAGCGTTTCGGCTCGATTTTGCCAAAGTCCGCTTTTTGGTGATCCCAGGTCGAATTATGAGCTGAAATTCTTTCTCTGAGCAAACTTCTTGAAAATGGCTGCAAACGGTTTTTCCTCTGTGGGAAAAACGTTTGCAGGCGTTTTTGAGCGTTTCGGCCCAATTTCTCCAAAGGCCGTCATTTGGTGAGCTATTGCCTTGAAAAGCTGAAAACATTTTTGCGGGCCTCTCTGAGCGTTTCGGCTCGATTTTGCTAAAGTCCGCTTTTTGGTGATCCCAGGTCAAATTATGAGCTGAAATTCTTTCTCTGAGCAAACTTCTTGAAAATGGCTGCAAACGGTTTTTACTCTGTGGGAAAAACGGTTGCAGGCGTTTTTGAGCGTTTCCGCCCAATTTCTCCACAAGCCGTCATTTGGTGAGCTATTGCCTTGAAAAAAGGTGGAAACATTTTTGCAGGCCTGTCTGAGCGTTTCGGCTCGATTTTGCCAAAGTCCGCTTTTTGGTGAGCCCAGGTCAAATTATGAGCTGAAATTCTTTCTCTGAGCAAACTTCTTGAAAATGGCTGCAAACGGTTTTTACTCTGTGGGAAAAACGGTTGCAGGCGTTTTTGAGCGTTTCGGCCCAATTTCTCCACAGGCCGTCATTTGGTGAGCTATTGCCTTGAAAAAGCCTGGAAACATTTTTGCGGGCCTCTCTGAGCGTTTCGGCTCGATTTTGCCAAAGTCCGCTTTTTGGTGATCCCAGGTCAAATTATGAGCTGAAATTCTTTCTCTGAGCAAACTTCTTGAAAATGGCTGCAAACCGTTTTTACTCTGGGGGAAAAACGGTTGCAGGCGTTTTTGAGCGTTTCCGCCCAATTTCTCCACAGGCCGTCATTTGGTGAGCTATTGCCTTGAAAAAAGCTGCAAACATTTTTGCAGGCCTCTCTGATCGTTTCGGCTCGATTTTGCCAAAGTCCGCATTTTGTTGAGCCCAGGTCAAATTATGAGCTGAAATTCTTTCTCTGAGCAAACTTCTTGAAAATGGCTGCAAACGGTTTTTACTCTGTGGGAAAAACGGTTGCAGGCGTTTTTGAGCGTTTCGGCCCAATTTCTCCACAGGCCGTCATTTGGTGAGCTATTGCCTTGAAAAAGGCTGAAAACATTTTTGCGGGCCTCTCTGAGCGTTTCGGCTCGATTTTGCTAAAGTCCGCTTTTTGGTGATCCCAGGTCAAATTATGAGCTGAAATTCTTTCTCTGAGCAAACTTCTTGAAAATGGCTGCAAACGGTTTTTACTCTGTGGGAAAAACGTTTGCAGGCGTTTTTGAGCGTTTCCGCCCAATTTCTCCACAGGCCGTCATTTGGTGAGCTATTGCCTTGAAAAAAGCTGGAAACATTTTTGCAGGCCTCTCTGAGCGTTTCGGCTCGATTTTGCTAAAGTCCGCTTTTTGGTGATCCCAGGTCAAATTATGAGCTGAAATTCTTTCTCTGAGCAAACTTCTTGAAAATGGCTGCAAACGGTTTTTACTCTGTGGGAAAAACGGTTGCAGGCGTTTTTGAGCGTTTCGGCCCAATTTCTCCACAGGCCGTCATTTGGTGAGCTATTGCCTTGAAAAAAGCTGGAAACATTTTTGCGGGCCTCTCTGAGCGTTTCGGCTCGATTTTGCCAAAGTCCGCTTTTTGGTGAGCCCAGGTCAAATTATGAGCTGAAATTCTTTCTCTGAGCAAACTTCTTGAAAATGGCTGCAAACCGTTTTTACTCTGTGGGAAAAACGTTTGCAGGCGTTTTTGAGCGTTTCCGCCCAATTTCTCCACAGGCCGTCATTTGGTGAGCTATTGCCTTGAAAAAAGCTGGAAACATTTTTGCAGGCCTCTCTGATCGTTTCGGCTCGATTTTGCCAAAGTCCGCATTTTGGTGATCCCAGGTCAAATTATGAGCTGAAATTCTTTCTCTGAGCAAACTTCTTGAAAATGGCTGCAAACGGTTTTTACTCTGTGGGAAAAACGTTTGCAGGCGTTTCTGAGCGTTTCGGCCCAATTTCTCCACAGGCCGTCATTTGGTGAGCTATTGCCTTGAAAAAAGCTGAAAACATTTTTGCAGGCCTCTCTGAGCGTTTCGGCTCGATTTTGCTAAAGTCCGCTTTTTGGTGAGCCCAGGTCAAATTATGAGCTGAAATTCTTTCTCTGAGCAAACTTCTTGAAAATGGCTGCAAACGGTTTTTACTCTGTGGGAAAAACGTTTGCAGGCGTTTTTGAGCGTTTCCGCCCAATTTCTCAACAGGCCGCCATTTGGTGAGCTATTGCCTTGAAAAAAGCTGCAAACATTTTTGCAGGCCTCTCTGAGCGTTTCGGCTCGATTTTGCTAAAGTCCGCTTTTTGGTGATCCCAGGTCGAATTATGAGCTGAAATTCTTTCTCTGAGCAAACTTCTTGAAAATGGCTGCAAACGGTTTTCACTCTGTGGGAAAAACGTTTGCAGGCGTTTTTGAGCGTTTCGGCCCAATTTCTCCACAGGCCGTCATTTGGTGAGCTATTGCCTTGAAAAAAGCTGGAAACATTTTTGCGGGCCTCTCTGATCGTTTCGGCTCGATTTTGCTAAAGTCCGCATTTTGTTGAGCCCAGGTCAAATTATGAGCTGAAATTCTTTCTCTGAGCAAACTTCTTGAAAATGGCTGCAAACCGTTTTTACTCTGTGGGAAAAACGGTTGCAGGTGTTTCTGAGCGTTTCCGCCCAATTTCTCCACAGGCCGTCATTTGGTGAGCTATTGCTTGAAAAAAGCTGGAAACATTTTTTGCAGGCCTCTCTGATCGTTTCGGCTCGATTTTGCTAAAGTCCGCATTTTGTTGATCCCAGGTCAAATTATGAGCTGAAATTCTTTCTCTGAGCAAACTTCTTGAAAATGGCTGCAAACGGTTTTTACTCTGTGGGAAAAACGGTTGCAGGCGTTTTTGAGCGTTTCGGCCCAATTTCTCCATAGACCGTCATTTGGTGAGCTATTGCCTTGAAAAAGCTGAAAACATTTTTGCGGGCCTCTCTGATCGTTTCGGCTCGATTTTGCTAAAGTCCGCATTTTGTTGATCCCAGGTCGAAATATGAGCTGAAATTCTTTCTCTGAGCAAACTTCTTGAAAATGGCTGCAAACCGTTTTTACTCTGTGGGAAAAACGGTTGCAGGCGTTTCTGAGCGTTTCGGCCCAATTTCTCCAAAGACCGTCATTTGGTGAGCTATTGCCTTGAAAAAAGCTGAAAACATTTTTGCAGGCCTCTCTGAGCGTTTCGGCTCGATTTTGCCAAAGTCCGCTTTTTGGTGATCCCAGGTCAAATTATGAGCTGAAATTCTTTCTCTGAGCAAACTTCTTGAAAATGGCTGCAAACGGTTTTTACTCTGTGGGAAAAACGTTTGCAGGCGTTTTTGAGCGTTTCGGCCCAATTTCTCCACAGGCCGTCATTTGGTGAGCTATTGCCTTGAAAAAAGCTGCAAACATTTTTGCAGGCCTCTCTGAGCGTTTCGGCTCGATTTTGCTAAAGTCCGCTTTTTGGTGATCCCAGGTCAAATTATGAGCTGAAATTCTTTCTCTGAGCAAACTTCTTGAAAATGGCTGCAAACGGTTTTTACTCTGTGGGAAAAACGTTTGCAGGCATTTTTGAGCGTTTCGGCCCAATTTCTCCAAAGGCCGTCATTTGGTGAGCTATTGCCTTGAAAATGGCTGCAAACATTTTTGCGGGCCTCTCTGAGCGTTTCGGCTCGATTTTGCTCAAAGTCCGCTTTTTGGTGATCCCAGGTCAAATTATGAGCTGAAATTCTTTCTCTGAGCAAACTTCTTGAAAATGGCTGCAAACGGTTTTTACTCTGGGGGAAAAACGGTTGCAGACGTTTTTGAGCGTTTCCGCCCAATTTCTCCACAAGCCGTCATTTGGTGAGCTATTGCCTTGAAAAAAGCTGGAAACATTTTTGCAGGCCTCTCTGATCGTTTCGGCTCGATTTTGCCAAAGTCCGCTTTTTGTTGATCCCAGGTCAAATTATGAGCTGAAATTCTTTCTCTGAGCAAACTTCTTGAAAATGGCTGCAAACGGTTTTTACTCTGTGGGAAAAACGGTTGCAGGCGTTTTTGAGCGTTTCGGCCCAATTTCTCCACAGGCCGTCATTTGGTGAGCTATTGCCTTGAAAAGCTGAAAACATTTTTGCGGGCCTCTCTGAGCGTTTCGGCTCGATTTTGCTAAAGTCCGCTTTTTGGTGATCCCAGGTCAAATTATGAGCTGAAATTCTTTCTCTGAGCAAACTTCTTGAAAATGGCTGCAAACGGTTTTTACTCTGGGGGAAAAACGGTTGCAGGCGTTTTTGAGCGTTTCGGCCCAATTTCTCCACAGGCCGTCATTTGGTGAGCTATTGCCTTGAAAATAGCTGCAAACATTTTTGCAGGCCTCTCTGATCGTTTCGGCTCGATTTTGCTAAAGTCCGCATTTTGTTGATCCCAGGTCAAATTATGAGCTGAAATTCTTTCTCTGAGCAAACTTCTTGAAAATGGCTGCAAACGGTTTTTACTCTGTGGGAAAAACGGTTGCAGGCGTTTTTGAGCGTTTCGGCCCAATTTCTCCAAAGACCGTCATTTGGTGAGCTATTGCCTTGAAAAAAGCTGAAAACATTTTTGCGGGCCTCTCTGAGCGTTTCGGCTCGATTTTGCTCAAAGTCCGCTTTTTGGTGATCCCAGGTCAAATTATGAGCTGAAATTCTTTCTCTGAGCAAACTTCTTGAAAATGGCTGCAAACGGTTTTTACTCTGGGGGAAAAACGGTTGCAGACGTTTTTGAGCGTTTCCGGCCAATTTCTCCACAGGCCGCCATTTGGTGAGCTATTGCTTGAAAAAAGCTGGAAACAGTTTTGCAGGCCTCTCTGAGCGTTTCGGCTCGATTTTGCCAAAGTCCGCATTTTGGTGAGCCCAGGTCAAATTATGAGCTGAAATTCTTTCTCTGAGCAAACTTCTTGAAAATGGCTGCAAACGGTTTTTACTCTGGGGGAAAAACGGTTGCAGGCGTTTTTGAGCGTTTCGGCCCAATTTCTCAAAAGGCCGTCATTTGGTGAGCTATTGCCTTGAAAAAGGCTGAAAACATTTTTGCAGGCCTCTCTGAGCGTTTCGGCTCGATTTTGCTAAAGTCCGCTTTTTGGTGATCCCAGGTCAAATTATGAGCTGAAATTCTTTCTCTGAGCAAACTTCTTGAAAATGGCTGCAAACGGTTTTTACTCTGGGGGAAAAACGGTTGCAGGCGTTTTTGAGCGTTTCGGCCCAATTTCTCCACAGGCCGTCATTTGGTGAGCTATTGCCTTGAAAAAAGCTGGAAACATTTTTGCAGGCCTCTCTGATCGTTTCGGCTCGATTTTGCTAAAGTCCGCATTTTGGTGAGCCCAGGTCAAATTATGAGCTGAAATTCTTTCTCTGAGCAAACTTCTTGAAAATGGCTGCAAACGGTTTTTACTCTGGGGGAAAAACGGTTGCAGGCGTTTTTGAGCGTTTCGGTCCAATTTCTCCACAGGCCGTCATTTGGTGAGCTATTGCCTTGAAAAAAGCTGCAAACATTTTTGCGGGCCTCTCTGAGCGTTTCGGCTCGATTTTGCTAAAGTCCGCTTTTTGGTGATCCCAGGTCAAATTATGAGCTGAAATTTTTTCTCTGAGCAAACTTCTTGAAAATGGCTGCAAACGGTTTTTACTCTGGGGGAAAAACGTTTGCAGGCCTTTTTGAGCGTTTCGGCGCAATTTCTCCAAAGGCCGTCATTTGGTGAGCTATTGCCTTGAAAAAAGCTGCAAACATTTTTGCGGGCCTCTCTGAGCGTTTCGGCTCGATTTTGCTAAAGTCCGCTTTTTGGTGATCCCAGGTCAAATTATGAGCTGAAATTTTTTCTCTGAGCAAACTTCTTGAAAATGGCTGCAAACGGTTTTTACTCTGGGGGAAAAACGGTTGCAGGCGTTTTTGAGCGTTTCCGCCCAATTTCTCCACAGGCCGTCATTTGGTGAGCTATTGCCTTGAAAAAAGCTGGAAACATTTTTGCAGGCCTCTCTGATCGTTTCGGCTCGATTTTGCCAAAGTCCGCATTTTGGTGAGCCCAGGTCAAATTATGAGCTGAAATTCTTTCTCTGAGCAAACTTCTTGAAAATGGCTGCAAACGGTTTTTACTCTGTGGGAAAAACGTTTGCAGGCGTTTTTGAGCGTTTCGGCCCAATTTCTCCACAGACCGTCATTTGGTGAGCTATTGCCTTGAAAAAAGCTGAAAACATTTTTGCGGGCCTCTCTGAGCGTTTCGGCTCGATTTTGCTAAAGTCCGCTTTTTGGTGATCCCAGGTCAAATTATGAGCTGAAATTCTTTCTCTGAGCAAACTTCTTGAAAATGGCTGCAAACGGTTTTTACTCTGGGGGAAAAACGTTTGCAGGCGTTTTTGAGCGTTTCCGCCCAATTTCTCAACAGGCCGCCATTTGGTGAGCTATTGCCTTGAAAAAAGCTGCAAACATTTTTGCAGGCCTCTCTGAGCGTTTCGGCTCGATTTTGCTAAAGTCCGCTTTTTGGTGAGCCCAGGTCAAATTATGAGCTGAAATTCTTTCTCTGAGCAAACTTCTTGAAAATGGCTGCAAACGGTTTTTACTCTGGGGGAAAAACGTTTGCAGGCGTTTTTGAGCGTTTCGGCCCAATTTCTCCAAAGGCCGTCATTTGGTGAGCTATTGCCTTGAAAAAAGCTGCAAACATTTTTGCAGGCCTCTCTGAGCGTTTCGGCTCGATTTTGCTAAAGTCCGCTTTTTGGTGATCCCAGGTCAAATTATAAGCTGAAATTCTTTCTCTGAGCAAACTTCTTGAAAATGGCTGCAAACGGTTTTTACTCTGTGGGAAAAACGTTTGCAGGTGTTTTTGAGCGTTTCCGCCCAATTTCTCCACAGGCCGTCATTTGGTGAGCTATTGCTTTGAAAAAAGGTGGAAACATTTTTGCAGGCCTGTCTGAGCGTTTCGGCTCGATTTTGCCAAAGTCCGCTTTTTGGTGAGCCCAGGTCAAATTATGAGCTGAAATTCTTTCTCTGAGCAAACTTCTTGAAAATGGCTGCAAACGGTTTTTACTCTGTGGGAAAAACGGTTGCAGGCCTTTCTGAGCGTTTCGGCCCAATTTCTCAACAGGCCGTCATTTGGTGAGCTATTGCCTTGAAAAGCTGAAAACATTTTTGCGGGCCTCTCTGAGCGTTTCGGCTCGATTTTGCTAAAGTCCGCTTTTTGGTGATCCCAGGTCAAATTATGAGCTGAAATTCTTTCTCTGAGCAAACTTCTTGAAAATGGCTGCAAACGGTTTTTACTCTGGGGGAAAAACGTTTGCAGGCGTTTTTGAGCGTTTCGGCCCAATTTCTCCAAAGGCCGTCATTTGGTGAGCTATTGCCTTGAAAAAAGCTGGAAACATTTTTGCGGGCCTCTCTGATCGTTTCGGCTCGATTTTGCCAAAGTCCGCATTTTGTTGAGCCCAGGTCGAATTATGAGCTGAAATTCTTTCTCTGAGCAAACTTCTTGAAAATGGCTGCAAACGGTTTTTACTCTGTGGGAAAAACGTTTGCAGGTGTTTTTGAGCGTTTCCGCCCAATTTCTCCACAGGCCGTCATTTGGTGAGCTATTGCCTTGAAAAAAGCTGCAAACATTTTTGCAGGCCTCTCTGAGCGTTTCGGCTCGATTTTGCTAAAGTCCGCTTTTTGTTGAGCCCAGGTCAAATTATGAGCTGAAATTCTTTCTCTGAGCAAACTTCTTGAAAATGGCTGCAAACCGTTTTTACTCTGTGGGAAAAACGTTTGCAGGCGTTTTTGAGCGTTTCGGCCCAATTTCTCCACAGGCCGTCATTTGGTGAGCTATTGCCTTGAAAAAAGCTGCAAACATTTTTGCAGGCCTCTCTGATCGTTTCGGCTCGATTTTGCTAAAGTCCGCATTTTGTTGATCCCAGGTCAAAATATGAGCTGAAATTCTTTCTCTGAGCAAACTTCTTGAAAATGGCTGCAAACCGTTTTTACTCTGTGGGAAAAACGGTTGCAGGCGTTTTTGAGCGTTTCGGCCCAATTTCTCCAAAGACCGTCATTTGGTGAGCTATTGCCTTGAAAAAAGCTGCAAACATTTTTGCAGGCCTGTCTGAGCGTTTCGGCTCGATTTTGCTAAAGTCCGCTTTTTGTTGAGCCCAGGTCAAATTATGAGCTGAAATTCTTTCTCTGAGCAAACTTCTTGAAAATGGCTGCAAACGGTTTTTACTCTGTGGGAAAAACGGTTGCAGGCGTTTTTGAGCGTTTCGGCCCAATTTCTCCATAGGCCGTCATTTGGTGAGCTATTGCCTTGAAAAGCTGAAAACATTTTTGCGGGCCTCTCTGAGCGTTTCGGCTCGATTTTGCTAAAGTCCGCTTTTTGGTGAGCCCAGATCAAATTATGAGCTGAAATTCTTTCTCTGAGCAAACTTCTTGAAAATGGCTGCAAACGGTTTTTACTCTGTGGGAAAAACGGTTGCAGGCGTTTTTGAGCGTTTCGGCCCAATTTCTCCAAAGGCCGTCATTTGGTGAGCTATTGCCTTGAAAAAGGCTGCAAACATTTTTGCAGGCCTGTCTGAGCGTTTCGGCTCGATTTTGCTAAAGTCCGCATTTTGGTGAGCCCAGGTCAAATTATGAGCTGAAATTCTTTCTCTGAGCAAACTTCTTGAAAATGGCTGCAAACGGTTTTTACTCTGTGGGAAAAACGGTTGCAGGCGTTTTTGAGCGTTTCGGCCCAATTTCTCCAAAGGCCGTCATTTGGTGAGCTATTGCCTTGAAAAGCTGAAAACATTTTTGCGGGCCTCTCTGAGCGTTTCGGCTCGATTTTGCTAAAGTCCGCTTTTTGGTGATCCCAGGTCAAATTATGAGCTGAAATTCTTTCTCTGAGCAAACTTCTTGAAAATGGCTGCAAACGGTTTTTACTCTGGGGGAAAAACGGTTGCAGGCGTTTTTGAGCGTTTCGACCCAATTTCTCCACAGGCCGCCATTTGGTGAGCTATTGCCTTGAAAATAGCTGGAAACATTTTTGCAGGCCTCTCTGATCGTTTCGGCTCGATTTTGCTAAAGTCCGCTTTTTGGTGATCCCAGGTCAAATTATGAGCTGAAATTCTTTCTCTGAGCAAACTTCTTGAAAATGGCTGCAAACGGTTTTTACTCTGTGGGAAAAACGTTTGCAGGCGTTTTTGAGCGTTTCGGCCCAATTTCTCAACAGGCCGTCATTTGGTGAGCTATTGCCTTGAAAAAGGCTGCAAACATTTTTGCAGGCCTCTCTGAGCGTTTCGGCTCGATTTTGCTAAAGTCCGCTTTTTGGTGATCCCAGGTCAAATTATGAGCTGAAATTCTTTCTCTGAGCAAACTTCTTGAAAATGGCTGCAAACGGTTTTTACTCTGTGGGAAAAACGGTTGCAGGCGTTTTTGAGCGTTTCCGCCCAATTTCTCCAAAGGCCGTCATTTGGTGAGCTATTGCCTTGAAAAAAGCTGCAAACATTTTTGCAGGCCTCTCTGAGCGTTTCGGCTCGATTTTGCTAAAGTCCGCATTTTGTTGATCCCAGGTCAAATTATGAGCTGAAATTCTTTCTCTGAGCAAACTTCTTGAAAATGGCTGCAAACGGTTTTTACTCTGTGGGAAAAACGGTTGCAGGCGTTTTTGAGCGTTTCGGCCCAATTTCTCCAAAGACCGTCATTTGGTGAGCTATTGCCTTGAAAAAAGCTGCAAACATTTTTGCAGGCCTCTCTGAGCGTTTCGGCTCGATTTTGCTAAAGTCCGCTTTTTGGTGATCCCAGGTCAAATTATGAGCTGAAATTCTTTCTCTGAGCAAACTTCTTGAAAATGGCTGCAAACGGTTTTTACTCTGTGGGAAAAACGTTTGCAGGCCTTTTTGAGCGTTTCGGTCCAATTTCTCCACAGGCCGTCATTTGGTGAGCTATTGCCTTGAAAAAAGCTGCAAACATTTTTGCAGGCCTCTCTGAGCGTTTCGGCTCGATTTTGCTAAAGTCCGCTTTTTGGTGATCCCAGGTCAAATTATGAGCTGAAATTCTTTCTCTGAGCAAACTTCTTGAAAATGGCTGCAAACGGTTTTTACTCTGGGGGAAAAACGTTTGCAGGCGTTTTTGAGCGTTTCCGCCCAATTTCTCAAAAGGCCGTCATTTGGTGAGCTATTGCCTTGAAAATGGCTGCAAACATTTTTGCAGGCCTCTCTGAGCGTTTCGGCTCGATTTTGCTAAAGTCCGCTTTTTGGTGATCCCAGGTCGAATTATGAGCTGAAATTCTTTCTCTGAGCAAACTTCTTGAAAATGGCTGCAAACGGTTTTTACTCTGGGGGAAAAACGTTTGCAGGCGTTTTTGAGCGTTTCCGCCCAATTTCTCCACAAGCCGTCATTTGGTGAGCTATTGCCTTTGAAAAAAGCTGGAAACATTTTTGCAGGCCTCTCTGAGCGTTTCGGCTCGATTTTGCCAAAGTCCGCTTTTTGGTGATCCCAGGTCAAATTATGAGCTGAAATTCTTTCTCTGAGCAAACTTCTTGAAAATGGCTGCAAACGGTTTTTACTCTGTGGGAAAAACGGTTGCAGGCGTTTCTGAGCGTTTCGGCCCAATTTCTCAACAGACCGTCATTTGGTGAGCTATTGCCTTGAAAAGCTGAAAACATTTTTGCGGGCCTCTCTGAGCGTTTCGGCTCGATTTTGCCAAAGTCCGCTTTTTGGTGATCCCAGGTCAAATTATGAGCTGAAATTCTTTCTCTGAGCAAACTTCTTGAAAATGGCTGCAAACGGTTTTTACTCTGTGGGAAAAACGGTTGCAGGCGTTTTTGAGCGTTTCGGCCCAATTTCTCCAAAGGCCGTCATTTGGTGAGCTATTGCCTTGAAAAAAGCTGGAAACATTTTTGCAGGCCTCTCTGATCGTTTCGGCTCGATTTTGCTAAAGTCCGCATTTTGTTGATCCCAGGTCAAATTATGAGCTGAAATTCTTTCTCTGAGCAAACTTCTTGAAAATGGCTGCAAACGGTTTTTACTCTGTGGGAAAAACGTTTGCAGGTGTTTTTGAGCGTTTCCGCCCAATTTCTCCACAGGCCGCCATTTGGTGAGCTATTGCCTTGAAAAAAGCTGCAAACATTTTTGCAGGCCTCTCTGATCGTTTCGGCTCGATTTTGCTAAAGTCCGCTTTTTGGTGATCCCAGGTCAAATTATGAGCTGAAATTCTTTCTCTGAGCAAACTTCTTGAAAATGGCTGCAAACGGTTTTTACTCTGTGGGAAAAACGTTTGCAGGCGTTTTTGAGCGTTTCGGCCCAATTTCTCCACAGGCCGCCATTTGGTGAGCTATTGCCTTGAAAAGCTGCAAACATTTTTGCAGGCCTCTCTGAGCGTTTCGGCTCGATTTTGCTAAAGTCCGCTTTTTGGTGATCCCAGGTCGAATTATGAGCTGAAATTCTTTCTCTGAGCAAACTTCTTGAAAATGGCTGCAAACGGTTTTTACTCTGTGGGAAAAACGGTTGCAGGCGTTTTTGAGCGTTTCGGCCCAATTTCTCAAAAGGCCGTCATTTGGTGAGCTATTGCCTTGAAAAAAGCTGCAAACATTTTTGCAGGCCTGTCTGAGCGTTTCGGCTCGATTTTGCTAAAGTCCGCATTTTGGTGATCCCAGGTCAAATTATGAGCTGAAATTCTTTCTCTGAGCAAACTTCTTGAAAATGGCTGCAAACGGTTTTTACTCTGTGGGAAAAACGGTTGCAGGCGTTTTTGAGCGTTTCGGCCCAATTTCTCCATAGACCGTCATTTGGTGAGCTATTGCCTTGAAAAAGCTGAAAACATTTTTGCGGGCCTCTCTGAGCGTTTCGGCTCGATTTTGCTAAAGTCCGCTTTTTGGTGATCCCAGGTCGAATTATGAGCTGAAATTCTTTCTCTGAGCAAACTTCTTGAAAATGGCTGCAAACGGTTTTTACTCTGGGGGAAAAACGGTTGCAGGCGTTTTTGAGCGTTTCGGCGCAATTTCTCCAAAGGCCGTCATTTGGTGAGCTATTGCCTTGAAAAAGCTGCAAACATTTTTGCAGGCCTCTCTGAGCGTTTCGGCTCGATTTTGCCAAAGTCCGCATTTTGTTGAGCCCAGGTCAAATTATGAGCTGAAATTCTTTCTCTGAGCAAACTTCTTGAAAATGGCTGCAAACGGTTTTTACTCTGTGGGAAAAACGTTTGCAGGCGTTTTTGAGCGTTTCGGCCCAATTTCTCCATAGACCGTCATTTGGTGAGCTATTGCCTTGAAAAAGGCTGAAAACATTTTTGCGGGCCTCTCTGAGCGTTTCGGCTCGATTTTGCTAAAGTCCGCTTTTTGGTGATCCCAGGTCAAATTATGAGCTGAAATTCTTTCTCTGAGCAAACTTCTTGAAAATGGCTGCAAACGGTTTTTACTCTGTGGGAAAAACGTTTGCAGGCGTTTTTGAGCGTTTCGGCCCAATTTCTCCACAGGCCGTCATTTGGTGAGCTATTGCCTTGAAAAAAGCTGCAAACATTTTTGCAGGCCTCTCTGATCGTTTCGGCTCGATTTTGCTAAAGTCCGCTTTTTGGTGATCCCAGGTCAAATTATGAGCTGAAATTCTTTCTCTGAGCAAACTTCTTGAAAATGGCTGCAAACGGTTTTTACTCTGTGGGAAAAACGGTTGCAGGCGTTTTTGAGCGTTTCGGCCCAATTTCTCCACAAGACCGCCATTTGGTGAGCTATTGCCTTGAAAAAAGCTGCAAACATTTTTGCGGGCCTCTCTGAGCGTTTCGGCTCGATTTTGCTAAAGTCCGCTTTTTGGTGATCCCAGGTCAAATTATGAGCTGAAATTCTTTCTCTGAGCAAACTTCTTGAAAATGGCTGCAAACGGTTTTTACTCTGTGGGAAAAACGGTTGCAGGCGTTTTTGAGCGTTTCCGCCCAATTTCTCCAAAGGCCGTCATTTGGTGAGCTATTGCCTTGAAAAAAGCTGCAAACATTTTTGCAGGCCTCTCTGAGCGTTTCGGCTCGATTTTGCCAAAGTCCGCATTTTGTTGAGCCCAGGTCAAATTATGAGCTGAAATTCTTTCTCTGAGCAAACTTCTTGAAAATGGCTGCAAACGGTTTTTACTCTGTGGGAAAAACGGTTGCAGGCGTTTTTGAGCGTTTCGGCCCAATTTCTCCAAAGGCCGTCATTTGGTGAGCTATTGCCTTGAAAAAGCTGAAAACATTTTTGCAGGCCTCTCTGAGCGTTTCGGCTCGATTTTGCCAAAGTCCGCTTTTTGGTGATCCCAGGTCAAATTATGAGCTGAAATTCTTTCTCTGAGCAAACTTCTTGAAAATGGCTGCAAACGGTTTTTACTCTGTGGGAAAAACGGTTGCAGGCGTTTTTGAGCGTTTCGGCCCAATTTCTCCATAAGCCGTCATTTGGTGAGCTATTGCCTTGAAAAAGCTGCAAACATTTTTGCAGGCCTCTCTGAGCGTTTCGGCTCGATTTTGCTAAAGTCCGCATTTTGTTGATCCCAGATCAAATTATGAGCTGAAATTCTTTCTCTGAGCAAACTTCTTGAAAATGGCTGCAAACGGTTTTTACTCTGTGGGAAAAACGGTTGCAGGCGTTTTTGAGCGTTTCGGCCCAATTTCTCCAAAGGCCGTCATTTGGTGAGCTATTGCCTTGAAAAAGGCTGCAAACATTTTTGCAGGCCTGTCTGAGCGTTTCGGCTCGATTTTGCCAAAGTCCGCATTTTGTTGAGCCCAGATCGAATTATGAGGTGAAATTCTTTCTCTCAGCAAACTTCTTAAAAATGGCTGCAAACGGTTTTTCCTCTGTAGGAAAACGGTTGCAGGCGTTTTTGAGCGTTTCGGCCCAATTTCTCCAAAGACCGTCATTTTGTTGAAGGCTTGTGCCTTGGCTGAAAACATTTTTGCGGGCCTCTCTAGGCGTTTCGGCTCCATTTTGCCAAAGTCGTCTTTTTGGTGAGACCAGATCGAATTATAAGCTGAAATTCTTTCTCTGAGGAAACTTCTTAGAAATGGCTGCAAACGGTTTTTACTCTGTGGGAAAAACGGTTGAAGACGTTTTTGAGCGTTTCAGCCCAATTTCTCCGAAAACCGTCATTTGGTGAGCTATTGCATTGAAAAAAGCTGGAAACATTTTTGCAGGCCTCTCTGATCGTTTCGGCTCCATTTTATAGAATCCGTATTTTGTTGAGCCCCGGATTGATTATGAGCTGAAATTCTTTCTCTCCAGCAAACTTCTGAAAAATTTCCACACCTTTTTAAGTGATTCTATATTCACACCTTTGACAATAAAGCCAAAAACCCATCAAAAAAGGGCTCAAACAAGGGCGGGAAACCATTTCAACTTTTTCAAATGGCTATAAATAGATTTATTGCAATCCCCAGGGTGCACTGATTTATTTCCACACCTTTTAAAGTGATTCTATATTCATACCTTTGACAATAAAGCCAAAAACCCATCAAAAAAGGGCTCAAACAAGGGCGGGAAACCATTTCAACTTTTTCAAATGGCTATAAATAGTTTTATTCGAATCCCCAGGGTGCACTGATTAATTTCCACACCTTTTTAAGTGATTCTATATTCACACCTTTGACAATAAAGCCAAAAACCCATCAAAAAAGGGCTCAAACAAGGGTGGGAAACCATTTCAACTTTTTCAAATGGCTATAAATAGATTTATTGCAATCCCCAGGGTGCACTGATTTATTTCCACACCTTTTAAAGTGATTCTATATTCATACCTTTGACAATAAAGCCAAAAACCCATCAAAAAAGGGCTCAAATAAGGGCGGGAAACCATTTCAACTTTTTCAAATGGCTATAAATAGTTTTATTTGAATCCCCAGGGTGCACTGATTAATTTCCACACCTTTTTAAGTGATTCTATATTCACACCTTTGACAATAAAGCCAAAAACCCATCAAAAAAGGGCTCAAATAAGGGCGGGAAACCATTTCAACTTTTTCGAATGGCTATAAATAGTTTTATTCGAATCCCCAGGGTGCACTGATTAATTTCCACACCTTTTTACACATGCTGCCCGATATAGGGTCAGAGATCTGGTATCACTTTTATGTAACACTGTTACAACTGTTACCAGTGTTACACGGTCAGTAGAGGACTGGATCAAGTTTGCACAATATCAAGATGGCTGACAAGAGAGCTCGTCGCAGACTAAGCGATCTTGAAGACCCAAGCTTGTTTGCTGCGGCGGATTGCCTTGGTAGTGTGACACAGTTAGCAAAGTTAACTGTGTTAGAATTGCTTAGAACACCTTGCCTTTCTGAAGATCAGATTTCTGTATTTCTAATCTCCAAGTTCGGCCTTCATAAGTTCGACATCCTCAGGCAAGCGGTGTCAACGGTTCCTCTTTTATTCTCCACGAATCGGTTGGAGATAATAGAGGAACTGTTCCCTGCTCTGAAGGATGTCGAAGATCTGCCAAACGCTATTTTGTTGGCAGATCATCTTTCCCAATCATCCGGAAAGGCAGGGACCGCGGAGGGGGAGGGGCTGGTAGGGCTATAGCCCTACCACTTTTTTGGTTGGGTTGATATTTTAGGGCTCATGAAAATGATAATGTAATATATAGCTATAGGCAAGCCAAAAAAGCGGAGCTCCACATTTATTAAAAAATGACCTAAATGGATAAAAACTAAACCTTGCCCACGCGGAATCTATCGAAACTGCGTTCAGAAAGTAAAAACATCATGGAATTTTCTGTCATAAAATCAGGCTCAGCAATTCAGTAGAGGTTGCTAGCTTGCATCAGGGTCCTGTCTCTTTCTTCAGCGGACTTGATCTATGTAGTGTTTAGCTCCGTTTTAACACAACCATTTGCTAAAGTTATTATATTCTTGATGATGACAGCCGCAGATTCAACAGCAAACAACAGAAACAAGCAAACTGTACTTGCACAAGGAATATCATTCGCAATTATTTCGGATCTCCTCGTAAACAATTTTCGTTTTCCACAATTTCACGGACTGATATAGATGACTTTTGAGGACATCTTGGGAGAAAGAATTTTCTCTGTCGCTCTTTTTACTCGCGTTTTCATTCAGCCTACACAGCAAACACCGTGCAACAAATTTCCCGCGTTTTCTTATTATAACTTCAATGAGATCTAACTGAAACGTCCACATCAGCCAGTCGATAGAAAATAACGTCAATTGCTCGTTGTACGGCTACGAAAAATGCGACCAGAGACCAATAAAATTAAAATTTAACCGTGCAGCGATTGAACGAGAGCTAAAATTTTTTTGGCGTAAATGCGCATCGAGGTTTCGATACACTCACACTTGAAAAAAGACAAACAAAATAGAGCAGTTGGATAATAAGCCTCTCAGATCTTTTGCTGTGTAGTGTCGCTGAGTAATTTTACCCGTTATCTACATTTTGTCTTGCCCTGTGAGCTTTATTTGCTGTTTGTAATTTCCTTTCTTTTTTTTAGCCACGGGCGGGAAACCTCCTCGTCCCCAGGCCTAATCCGTGCGTACGTGCGGGGGTGGCGGCGACCCCAAAAATTTCTCGGCTCGATGGATAACAATTTGCTTATGGATGCTTCGCTCGTCGCGCCTTCTGTGCGCGCGGGAGCTCCGCTATGAATTTTCACATGATAAATAGCGGAAAAGTGACCCCTAATGTTTGCTTGTCTTAGCCAGCTTTTTAGCCCTACCACTTCAAAATGGTCTCCGCGGTCCCTGAAAGGATCAGCGTTGCTTTGGGCCTCCAACAAGCCGATGTCTTCAGTGTGGCGGAAATTTATCGCGCCACAATGATCCTAGCGACGTTGTGTTCTTTGGATTCAAAGGTTCCTTTGCAGGTAATGTAATAATACTTTTTGTTTTAAAGTGTAGTAAGCTTAATTTTAATATTGATTGTTGGGGTCCCTTTTGGTAGTATGGATGTTTTCAAACCATATAGCTTAATAAAAATTTTATTGTGATCTATACTTTTTGTTTTGCACAAATGTGAAATTATTATAATTCAGTATAAGAGAGAGTAATGGGCCGAGTCCCGAGAGACAAAGAGAACATTTAAATACGCCCTTTAGCGGCGGTAAGCGGACAAACATTGAGTTAACCGGTAGATCAAGTACAAGAGTAAAAGTTCGTTAACGGGAGTGGCAAACAGAATTGTAAGTAGCTATAGTGTATTACATTATTACAACAACGTTATACTGTTAGGATATATTATACTGAGGTTAGGATTAAGTTATATTTTTGTTCTTATTTATAGTTTGACTACATTATATTGTGAATTGCGTACGAAGACAATCACGATCCAGTTTGAAAATTAAAGTCACCGTTTCCCGTAAAGCTGTGGTGTGTTACAACTTATGTCTCATCACTTCGAACGGCACATTGTTCGAAACACTTTTTTATAATTTTTATTTTGTACATTTTTCATTTATGTACAATACCGCTATAAGTTATCATTATTCTGCCTAGATCCTCACAACTTTCATATAATTGTGTCGTAAAAGTGCCATATGCTTCGTCGTTTAACACTGTTTCAAAAAACCAGTAGAATTTTTATTATTTCTTTGTCACAAGGATTGCAGCCAATGTTTTAATATTATTCTTTTGCAGGCAAAAAAATTACTTTGCGGTGCAATAAATGCCGTTTGAATTTCTCTTACTCTTGCTTTGGAAACAAGGAGAGTGGATACCAGTTTTACGACACGATCAGAGATACAGTCGAGGCAACTGACTCCACACTTGTAGATCGTGAACTTTTTGAATTGTACTGTTCTCTTGCGTAAGTAAGATTATTTCTTTTAATATTTTCTGAATTAGAATTATCTAATATATATATATATTTCATAAACTGGTTTATTGCCAAGGGACTCTTGTTTTTAAAAACATCTAGTTGTGTGAGTTATTTTTACGCTAAGTTAGTACGTTTGTAAGAAACTCGGCCATCACTGCAGCTGTCACTGATAGGAAATTGAATGTATCTCTTCTTATTTGCTGTTTCCTCCCTCCCCTATAAGAGTCCACCTTGTCGTGGTGGGGAGGCCCAAAAAACCAGTTTCGATGTCTGTTTGTTAAATGGTTCCAACTAAGATATATCAATAACAATTTTGTATAATGTTTACTAACCATTTAAAATAGAAATCACGGATGGCTCTCATTTGAAGCTTTTTCTGAGGGATATAGTGAGTGGATGAGGAGAAAAGAAGGCAAGTGAATATTTATAATTAAGTAATTGCTTCACTTATGAACACATTCAAATAATTGAACTTTAATTAAGCTGCTAGATTTGGTTTTGATTAAACAATCAGATTGATCTAGTTATTCATCTACCTATCTCGGTTTATTTCTCTTTTTTTTCTTAGGTTATTTTTCTTTTACTAGTTTGTGATTTTATTACTTTCTTATTCATTTTTTTTCAAATTCAAGTTAGGAATCCTGAATTTTATCAATAATTATTATAATTTAGTATATACCACACAAGTGAATAGTGCTTTATGTGTGCGCTGATTGGTTAACTCAGAGGTGATTATAGCAAAGTACTATTCACCTCTGAGCATCTAAAGATAAATAAACTGCCTTCAATGGATTTTACCTCTATAATAGACTATCTTATTAAAGGGATATAAAAACCATTTTAATTTGAACAAAATTTATGAGTAATAAAATAAAACTAATGAAAACTTTTAAAATTTCATGTTAATAACAAGTGTTGTTAGTTTTCAAAATTAAGGTACCCTAAAATAATATTCCAAGTGAGAAATTAATGTATTGCTGTAATACTTGATCTCCAGTGTTTTGTCCACCACCCTCAAAGAAAGAATTTCATTTTCATGTATTTGTCTGTACATGTTAGACTGAGTCATGGTTTATGAGAAATTATCACAGCATTTACCAGAAAAAAACTAAAAGTAATTGAGTATTAGATTCCCCTCTGATCAGCAATGTTAATTTTCAAGTTTTCTTGATTTTTTTACCTCAAGTAATAAGTATGTAACACAATGCAAATTTTTGTCATTCAGGCTGTTCACAAAGAGAACTGTCTGCAAAGTGTGTGGCCGACATGTTCTGGTGGGGTGAGTTAGAGAATTCATTAAGAGAGAGAGTGGCTCTCCATTAAAAGATTTTCCCATGTACAAGGATGCTGACAGAGAACAACTGATGGATGGCATTGAAGAGAGGAGGAGGGTTTCAACTTACATACATAATTGTACAGAGGACTGTAAAAAGAGAGGTAATATAATTTATTGAAATAAACTTTTTTATTTTCAAGTGATGAAAAAGTGAAAAATATACAATTGTGACTAATGTTTAGCCTGCATTGCAGACGAACAAAACCCCGGTATAGGCCGTCTGCAAATTGCGGCAAAAAAGCTTGTTCCGGCCCCCCGCATTTTAACCTCTGATTGGCTTTTTAACAGGGCCGTTCTTTCACGCGCCGTAATTGGTTGAGGATAACTAATATTGAGAAATGAATTGTTTTTAGTACTTAATAATTAATTAATTGTGATGAGTAATAATTATTAAATATGTATCTGCAGGTTGTGGAAAACTTTGGGTGATTGATGGTAACTGGAAGTTGAGATTCCCCCACTGCATGTACAAGGTTAAAAATGCAATCCCGAGCTTGCCTATGGTCAATTATCCAGACATATGTGCAGCCACACCTGAAAGAGGGAAGGCCTTCTGCAAGACCCACTGTAGTAATCTGTCTGAGCAGGGAATCCCCACTGGCCTGAAAGAATTTCTTGAATACTGCTCAAAACAAGGTAGGAAAATATCCATGTGGTTCAGTTTGATTTAACAAGCTATTTTCAGACAGTATGTATGTGGTTTCTGACTTCACACCAATTTATAATGTGAAAGCTCATTATAATAATGCCTTGCATGTTCTGTAATACTCCAAGTATTTATTGACAGTGGTAATATCTCATGCAGCCATTTGTATAAAACATAGGCACGCTAAGCGTGCAGGAGTTATTTTTTCAATTTATGGGGTGGCTTGGGGTGAAACTGGGCGATTGTCCTGTTGGGATGGTTTATGCCAAGGGTTGAGCTATTTGTGTATGGCAGCCCACGGAGTCACTTTTTGCACAAAATTTGCTTGCAAACAAAATAATTTTCACGTGCATTTTGATACATCAGAACTGTTTTATTCAATACGTAAATTTTCATCATTTAATTGAAAAAACAAAAACTAATTCAATTATCAAAATGTCACAAAATGGCACGTTCTTATTCTGTTTAAAGTCGAATTTTTCCGCGTTTTTGAAAAATTAGCGGAAAAATATTCTCTCGTCGGTATGAACTGTCTAGGGATTTGGTAGAGTATTTTAGGAGTCGTTGTATGCTAATTTCTTCATCTTGGTGTTCTTCTCTGGAGGCGACTGAATTTTATATTTATCTTCTTATGATTAGAATTGTTTCTTTCCTTTTCAGATGATTAGGACGATGTACCTTTGCTTTGTAGTTTTTTAGGAGGTTATGTCCGTCTGTGACCAATTACTTATTTATTTTTGGGAGCCTTTTTTGCGCCCGAGAAGAATGGGACCATCTGTGCCCAAATATTTTAGCGGCCTTTTTTGTACCCGCGAAGTATGGGACCATCTGTGCCCGAATATGTTAGGGGCCTTTTTTGCGCCCGAGAAGAATGGGACCATCTGTGCCCAAATCTTTTAGGGGCTTTTTTGTGCCCCCGAGGGTTATGGGACCATCTGTGCCCAAATATCTTAAGGGCCTTTTGCGCCCGTGAAGAATGGGACCATCTGTGCCCAAACTTTTTAAAGGTTTTTTGTGCGCCCGAGGATTTTGGGACTATCTGTGTCCAAATGTTTAGAAAAATGAGCGGTCTTTTTTCTGCCCCGAGGAGAATGGGGCCTTCTGTGCCCGACAGGTTGGGCCTAAGAAGTTCAAGACCGTCTGTGACAAAATTTCATAGGCTTATTTACGCTCCAGAGGAATCGGACTTCCTGTTCCTTGAAGGCAAGAGGCCTCTAGCGTCCAAGAGGTATAGGACCTTCTGTGTCCGTCCGGGACGTTAGTTATATTTGCGTCTGATGAGTTTTGGACCATCTGTGCATGATATTTTTTGGCTATTTTTTTTTTTTTTTGCGCCCAGAAAGTTGGGTTATTTTTCATTTTGTGCCTGTTTAGTTTCATTTTTTGGTTGTTAGTTCTTTTTTAATTTTAGATGTGTTCCAGTCGGAGATGTGGCGTGAATTCTATTCGTCAATTCCTGATCATCTGCAGCCGTTGGCTAGCCGCGTCCAGGAAACCGTGCTGGTGTCCAAAGCAGATGGTACTATCCGCAGTTACTTGGCCGGTTTCAAACGATGGAAACATTGGGCTTTGTCCAATTGTTTTATCCACATGCCAGCCAACTCTTTCCATGTTGCGGTCTACCTTCAATGCCTTATCCTCGATGCAAATTCTCCATCGCCAGTTCTCAATGCAGTTTACAGTATCGACTGGGCTCAACAGTTGGCCGGTTTGCCGAAGGTCTCAGTACATCCCATGGTTGCTTCTTTGGTCAGCGCTTCCCAAAGGATCCTGGGGAAACCGAAATCGAAGAAGGAACCCGTCACTCCGGAAATGTTAAAGACGCTTGTTAATTCCAAGATTTCAGATAAGTGTCCTTCTTTATCGGATCTGAAAACAGTAGCTCTATGTCTTATAGGTTATGCTGGATTTTTTCGTTTCAGTGAGCTATGCGCCATAAGAGCTTGTGACATAAAGTTCTTTCCTACTTATGTGTCCATATTTCTAGAATCGTCCAAGACAGACCAATTCCGTGACGGAGCTTGGATTGCAATCGCGAGATCAGACCAGGAAACTTGTCCTGTGAAGGCCTTAGAGCAATACATTGCTGCCGCAAAAATTGATCTTTGTGAGGATTTACCCTTGTTCAGAGCCCTCTCGTCTCCTCGGTCCACTTCGACAGTTCGGCGCCAGGGCTTAAGCTACACTAGAGCCAGGGAGATCGTTAAGGACGCTTTCAAGGACATCACTGACGTTTCCTGCATAAGTCTTCACAGTCTTAGGGCCGGAGGAGCCACTGCTGCCGCCAATGCAGGGATTGTTGATAGACTCTTTAAGAGACACGGTCGTTGGCAAAGTGAAAATGCTAAAGATGGATACGTTAAAGATAATTTTGAATCTTTGCTCTCTGTTTCGAAATCATTAGGAATTTAATAAGACCGAGCCCAGCAGGTCGGAGAGTACTATCCATAGGGCTGGGGTTTTTCCTCTACGTTTCCGCTACAAGCGCGGTGAGGTTTTTTCATCCTATGGATGCTCGTTGGTACTTTCCTAGTTTGTTTTTCTAGGTTCTTTATGTCAATCAGGTTTTTTCGTTATTTTCAAGATATTTGACTCCTTGTACGTCTGCAGTCAATAATAAACCGTGCGGCCTCCAGTGAGCACACAATAGCAATTATAGTTGTGTTTATGGTTTTTTGTGTTTTGCTGCAGCCGCAATGGCTGCAAGCAAAACACATTGAGAGCTGAAGTTTGTGCCGTAAGGTGGTAAGTGCCGTAAGGTGTAAGTGCCGTAACAGAGGAGAAATCTGAACTACCGATGTCAATCAAATCCATGAACAAACAAAATCGAAACCAATGAACCGTAGCGCTGATCGCATTCGAAGTTACGGGCCAAAGTATTCGAACGCAAACCACGTTGGACACGTTGGAAAACAGAAAACCGATTTAAAAGTATATCGCATTGGGAAAGAAAACAAACTGTGGCGCGACCACTCCAGTTTTATGAGAAAATTATTCTGCAGTTTTCATCATTTACGAAAAGAGCGAAGACTTGGAACCTCGCCGAAGGTCATAAATATTTTCTCCAAAGGACCGGTTAGTGCACAGTTTGTAAACTTTCGCTTTGAAAATAAACTTACCCTCACCTTGTCTACACTGTCTACAGCATACTAGTACTGTATTAACTCTGAACTTCATATTTTAAAATAAAATGTATGAACGTGTAACTTGTCACGCAAAGACAGCTGGAAAGGAATATACCATGCTGGTAGGCTGCACCGCTAATTGTAGCTGTATTCGAGCTATATAAAAGACAGCTAGAAACGAATTAATACTAGTAACATCACAATGGGAAAGAAACTTATTCAGTGGTGCACACCGTCGAAAACAAAGAAATATTAAAGGAAGTTCTCATTCACCAGATTCACTGCATCAGATGCAACATTCGTCAGTTCGTGTTTAAATGCGTGGCGACCAGTTTGTTTACTAGTTATTAAAAAATAATACGGTCTTCATTTAATAAACAGTTCATCCTTAAATTTCAGCTTTTCTACGACTGACAGGTAGGTACTATAGTATAAGCCCCGCTAAAATAGCTGGAAAGGGAAAGTTTTTTGAAAAATGAATTTTTGACTGCCAGACGCGCTGGCGCCACATGTTTATTTTGTGAAGATTAATTAAACGCCGTGAAAAATAGAATTTGATGTCCAGTGAGCCACTGCATCTTCGGCTACGCAGTCCTCAGTGAATCCTCCAACTTCACAAATTTCTAAAACTTTAAGAAAACGAACTTTCGCAGAATCAAAAATTGGTCCTTATCGATCTTCCGATCTTGTTGTGAAGACACTGAAATTCGACGAGTGTTCATGCGTGAAGGGATGACTGACGAATGATAATAATTATTTGTAAACTTTCGCTTTCAAAATGAACTTTGCGTTACGTTCAACGCCGTCTTTCTGTTGTTGTACGCCGGTGCGCGTGCGATTATTTATAATTTCTGAATTTTGCATATTTAACTCAGGGTGACACAACAAGTTTGTTAAGAGTTAGTTGTTCCAGTGTTTAATTTGGGTGAAAGTGGTTAAAGAACCACTGTCTTGTCACTAATAAATATATCACATTGAGTTCTTATAAGGTCAATAGATTCTGTCTTTTTCGTTGTTGTTAAAACGCTACCATTGTGACAATGATTCCAAATACAACTAACGGTAACCAGTGAGATAACGCCACTAAAAGAATCACATTGAGTTCATTGAGATTTTTTTATAATGTTAAGAGTTACTGTTTTTTATCAAAGAGACAATCATGTCAGACATTACGTTAACTTACTAGTAATTAAATTATGTTTGCTGTCTTTGATTTCAACATAACATTGATCAGTAAAATTATCAGGATTGAATTAACACAAAGTGACTACAATATAGTGCAATTATTAACCTGCACACAAGTGACAGACAATAAAAGACGTTGGATTTTAATCTCGACTCACTTGTCTTTCATCAACATGTTCCCTAAGACTTTGCTCTAGCAGCAAAACACATGGACCCATTGGGGCCCTATTTTTGTTTTGTGCTGTTGCGCACGGGTGGTTTATATTTAGTGAATTTAGACGAGAGCGGTTATTTTGTTGCTAGCTTTCTAGTAACCATTTCCTTTCTTTTGTTTGTTACGGAATACTTTTGGCTTTTTGCCAAACACTGTAACATGATATTGTTGTTTTTCTCACTTTTGTACTATTACACCTTTGTTTTTTAAAACGAACGTAACACGATTCCCCTTGTTTTTCTAGAAGAAAGCCACATCTCCATATAGACATTGAACGAAAAGTACTATAATAAACGAAGTAATAAACGAATCAAATCAAAAACCACTTTCTTCGGGAAAGTTCTTTAAAGCGCACTACACCTGGAGTAATTGTTTCCTGTCAGAACTGTTCAACAAAGATTTTCGTTCATTCACAACGTAAATTCTATTCAACAAACAAGAACTAATTGAGTTATCAAATTGTCACGGAATGGCACGCTCTTAGTCTGTTTTTGCTATTGATCGTAGTTGCTTTTAACAGCAAAGTTAATACTTGTACCTGTTCATTAAATGTTTGAACGAGATGTTTTACAGTTGATTTTTATAGTTTACTTTTGCCGCCCGCTTTGCGAAGTTTGTTGGGAAATTGGAAACTTTGTTATGAAGTTGTCAATTACGTTGCGAGTTTTGCGAATATAATTGCGAACTTCGATACAAAGTTCCTAACTTCGGCCCGACTGAACTTTCCAAGTTTGGTAGAGGAGAAACAAGACATGTTGCTCGAAAGTCAGCGATTTCTGAACTAGATGATTTTAGAACTGGTCAAGGAAGGTTCAAGTAGCTTGAAGTGCAAGACAACGTTTCGCATCAGCGATCACGCAAGTGATTTGCCGATAAATAAATTTTATGCATGTAGAAATTTGGTCAAATTTTAACTTTTCTGTATGAAAACACATATTTAACGATTTCTGTAAGGCATAATCTTCACTGTCTTCAATTTCAAGTCTTCTGCGTTTGTAAACCGGATGAAACTGGATGGTTTACCCATATATAAAATTGATTTTAATCGAAGCCGACGCGACGCGACAGGGAAGACTAATTTGTTCGAGACATGTTTACTGCTCGCGGAACATAAACGTTTTTCATTTTTATGACATTTGTTTCCAACAGTTTAGCGTAGCAAAGCCCTTATTGATAACATAATTACAGAAGGTTTTAATAAATTCGGGCCGAAGTTGGGAACTTTGTATCGAAGCTCACAATTTGATTCGCGAACTCGCAACCTATTTGGCAACTTCGTAACAAACTTAATTTCCCAACGAACTTCGCAAAGCGGACGGCAAAAGTAACGACAACATTATTCTTCAAATCTACATTGTGCAAATGTTATATGTAATTTTTACTACGGTCAGGAAAGCTAGCCTCTCCAAACGTACGCTCGAATAAGAAGAATAACAAGTTAGTGTTGGGCCTTTTGCTCACGGCATGTGCGTTGTAAGTAGGGGAGCGTTACGAAAAACGTTTTTAATCCAGAGTTAATTCACAACTCACCAATTCCGCCTCCTACAAATCTAAAATCTTCGAACGAAATCGCTCACTACAACTGTGTCAGATTGCTTCCCCCTTATAAACTACAATTTGATTGGTTCTGATAGTACCTGAAATCTGATTGGTCTGACAAACAAACATACTTCACTGACCCACTGACTGACTGACTGAATGATTACACGGGAACATCACGCCGACTAAGAGCTATTTTTGAAAAAATAACTCAATAAAGAATTTCTCTAGTGATGAGGAGTAAAATTTGGGTCATAACCTGGGTTGGTGCATATAAGTGGAATGCAAAAAGTGTTTCGAAGCAAGCCATTGTAGTGTTGATCAGCCATAATTATTGATGTTTCAAAGTTTAAAACATGTAATCCAATCAAAAGTTAGCCCTGTTCAGTACCGTCTTCCTCTATTGGAGGGCCTTTTAACAGGGGGCTTATAAACAGGATTTTAAGGTATTCTATAGACCAAAAACACCAAATGAAATTCCAAAACATAACTTTTACAATTTATTGTTCTGTTTTTGTTTTGTTTTGTTTTGTTGTTTTTTTTTTTAAAAAGGAGGAACCAATGCACCAATTGTACATGACCCTGATGACAGCGGTGAGAATAGCGACCAGGTTCACTTTGTTGATGAGACTGTGAACAAATTGCAAGGAAGTGATTTAGGTTTATCTTCAGTTAGTGCCCAAGGTAATTGCAATATGAGTAAATTGATATGAAATCTCAATGTGCACAAACCCTCATGATAGCTGTTGCCATGTGTCACACTAGCTGTTGAGTACATAAAATCACTTAAAACAATATTACTTGAATATTTTGTTGAAGCTATATTTAATTCTTTTCCTGTTAAGCTCATTACAATTCCAGCAATCTTTAACGTTAAGTATTAGATAATTTGACAACACAAATTCTTACTTTAATTTATGGTTATGTCATAGAATGAATTTGCACAGTTTTAATTGTTAACAGGTTTTTTTAAAACTTGACTGATCAGCTTAATTGTAAATTCTTTGTTTCCATTGTTCAAGGTGGTTTGGCCTTAAGTGCCTACATGTATGTGACACAAATTATTTATTGTTACTGTACTGTAAAATATAATCTTATTGGCAATTATACATTTCCTTTGGAAATAATACATTTCCTTAGAGATGTGTCCACTAATTTAAAGCTTTGTACAGGAAATTAATTTCACTGAATTTCCAACATTGCATGCTTAAAAGAAACTAAGTTAAAAGCACAAACACTATTTTTTGGTGAAATTCATGTTCACATTAGTGTCTACTCTGTTGTGATGTTCCTAACAGGCCCAAAGTCGGCCAGCAGTTGTAGGCCTCTGACTCACCATCAACATCTCATGGTTTTGTCATTGCCTTTGCATATGGCATTAGAATGTTCCCATGTGTGTGCTCAAGTTAAGCTTTTGCTTTTGCAAGACTGGCCCTCTCCCATGGTAGCTGCATGGTAACATGTTGCATAATTCGTTAGTCTGCCTCACCCATAATGAAGATCACTCATGGAGAGTAAAGTTTTTATGAGTCAAATGAGTCAA
This sequence comes from Oculina patagonica, assembly GCF_052425735.1. Taxonomy (NCBI): domain Eukaryota; kingdom Metazoa; phylum Cnidaria; class Anthozoa; order Scleractinia; family Oculinidae; genus Oculina; species Oculina patagonica. The sequence goes on along the minus strand of NC_135770.1, from coordinate 14,490,075 downwards.
TGATGATGAGTCGAATCTTAAAATTGAAAACAGTGTTGCCCTTACTAGCAAATGAAAGCTATCTGCAAGCAAACTAGAGTGGAACTCGCTACAAGCAAACCCGAGTAAAACCAGATGGCAAGTAGACCAGAGCAGAACTAACTGCAGGCAAACTAGGGTCACCATAAGCAAAGTAGAGTGCTTCTAAGCTAACCTGTATAATGGGAAACCATGGTTTAATAGATAATAACCAACTTTGTGTAAAATTCACCTTGAATTATGACTCATAGAAACTTTACTCTCCATGAGTGGTCTTCATTATAGGAGAGACACCTGTACCATGGGAGGGCCAGTCTTACAAAAAGCAAAAGTTTAACTTGAGCAAACCCATTGAACACTCTTACTAATGCCATGCAAGGGTAATGACAAAACCATGAGATGTTGATGGTGAGACCTCCCACTCATGTTGTCCATGAAGATACGGCAGTCTCACAATAGCAACTATAGCTGCAGTGTCTTTCTTTTGCTGTCATGTCTTTCATCATTTTATATGCAAAGTGATGCCTTTCCAGTTTCTATTAAATGGAATAAAAAATAACAATTCAGTCACAGTGTTTGATTAGATGTATGTGAGACATTTATTAACATCAACTCTGTTGTTATATTATAATCACTTGACCCATTCATTAAGCCAATTAGTAAAATAAGAGTTCTTACAGACATTTCCTGTAAACACTGTACATGTGTTCAGTATTTGAGGCAAAACAGTTACTTTGACATTTTTTTATTTCTAGACATGCATTGTTACCAGAGTGGTTTACGTACAGTATGCTTTCTTATTAAAGGACCCTAGCCAGCCTCTGTCAGTTTCAAGGCCATCGAAATTATGAAAACTGTATCGTGAAGTGAAATCTTATTGCATTGCTGTACATACAGTGTATACTGTAAGTTGTATTACTGGAAGTTTGCTTAATTACCTTTAGCAGTTTCACCATTATCTGTTTTGTTTAGACATGCTCTACATAAAATACCGGTATACATTGTAAGACTGAAATTCTTGCAAGGGTGACTGACAGGGGTCCTTTAAGATTTTTGTGTGTAACAAAAAGTTGTAATCACGAACAGGACTCACATGATACATGTGTAATAAGTATATTTTTGGGTGGGGGTGTGACGCTGGGAATTTGAAGCCCTTACCCTATACCAGACCATGTTCAGCTGATTTTTGCAACCCTATACTAGACTAGACACTGAAAATCCCTAGCCTATCCCAGACTTGCATTTTGTTAGAACTGTATCATTATCAGTGTTTTAATGGAAAACCATCTGTGAACAACGATGCCGCCAGGGTTGGAAACTAAAATTTCGGAGCACTCGCCATCCGGGCGAGTGACCTTCAAATTGCACTCGCCCAGATCAATTTTCACTCGCCCAGTCTTCTTCCATTAAAAAAGAAAAATTTAGGCCCCCTCCCCCTACGAATAATAAAATATACAACTTCAATTTTTAATCACTGCTCACTGTGCACTTTGGTGGTCGATCGCAAAACATACTGCAATCTATTTCTTCAGTGAAAAATTGCCAAATATAGACCTTACTCCACAATACAAACACGCGCACACTTACTTCAAAATTTGAAACGCAGTTTTATTTGATACGTATTTCCAAATTCTCGTTGTTTGCAAGCGAAATTGTACAGGAAAAGAGGCGAGAAATGGCCATCTTGCTGCGTTTCGCGGCTCGGTGGATGAATCAGTGAATTTTTGACCAGAGGTATTACTTTGTATAAGTACGTCCGTCATGTAACATGCACCAAACGGAAGCCATTTTTGTCTGTTTACGAACGCGAACACAGCTTTGTTTGAGATTTCAAAATGTTGGTAAGCTATCGGCTTGTGGACAGCGTAGATTATTTTAAAGTGGGAAGTAAAAATTTCGCTTATTTTGAATACTATATTCTGGATATGAAAATCGTACTCGCCAAACCGGGCGAGTGATCCGTGATTTGAACTCGCCCGACAGTTTTCACACTCGCCTGGGCGAGCGGGCGAGCGCTAATTTCAAACCGTGGCCGCGATGATTTTATTTACGTTTAGGAAAGCCTCTTTCTCTTCCGAGTTTCGGGACTATATTCGTCATACCGTTGATCGGTTTCCCGGCAAATGCTACCCTTTTCTAGACCAAAACTCTCTGATTTCTATATCCTATCCCAGACTAAACTGCTTGAAAACCATACCCTTCACAGCGGCACATACCCATATAGCTCATGTATGGGAGTGCCCCCCCCCCCCGGGGTATTAGCAAAGGAAAGGTCATGGCAAGGTTTCTGCACAGCCCCATACATTAACTACGCATACCATTTTCTGACTGACTCATTCTTTTCAGGGTACAATGTAAAGGTCTCCACAATGACAAGACGCAGGGACATGTTGCAACAACATGTAGCAGTGACATACTCAGGGACATGTGTGCTGATAATTTTGAGATGTGCAACAGGAATTCCTGCAACAGTTTGTCCCTGCGACATGTTGCACGAAGTTCAATGAGTTGAATTCCGTGCAACATGTAGCAAAGACAAAACAGCTTCAACACATGATTTTGTCGCTTCTACATTTAGCTGCGACGTGTCCCTGTGACATGTCCCCACGTGTGTGGAGACCTTAAGATTTATGCAACAAACAAACAATGTATTCTTATCCCTTCATGTACCTTACAATTTTCTTTAAGCAATCAAAAGCCAATGAACTCACCATTATTTTGTTGCTTTGAGGATTGATTTTCATTTATGGTTGTCAATAATTGTGTTGCTTTGAACATTGATTTTCATTGATTGTTGTCAACTACATGTATTTGTTTATCAATTGACTATGATGGGTGTTTGTAACCTGTGTCGCAGACATAATCTTACCCCGGCTAGGGTTTAGTTTCATCTGCAGCGCAGGCTAGGTGTTTGATGATCAAGCAAGATATTTTCAAAAGAATTCAGTTTGATTAAAATATTGTTTTTAAATTTACTAGAACTTTAAAAACCTGGGACTATGTACTTGTAAAATTCCATAATTTTGAAGTGAAACCGCAGTTCTCACTCATGGCTTTAGTTGCTAGTAGTTTTATCCAAGGTTGGAGAACATTGAAAGTGTGATTGATTTACAAAGTATATTTAGTAACGCATGCATGTAACCCTGGACGTATAATACTATTTATAACATTTGCAGTTTTGATACAAAGAGTCTACGCACTTCAAATGAGTAAATAATTAATAATTTGTTTGTCATGAACTCCTGGGGATTCGAACATGATAAGTAAAAATTATTGCTTAGCTCTAAAGTGTAAAGAAATATCTTCTACAAGGGATGTACAGCATAGAAAAGGTAAGAAATTATACATAGCTTAAAACATAAAAAAGACAAAGCCTACTCACCTAATCATACCTCACTGTTTCGCGCTCGACTCGAAGTCATGGAATAACCTGAGGAAATGGAACGATGTACGCGTCCACCACACATTCCATCTCAACCTTTTTTTATATGCGAAGGCTTGTATTGTATGTTAGGACAAGTTTTCGATAAACTAAGCTCAACAACAACAGGAGAGAAGACTTCGAATTGAAGTGGACCGTTGAACAAGTTGTGAATCATTGTCACTTTCAAAATGGACGCCAATTTCAGGCACACACGTAAAAAAGGTAAGAAAAGGTAAGAAATTATACATAGCTTAAAACATAAAAAAGACAAAGCCTACTCACCTAATCATACCTCACTGTTTCGCGCTCGACTCGAAGTCATGGAATAACCTGAGGAAATGGAACGATGTACGCGTCCACCACACATTCCATCTCAACCTTTTTTTATGTGCGAAGGCTTGTATTGTATGTTAGGACAAGTTTTCGATAAACTAAGCTCAACAACAACAGGAGAGAAGACTTCGAATTGAAGTGGACCGTTGAACAAGTTGTGAATCATTGTCACTTTCAAAATGGACGCCAATTTCAGGCACACACGTAAACCCGCTGACCCTTTTAAATAGCGACGTATAACAGTGCCCAGTCCACCTCTGAGGGACAGACTGAAAATCGCTCGGCCGCTCGCAAGCCGATCGCATGAAAAGTCAATGAAAGACTTATAGAATGTGTTCGAGCTTCACGGTAACAATTCCATGGATTTTATAATACTGTTTATAAATTGAACGAAGCACTGTTTTATTTAAAAGATAAGATGTGGTTTTCACTTGCAAACAAGCAAAAAAATTTAGATTCCGGGAGGTGGATCAATTTTTAGGATAAACCGAGGCCGGAGGCTAGGCCAATGAATGCAAGAAGCCTTGACAGTCTAATCTTAAAGTTGGAAAAGCTAACTGTCAAAGAATCATGCTTGCATATATCAGTGCAGTCTCCATTGTAAGAACAAAACAGTTATCTCTCGTGATAAGGCAACTCCCTGTTTTTCAATGCTATTAAAATGTGCATCAAAAAAGGTAATTACAGCGGACAGTTTGTGGCCGTGTAAAAAAAACAGCTTATACATATTCGGAAAGACATTTAAAAGTAGTTGAATTGTGGGTACAGAATTATTTGAATAGCCTTAAAGAAATAGTAATGTTGTAAAAAGAAATAAAAGGCGCGTTAAGATTGACTCTGAGTAAAGAAAGTTAAAGGTCCGTAAAGAACGGTTCGTAAAGAAGCGTAAACAATGTTAAAGATTCGTAAAGTTTTAACAACGAAACTGATCATAATAGTTTTAATTCTACTCTGATCGACGATTTATCACTTCTTTTAGCATTTCTCTTATTAGAAAGTGGTGAATTATATCCAAGGCGCGTAAGAACTGTTTTAAGTGCGTAAAGAAAGTTAAAGGTACGTAAAGAACGGTACGTAAAGAATCGTTAAGAATCTTAAAGACGCGTAAAGTGTTAACAGTGAAGCTGATCAAAATAACTCTAATTCTACTTAAGACGGATGATATTTCACTTCGTCCGGTATTTCTTTTCATAGAAAGTAGTGAATTAGCTTGAGTTATATCCATCGAGATCTTTATCCTTTACGAACATGTAATATCTTTTACGCAGTCTTTACGCGTTCTCTGCCGTTTACGCATCTTTACGGAACGCGAACTTGTCCGTAAAGAAAAGGCCACATATTTACGTATATTTACGCAAGCGGTAAAAATGCGTAAATTCGTGTTTTCATGCTGTGAATGCTATTTAATAATGATAATTGTTGCGCAAATCATAGATGTGTTACAAAAAAAGACCTGTATCTTTGGGCGAAAAAAAAAATTCGTGCAAAGCTTGTGCCCCAGAAAAAAAATTCCTGCAGCGAAGTAGGCCTTCCAAAAAAATTCCTGCACCGAAAATTTTTTACCCCCCCCCCCCCCCACCCTCCGGTTATTTCTAATGGTCCGTCCCTAAATGTTTTTATTTGCAGGCTGGGATTTGTATTTAACGAGTCAAAAACCTCAATGTTGATTTCCACAGTACGGTATTTTGTTTTGATAAATAGTTTGCGAAAGTGAAACTGAATGAAGCTGAAATATGTACTTCGGTCGCCTGCACAAGGCACAATATTGCGAGAAATAATTTGACTGTTTTTAAATAAAGCATCTCATTTTCTTGAATGGCGATAAGTAGTATTAGATTTTGGAGAAAAGTAGCAGAGAAGCAAGGCGTTTGAAAGGATAAATCGAGTCTGTAAACCGCCGACTTGCAGTTAACTGCAATGGCGTGAAATCAGTGCGAATACAAACAACGATCGACAAACCACGGTCATAAAACTATAACTTCATTTTGTCAATATGGAGAATGAATACTTGCCTTTTGGAGAACTTCAAGGCCTTTAATTCCACTGCTTATTTTCCCTTTCAAAAATTGTTTTGTGAGCAGCTACATCGATTTTGGAGAGCAAAACTGTCATAGGTTCGTTCGTCTCGCCGCGAAATGAAACTCACGAAAGCGTTACCGTGGCCTGTGGATAGAGATAGGAGAATCTTGCCCGAACCCTTTGAGAAAAAATAATTTTGATATTTTTATTTATTTTTTATTTTTTAAATTTTTTATTTTTATTTATTTGTATTTTTTTTTTGCCGTCCGCCGTCCGCGGTCCGCCGTCCGCGATCCACCGTCCGTTTCTGCACTTTACAGAGTCCCTTATATATTATTATCTAATCTCCAATCAGTCCTCCTTTTTTTCGCGGCAGAAGTTGGGCGCCTAACATAATCACCAGCTTAAACCAACAAAGAATCTGGACATTTTCTCTGATTGGTCAATAAGCAAAATAGTACACATATACGCATGTAGATTACACGTGGAACGCCTTATCTAATCTTCTATCGGGTCTGGTATTTTTGATACGATTACTTGTCTATCCGCCTGCAACCAATTAAGAATCTGGACCTTTTTTTATTGGTGGAGCAACAAAAGAAGACGTTGATACGTGTCTGGTGTACTCGTAAGAACGAGTGAACAATGCCCGGGGCCCCCCCGGGGAACAATGCAATCAGATAAGAGATGCTTTTTGACGGCGGATGTTTGTTTGTCTTTGCTTTATCCTTACTAATTTTAAAAACACGAAACAACCTTTTAAAGACATGTTTCGGCATGTCACTCATGCCATCTTCAGTTTATTGAGAATTTAAAAATCTAGGGCTATATATATACCCAAGCTAAAATTACAAAAATAGAATTGTATACAACGTAAAATTACAACAACAAAAGATAACGGTAAAGCCGTTACAAAGTGGCAGGTACTGTCTGGTACTGTCTAGAACAGTAATTACTCACAGTGTGAGCTTTAGACCGTTACTATAAATAGAACAAAAGATTATAATAAAAAGGTGTTAACATGCTGCACTTGAGTGTTTAAATCTGGTTTTAAACTTTTAATGTAAAAAGCCTCTTTTAATTTAAGAAAATAAACGGTTTTAGCAGAATCCAAAATTTTAAAACAATCAAGTGTGTATAAATTTTTGCAATTAGATGAACTGTTAAGGTGTTTAAAAACATGTGAATTTTTATCAGTTAAAGTATGCTCTTTGATCCTTGTTGAAAAATGACGGGAAGTCTCGCCAATATAACGGGAGTTACATCCCGCACAAGTAAATTGATAAACAAAGTTTATAAGTTAGGTTTTGTTTAGGAATATTTTGCTAAAAGGATTTTGACATTGACATTACCCAGAGACCCAATCAAGAGTTGTCGTAAGACCACACAGGAATAAAACATTTAGTTTTGGGACTTACGTCACTGGTCGCTGGGAATGGGACAAAAAATGTCATAAATATGAATGGGATAACAATTTGTAAAACAAAGTAAAAAAATATTTCCTTTCTAATTGCTTGAACACAACATACAGTAAAAAAGTAAGTACGTTGTCTTTATTTAAAAACACGATGTAGATAAAAGCTGACAAGCTCGTGAGGTCTTGTAAATTAAAAGTATAAAAGAGGAAAAAATACACCATACTTTTCAGTAAAATTAAAACTTGTAACAACAACAAAATAATTTTTTTATAATTGTTTCAACACAGCATACAGTAAAAAGAGGAATAATACACCTTGTAACACCCTGTAACACCTTGTAACACCTTGTAACACCCTGTAACACCTTGTAACACCCTGTAACACCTTGTAACACCTTGTAACACCCTGTAACACCTTGTAACACCTTGTAACACCCTGTAACACCTTGTAACAAACACTTGTAACACCTTGTAACACCCTGTAACACCTTGTAACACCCTGTAACACCCTGTAACACCTTGTAACACCCTGTAACACCTTGTAACACCCTGTAACACCTTGTAACACCCTGTAACACCTTGTAACACCTTGTAACACCTTGTAACACCCTGTAACACCTTGTAACACCTTGTAACACCCTGTAACACCTTGTAACACCTTGTAACAACTTGTAACACCTTGTAACACCCTGTAACACCTTGTAACACCCCCCACACCTGTAACACCTTGTAACACCCTGTAACACCTTGTAACACCCTGTAACACCCTGTAACACCTTGTAACACCCTGTAACACCCTGTAACACCTTGTAACACCCTGTAACACCCTGTAACACCTTGTAACACCTTGTAACACCCTGTAACACCCTGTAACACCCTGTAACACCCCGTAACACCCTGTAACACCTTGTAACACCTTGTAACACCTTGTAACACCCTGTAACACCCTGTAACACCCTGTGACACCCTGTAACACCCTGTAACACCCTGTAACACCTTGTAACACCTTGTAACACCTTGTAACACCTTGTAACACCCTGTAACATCCTGTAACACCCTGTAACACCTTGTAACACCCTGTAACACCTTGTAACACCTTGTAACAACTTGTAACACCCTGTAACACCTTGTAACAACTTGTAACACCTTGTAACACCCTGTAACACCCTGTAACACCTTGTAACACCCTGTAACACCTTGTAACACCTTGTAACAACTTGTAACACCCTGTAACACCTTGTAACAACTTGTAACACCTTGTAACACCCTGTAACACCCTGTAACACCTTGTAACACCAAACACACCCACACCTTCCCTGTAACACCTTGTAACACCTTGTAACAACTTGTAACACCCTGTAACACCTTGTAACACCCTGTAACACCTTGTAACACCCTGTAACAACTTGTAACACCTTGTAACACCCTGTAACTCCCTGTAAGACCTTGTAACTCCCTGTAAGACCTTGTAACTCCTTGTTACATCAAATTTTCATGTAAAACATGCGTGCGCAAATTTAAACAACATACATTATACAAGCGCATGCGTGTAGTCTCGTGTAACACGTAACACTGTTACAGAAAAAGACCCTTAAAATTCGCATCCTAAATCGTGCATGGTATAAATGGATGGCCACAGGTACCGATAGTACATAACATTTATTATATCATTGGAACCAATATAATGTTCAAATTATACAAAATGCAAGAAATAGAGTACCAACCTCCAGGAAGCATGCAGTTTGTAAGTTGTTTATTTGAACGCGTGCACACTAGTTTATAGAACAAAAACACCTCCAGTGATACCGACCCCTCAAACTTCAAGGCCTGTGATAATGATATCGCCGAGGTAGACACTACAAACTAAACCCACCAGTAATTCATACATAGCCTAGTAAACAGAATAGGCTATTTCGCTTAACGTTTTCCGTGCATTAGTTATTGCTAGGTCCAAAAGTGGGAGCGACTCGTGTTTTGCGAATGTGAAATTGTCCGCCATTACACAGCACTTCGCTCTCCGCAGGTCTCAGTCATTTTCCTTCAAACTTCCCTTAAACTGCATCTGAAGTCAAAATCTTTCCTACAATGGTTAAAGCAATTAATCTGCAACCTGTCTCCGTTTCACAGTACAAAATCACAAGAACTGTCAGTTCAGAAATACGAAGAAAACATGCCTGCTACAAACTTCTTTTCGACGTCTTGCAGAGATAACTTGCTCGAAATTTTAACTTCAAGGCTTGTGATAATGATATTCCCGCTATAGCCACTGTAAACTACAACCACCAGTGTTTGATCCGTGGTGTTGTCAACCGAATAGTAAGGATGGGCCGATACTCGATACCAAATATTCGATACACCGATAGACAATGAAAAGTATCGATACTCGAAATATCGCACTTTCGATCCGATCCACGTGCCTGGCCTGCGGTCTCTGGTCAGCACGAATAGGCTATTTAAATAATCACTTTTGCTACATCCGTGATTGCTAGATCCAAAAGTTGGCTGGTCAATTATTTGGAGTAAACGAAATTTTCCGACATGACACAAAAGTACGCCGTCGTTACTTGCTATCAATTTTGTAGTAAAGCTATTTCTTTTACCGACATCTGTCCACAAATAGTCGAAGCAATGTCCCTACAACCTCCCTCGACTGCATGGACCAAAATTAATCGAGGCCTTTCCACTTAGAAAAACGAAACAAACACGTCCACTTGAAAATTATTTTCGACAATTCGCGGAGACGATGTGCTGGATATTTTTCCCTATTTTTGACCGGATGTGACGTCAAATTATCGGCGCTGATGGTAACACGAAAAAAGTGCCAGGCGTCGCGAAGTCTTCGGCCCCCCCTGCGTCAGTCAGGTCGTCGTACACGAGCCATGAGCCCGAAATACACTACCATAGTGGGTGAACCGGAAGTGGGATAATATTCACCAGCATCCAGGTGTTGTTGTATACCTTAATAAATCGCTAATTGTTGTTGCGATAAGGATCTCCTTACTTGCGATGGGTAGCACAGTTAAGTATGTGCGTGCTTGTGTACGTTTTATTTGGTTTCAAGATCTGTATAGAAAGTTATAATTTTTTTTGGACACACATATACGGGGAGGGTTTTGGCACAAATCGCGACAACTCGCTCGGCTCGCCCGGGCTCGCCTCGCTCCTTGTCGCGATTAGTGACCAAAACCCTCCCCGTATATGTGTGTACAAAAATCGCGAGCGGCACTCAAAATCTCTGCGGCTTGAGCGCTCACAAATCTCAAGCTGCCTTGCTGTGCAAGAAATAATTCTAATTGAACAATTGCTCTTATTGAGTAAACAAAGATGGGAAGAGGCAGAAGTGGAGAACGTAACTTGAATGTAAACAAAAACTTGAAAAGATCTTGTGGAAAAGCGTTTACAATCTACAAAAAAAAACTGCAGAAAATGAAAAACAAATAACAGTCTTTTTAACAGACGAACTGATTGAAAAATTAAAAAAAATGACAGCAGTCTTGTTGCAAACGTTTTAACAAGCTGAACAAGACTTGCACCAGTGTTCGTGACTTTAGGAAGTCATTGTTTCCCCTGGGTCAATTGGTTTACGGTCGTTTCGAGACAAGTCGTTTCAAGACAAGTCGAGGTCAATTCAAGACACATGTAAAGTCGATTCGAGACAAACTCAGTATGAGAAAAGTTCAGTATGACTGTTTTTAATAGTTTGGTAATTTTTGTTATCTCTGTAAAATAAGCTTAAATATTTCGCGGAAGCGACTTGATCGATCGACGTAAATAAAATCTGCGCGGAGGCCATCTTGATATTTAAGTTGTAACATAGTTAGTTGTAACTCGGTAACTTTTGGTAACAGTCGTGATGTGATTTGTGTTTCTTGATCGTAGGCAAAACATTTTCTGAAGTTAATAGAAAAGTCTCAAAAATATTAATCTCCCGCTCAGAAATAAAATTTTTTATTTTAAGTTAAAATTTTAAGCTTTTTTGTATCACACAAACAAGTATGGCCGATGTACGAAGACGTTTATCAAAACTTCATCGAAAAAAGAAGCAAAGACACAGCTTACGAACATGAATAATTTGGAAACGACAAACGAGGATCCGATTTTAATATTTCATATCAGCCACTCGTGCCGAAGCAATTACAGACAACAATCAGATGCTTGGTCGTGAAGTTTGATCGCAAGGTTAAGTATATCGGATGCTTGAAGACGTTTATCAAACCTTTCTCGATCAAAAATTAAGAAGATTTAACTCAGTTTATCGACATGAATCATTTGTAGATGTCTAACGATGGGCTGATACAACTTTAGCTTTTGTCAAACTTTTGCTTTTTGGTTTACGCTTGATTGCGCGGTTTTGTATGCTTGAATATTAATGGATTACGCCGTAAGCCAAAGTGACAAAATTATTATTACACTGCAAGCTAATAATCGATGAATATTAATGGCTTACGCCGTTAGTCGAAGTTGACAAAAACTTGCCAAGTCACAGGCTTTAAAACGTCATCACTTTAGAATTTCAAATGGGTTACGCCGTAACCCGAATTGACAAAATCAGCCAAGTTCTCAAACTTAAAATATTCCGCCGTTGTCAAGGAAAACGTGCCTAGAAACAGCGGCCATGAGATGTCTGCCGTTGTCAAGGAACAATTTACCTTAGTTACCGCGGCCATGAGATGTCCACCGTTGTCAAGGAACAATTTACCTTAGTTACCGCGGCCATGAGATGTCCGCCGTTGTCAACGAACAATTTACCTTAGTTACCGCGGCCATGAGATGTTCGCCGTTGTAAACGAACAATTTACCTTAGTAACCTTGGGCATGGGATGTCCGCCGTTGTCAAGGAACTGTTTACCTTAGTTTCTGCGGCCATGAGATGTCCACCGTTGTCAAGAAACATTTAACTTAGCAACTGAATAAAATTATTTTTACTTAACACACTTTTAATGTTTATTGATTGCTTATTATGTCAGTAAAAAGCTGTTGATTTGCATAAGCCCCACGCCGTGGGACACACACTCACACACAAAAAAAAAATTGCATGTCTCGTTCATACAAGCCCTTGACTGTCACGTCACGCAATTTCACGCTTTCTGCTACAACTTTATTTTATTTTTCTGAACACTAAGATTAAATCCAGTGTTTATTTTCTCAGATCTGATTTCGACTCGGCTGCAAGTCGTGTTTAAATTTTTCCAATTCTTGTTTTTTATCTCCTCTCGCAATTTCTCAATGTCCGGCTGTGGGAATGACTTTTTTGGCGTAAATTTTTTGTAAGGTGTCTGCGAACAGTCTCTTTGAAGGCCATGTAACGAAAATATTCATCCAAAATAATTTGGAATTCTTTGTCATCAACTTTATTGTCAATGAGAGCGGCAGAAACAAGTCTATTGACAGGTTCACGTTTGGCAACAGCAAGCGAAGTAATTTCATTATTTTTCATAATTTTTGGTTCAAGGTTTTTCCTCGCTCCAGTGAAAGCGGCAGATAAGACGCCTATAATTGCAGCACATGCTGCGAGAGGAACGCTTACCGGCAAACCAACGACCGTTACCGCAGTGCCAAGACTGGAAGCAGAGAGAACACTGGACAAACCACCCATTGAAATTGCTGAATAATGGAAAACAGACTTCACTTTTTTATACTTTTTTAAAACAGCTCGGTATTTTGCAACTTCTTTGTCAAACTCTGAACAAATTTGATTGATTTTTGTTAACCTAACGTTTTCTGGTTGAGTTGGCAAAGCGGGATACAGTGTTTGTATTTCTGCACTAACACCGTATTCAGGGGCACTCGGGAGCACATTAGCAGATGACATGGTCGTATACATAAAATTTATTTTTGTATTTAATTTAATTTAATTCCAGCTCATATGTAAGATTAGAGCCGTTAAAATCGAATGGATTTCCATTCTCATCTCTAATCGAAAGAGTCAGAGATGTCACTTGTGCATCAGCCGCAACGTCACGCAAGACATTGAGTTGTGTGCATTGATATTTAATTGTTTCGTAAGCCTTTCCTCGGATGTCGAAACAAGCTAAACCAGAAGATGGTTTACCATTAAAGAGATTCTGTTCTCTGTCAACTAAATCGCAATGAATGAAATAAGTTGTGGGAGAATTTAATCTTCTTATATAAGTTATAGTTTCCAAATGCTTACTATAATTGTTTCCTAGTGGTAAATTAGACATATTTGGATCGAAAACTAATTTCTTAAACTGGGCATCTGTGATTACAAGCTGGCCAAGTGGAGTATTAATATCTGTGGGCAATTCAATACGAAGTTTGGAAAAATCAATTCACTCGCCAACCTTTTGAGAGCGTAATGACCAGCCGGAAAGGGTACATCGACAGGCTTTTCATGATCGTCCAAAAACCTGATGAATCCATTTTCTTTAAGATTAAACCAAGAGTTGGGGATATGAGATGACAGGAGCCTGATATAGCTCGGTTTTGGAATAGGACAAAATCGAAATTCACAGTATGAGGATTTTCTGTTGTGGTGACAGTGGGAACAACCATGTTTTATAATTATCTTTTGAAAAATAAATATTTAATATAAAAATGGCCCCGCCTATTCCGAGAGCTGATGACATTTCTCAGAAAGAAAGAGATTTTATGAAGTGGATGAAAACCCCAGAAGCAACTAAAATTTCTGAAGCAGCTAAAGATAACGCATGGAAACCTTTTCTTGCAAATTATCCGAATGCTGACCGAACAAAATTTGTTGCACAGGTTGAATTTACTTACAATCATACAGCAACGGCAGACATTTATTACAAGTCAGGGCAAGGCCATTTGATAAATGTTTTAGGCTCTGACAGCAAATATTGGAGCCCAGAGATGAAAAAAGCACTCGGTGTGCAAAGCGCTGGAGGTTTTCCACAACAGCTGTCACTAAGCGACGCAAAAGGCTTATCTTTGCCTATTCCCGCGGTTGGATTTCACAAAGCAGCACCGAGTTTAAAAAAAATATTTAACAGCAAAATTAACATCTACGTCACACCAGACCAATATTTCACAACTAAATTAAGAGAGATTTTTCAAAAAAACAAAACTAAAGCATACATCAGGAAAAGAGTCAAAAAGGTGGCTTACCGGCCCTAACATGAGCTACTGGTCGCAGCAACTAAACTTTGCCGTCTGGTGCGCGACAACAGGCAGTGGGATTAGTCGTGAGATTTTCGATGAAGAGCACTCGGCTCTCAGTTTGCCGCCCTTTGTGCGAAATTTTTACCTTTTTCACGTTTATTTTACAATAAGGCGAATATTGTTTCAGATGGGTGGAATTCAGAGCGTAAGCGCCTTGCCTGACGACCCAACTTTTAGCCAGTTCGACAACAAGTATGACGTGGCTTCGTACAAAAGAATATGCGCTGAGTTCGGTGTCGACCCGTCAAGCGATTTTCTTTTCACAAGAGGCGCAAACCACGGACTTGGTGATGTTTATATCTGGATCACAAATATTGGTTCAAAAAATTCTGGAGCAAAATACCCCGATCACGATAAATTTTCTGACGAAGGCGGAACTGCAAGCAAAGATAACTTGATTCAGTACATAGAGCCAGAAGATTCCGCATATGCACAGGCAGACTGGTTTTGTCCAAACGGCACGGAAGGGTTGACCCAAGCAGGTTTGTCGAGAGTAAACCAGTCGATAGAGGCTTTTGTTTACTGTATTCTCGGTTCGCAGGTGAACGTTCGAAGTGGCATACTTGGCACAGGCGGCCGTGCAAAGGAAGCGTGAAGTGAGTTCTTCGTGTTGGTTGAAGACGCTATAAGGCAACCAGATCTGGCAAAGTCAGTTCAAAGATACCAACTTGCCATTGATGAGGCAAAGGTGCCGCTAAACCTCGCCGTCTGCCCAGGTGCCTGGCTTATGCCCGCCAGAATGGTAATAAATACAGAAAGCGTTGTTGGTTACAACAACCAGCTTAAGCAGGCTGTAGGAGGAATGAAAGTTGGAGTAAATAATGATGTTAATACCTCCACAATAAAAGCAGCTCTTAAACTGATGGCTGGAGGACCATCAAAGGTAAACCCACCAAACAGCCACCCTTCAAATCCTATACACAAGAGCGTCTCAGCTAAAAAATCCGGCAACTGCCGCAAGCGCTGCTGAAACACCAGCTAGCAACGCGCAAAGCGCTAAAGCGACAAAGGTCGAAGTCAATGATACACACGAAATAAACAAAGCAACTGTCGCTGTTGGTGCGGTTGGAGCTGCAGCTTTGCTCTACACTCTTATGCGTTAACGTCTCTTTTTGATGTATTTTTCAACAAGAAAAGCAACCGCAGAAGGATAAGCAGCCAGGTGTGTTCAGCAAGAAAACCGATGGCTAGACCAGCGGTTTTGAAAAGAAAGCTAACAATCGAGCCAATTAGACCAGGCAGAGCTGATGCCACCTTTGAGCCAACATCACTTAGGCCTTTTCCCAACGCTTTTCCGGTAGCCTTCAAAGAGTTGGTAATGGCCCCAATTACAGCAGCAATCGTGACACCAGCAGCAAGAAAGATCGCTGTAACTGTCACGCCATTTTTTGAAGATTTCTTTAATCCTCTCACGAAGTGGAAGCGCCCTTTCTCTTTCTGCAATCTGCGGTTACAAACGCGCGAGATCCTCGGTTCTTTCCGCAACTCTTTCTTCCGCGGCTTGTTTGTCGGTGGGGGAGGCATTCTCATCCTCTATTACAGCCTGATCTTCCTCGTTTTGTCGCTTCAGCTCGGCTTCTTGCTCTTTAAGATCATCCAACGCTCTTGTGTCGTTGAGCCTTTCTTGCAAAGTGTTTCTTTTGCTCTCTTTGGCAGCGAGGCTTGCCCTTAGTTGATCGACTCGTGTTAGTTCTTTTGCCTTCTGCTTTGCTTGTTTTTCAAGAGCAGCAACTTCGTTTGATAGTTTTTTATCCGTTGCTGCAGCTCGCGCAATTCTGATTAATTTTTGTGTGGACTTTAAAGTCTACACATTGTTGTCATGCAGTTTTTTCCGATTGGGGGGTCACTTTCCGTGATAACTCGGGTTAGTGCTTTCGGAAGTTTTCGACAGTGATCGGAGAATCCGAAGTTTCGGTGAGATGGGCAGCCAAGGCAGTAAACCCAGAAATTCGATCAGTATCGAGTAAGTCGCACTTTATTCTTGAATCTAGAAGCCTTTTTTGACACAGCTTTCGAAGAACGTGTGTCAAACGCAGCGGTGGCGTAGATGAAAAGTGAAATAACGTTAACAATCACGACGGCTGAAATCTTCATATCTAATGAGCTGAACAACTGCGGTCATAGGTCACGTTTCTTGTTTTTCACACTTTTGACTCACTTTCCACAGTTTTTGTTTCTCTGTGCGGCTTGAGCATTTTTGATTCGCATATTAAAACGAATCAAATGTCTGGTTATTTATTTATTTCAGCTTTGCCAAACACAATGAATGCACAACGAGTTGTATCAAAACAAGTTCGCTGATCATGTTTTTTTACTTGTCTTGGACTCCGCCAGTCTGGAAAACATGTATGTTACGCCGAAGATCTTCGGCGTGGAGCTCGATAATTTACGCCAACTTCTGGCGTATTTCATAGGGATTTGGCGTAAAACTTCGGCGTATCAAATACGAACTTTCCAGTGTGGGGACTCCGGGATATAATTCACCAGCTCCATTTCTCTCAAGTAGTATATTTAACAAAAGACCGATGTCGAATTAAGAACTGAACTAAAACATTGTCATAAAAAGAATAAAAATAACATCGAACCGTAGAATATGCATATATCCAAACCGTGCGACAAAATAATTTAATTGTCGGTTCAAATAACGTCCTTCGCCGCCTCTCAAAACACCGACTTCAAGTGAATATTTCGTAAACAGAAAAATATATTTCTCCGCCTTTCTACGCAAGCTACTAAGAAATTATTTGTGAAGGCTTATTGAAAAGTTCTTATTCCAAACAGGTTAAAAAAGAGCTCATTGAAAGAAAATAAGTTTTTCGATGAGTTGTTTACACAAGCTTTACACAAAAAGTAAGGGTTGTGTAAACAAGCGATGCGAGACAGTTCACGTGCTCCACGCAACATTTCTTTTTTTAATGAAAATAGTATCCTATCTTGCTAGCGGTAAGGAAAGGCTTTTGGTCTAATAACTGCTGTTCTTGTAGGATTCTAGGTTTTTATTTGCATGAAAAAAGGCATTTGTCGTGAACGACGTGACAAAGGGTCACACCACGCTCCTTCACATTGCGTGACATCCCAAGCGGCAATGGTAACGTTTGTTTCTTGAAGCGTAGTACATAAGACAAGTAATAGTACACTTTGTTCTTCCAACAGTCTTGTAAATAATAAATTGATTGACAAGTTCTTTGTTTTTTCGCCTTGTATCTCGAATTACTCGATTCGAAACTTGAAGTTGTTGTTACTCATTGATTAATTCATAATGTCAACTTTTATTCAAATTAAAGTCCACACATGTTCGCATAGCGGACTCACTTTTACTGTTATTAACATTTGACCCATGTTGATCCACCTTGGCTTGAGCTCGCTCGATTCTTATTCTCAGATCTCGCACTTCTTGGGCGGCTTTTTCTTTTTGCGTGCTAATTCTTTCTGCCTGTTGTAGTTGAATTTCAGCTTCTCTTAAGCTTTGTCTGGTTTCTCGTATTTCTTCATTGTCTTGAGCAATCAGAGATTCTGCTTCTGGCCCAAGGAGGGCTTAAAACTTGTCTGTGAATTTTTTGAGAAGGCCAGTTCTGTCTTTTTTGAAAATGTCGGTCTCGCCACCTTTTGAGCCAAATGATACAATTGTAGTCTCATTGCCACTCTTTTTGCCAAAACCTATTGGACCTATTTTACCGAAGTCCACTTTGGGGAATTTACTTTTAATAAAATCTTTAGCTTTCTAAATCATTGCCGGTTTGTCATCTTGATGAATAAAGCTTCCCAACAAAGGTGTTTCGTCGTAGGATGTGTCTGGCAGCCTGCTCTGTTCGTGCTGCATTGTTTGCATTTCATGTTCTTCACCCCTATGGTAGGGTGTGGATGCCCTCCCGGGCTGAAATGGTCGGGTTGTGTCGACCTCTTGTTCATCATCATCGTTATCACCGTCATGGTCCGATCTCGGTCCAAATCAGGGTCTTCGTAGCCAAAATCACCACCACCTGTTGCCATCGCGTAATTATATATATATATTTTTAAATTAAACTTTTCAATTTAGGGCCTCTTCACATGATCCCGGTTGACCGGGCTGGCCCAGTTACCAAGATCTCGGCTCACTCCTATTTTCTTTGTAAAATTTTGGATGTGTTCATATGAGAAGGTGGGCCAGCCCGGTTACCGATATCTCGGTTTCTGCAACCGAGATCTCGGCAACCGGGAAGAATATTTTCCCATATGAACACTCCTGCCCGGTCGCCGGGACGCAACTTTTTTTGAGAAAATAGCTTCCCTTTCGTAACTAGGTGGTCAAAATGGCTTAATTTTGCCTTGTATCTATTTCCACTTCAGAAATATGCGAATTAGCTTTATTAATAAAGTTACAAGGGTCAATAAAGCTACGATAGTCGTGAAAGATGCAACTTTATGTGTCGCCATTTTGGCTTCGTTTCTTGAATTTTATCCCCGTCAACCGGGCTAAAATTTTCCATATGAACAGACGTCAAAATCCGTCCTGGTAACTGAGACAGCCCGTAAACCGGGCTCATGTGAAGAGGCCCTTAACAATAAAACCTATCGAGTGATGGCTGTTCAAGAAATCCTTCGACCGGCACGCACGGAGAAAATCCTCGGCGCACTGAAAGCCGAGCGCGCTGTAAAACGAATCACTTTTGACCGCACAGAAGCCAATCCAGAGGAAACGCTGTATGTTTTAGTGCCAAAGCTGAACGAAAACGAGGTCATTGTGCCTGGCTCGCTGGCGCTGCGCTTCAATATCGACTTGAGCGGCCATGTCAACAACTTTCTGGTTGACAACGTCAGCCGATCTCTAGTCGACAAGTTTGTTGTAAAGTACCAAGGAACCGTCGTGCAGGACACGGTTGGCTATGACATCTACAAAATATTTGAGGATTTTTTCCTTTCGCAGGAGGAGCGCTACGACAGGGTGCCAGAGGGCATTCAGAGCGAGGACCTCAACAAAATTCGCTCAAATGCTGGCGATAAGAAAACTTCAGGAGTCGACGCAGAAAAAAAGCTGAATGAGCTATATGGTAATAAATACCGCACCCGTCTGGAGCACCAGATTCTAACTGACCACGGAGCATTTTATCCACAGGCACTATACAACGATCTTGTGTTCGAACTGAAGCTCGCGGCAGCCGAACATGTTGTCAGAGGCTCAGATCCGACAAAACTAAAATACAAGCGGACAAACATCCAGCTGGAGTACAAGATGATAAGAAGCAAGGAAATTGCAGACGAGGCTTTCAGCTCTTATGCAAGCGGCAAAGAGTTCGCTTACGACCACATCCAACGGGACAAAGTGGTGACTTTTGCAAAAGGCTCCGACACACGTCTGAATCTAAGGGTCAACCCGCAAAGGAGGTCTCTGAAAGGTATCTTGCTCCTATTTGTTGAGCAATATGCCAAAGATGCAAGGAGCTCGGAAAAGTACATTAACCCGGACCTTACAAAGGTAAGCGTCACTGTCAACGGCTCGCCAAACATGCTGTACAACAACGGCATCGAAGGAATGGACATTTGGGAAGAAGTTAAAAGATTCTACATGAAAGAAAAAAATAAAACGCAGCACATGACTATGCAAAAGTTTTACACAGAAGACAAGTATGGCCTTCTTATTGATCTGCGTTCCATGGCTGACCACTCGATGCACGGAAGTGGCACGCGCTTTGTGAACACAAAGGACGGTGTCCAGCTTGAGCTAGAGAGGAAAGCAAGCGGCTCAGGTAATTTTAACTGCCACATTTACGTAATCAGCGACGCCCAAATGAATATAATTGGCAGGCAGTTAGAATCTATGCTTTATTAATATATACGAACGAAGTTCTGAAATGGATCCTTCCAATATACCCTTCAACGCCCTCATTGTGGGACCAACGAACTCAGGAAAAACAAGGTACGTGGTCAATCAGCTTTGTGGCCCTTTCCGCGGCAAGTTTGACTACATCGTGCTCATCTGCCCGACTTTCGCGCACAGCAAGACTTATTATCGCTTTGCTGAGGAAGATCCTCACTTTTATGTTTTTATTTGCGAGCAGCAAACACGCTTATCATCCTCGACGACTGTGCTGCTTCGAAAGATGTAAAGGAAAGAACAGGGGAGTTGGTGAATCTTGCTTTCTCTGCTCGCCACGCAGGCTTGAGCGTATGGGTGCTGCCTCAAAAAATGACAGCATAACAGCCTCATTCCGCGAAAATGTAGCGGCAATCGTTTTCTTTTACACCCCAAAGTACACTTCAGCATCTGGCCATTGATCAGTTATAGGACTCCAATAACAGCAGAAAAAGATGACACACAGATACTTAGCTGTGGAAAAACGCTGTATTGCACTTTGGTTCAATAAGCATACATTCTACTGTATACTCATACTATGACTTCCATGTGCTTTCTTCACGCTTTATGAAGTATCGCTTTGGGTGTTTATTCGTGAACGCTTCGCCTGTTAAGTGATAATGACATTCGAGTGGTGATGATTTTGTTAATCCTTAAAACCTCTTCTCCTGATTTAGTATTGATATTGTGAGGAGAAATTTGGTTTTGGTCACTCTTGAGCCGGTCTTAATGTTTTTGTAACGCCAAAGCTACAACGCAGCGGCTGAAGAACGTGTAAATTACAGTCATTTTCTTCGCTATTTTCGGCCGGCCCGCGCTTAGACTCTGGCCTGCTTATTAGATGAAATCTACTGAATGAAATATTCTGCTAGGTTCTGCTTAATAGAAAACATTCGATCTTGCTTGACACGTGATTCCGTGCGAACGTACGCAATAAACTATGTAGTAGTGTTTAACTCGCACAAATCTCACTTTTAAAGAGAGACTTTAACTTCTACACAGAGCTTACTATGCTGTACCATGACTGGTCATAACTTTAAAATGGTTGGGTATTCAATCGACTAACGATTCAAACGATTCAAACCTTTTGTTAAAACGACATTAACTTTGACATTCAATCCCGAACCGCCAACTAATTGCTTAGATTACAATCCCTCTTTAACCCCGATACAATCTGTTGCCGCGGCTAAATTTAAAAAAAGTTGTCTACACAAAGATAAGAACAATGCTTACAGATCGAACAACTGATATTTACATCGTCCTCTCTTTCAGCAACATTTTTACCATTAGGTATACTAGTTACGTTGATATAAAAGCTATATCTGCTATATTCCACGACTGTAATCTCTATAAATACAGTTGTAACAGTAAATATCCTGTTGAAATCTCCACCATTTTCCTACGCGTTGTAAGCAGAAATGGTTTTCAACTACTTTCCAAAACTCTCAAGATAAAATAATAGATATCAAATGAAAGCACGCTATTCTTTAAATTGGCAAAGTGAAGCTGTTATTCTGATACATCTCGCACAAATTAAAATTTTACAAGCGACCACAAGACAAGACACTTCAAAGAGATTTTAGAGCTTCATGTTAAAAACTGCTTTTCTCGCTCAATTTAAGTTGCGGCCCGGGGGGGGGGGGGTACTCAAAAGAGTTTTATACGGGGAGGCTCCGCCCCAAGTTCCAACCCCTTACCCTTTTATATACCATTTTTGACAAAAATTGTACCCCTTTCGTATACCTTTAACTGAAAAAGGTGCCCCTTTCATATACCTAAGAGACATGGCGTGGACTTAAAATAGGACGTTTTCTTGTCATTTTTATGTAGCGCTTAATAAATTAAAATAATGCAGCCATAAATTGCGTCTGTTCGAAATATTTTAATTAAAGGCCCTTTTAAATGGCCAAATGACAGATTTCCATGCCCTTTTATATACTTAAAACTCGTGAAATCCCTACCCTTTTATATACCTGAAGCCTGAAAAAGGTACCCCTTTCGGGCGGAGCCTCCCCGTATAGGCCATTATAGGGAGTACCCCCCCGGGAGTTGCGGTATACAGCAGCGTTATATGCACAACAACGACAACGAAAAATTTACAGGCAGGTCCATCTAATGACATCTTGTTGATTATTAGACACTTCTGCTTTTCAGATCCGTTCTAAAACTCATCAATATAATTTCTCTCTTTCGGTTAGTACATTGTATTATGCGTTTGTAATAACCTGGTGTATTTCATTCTTCTTCTACGCGTTTTCTGCTTGAGTTTCATTGTTTTCATTGATTTTCAGTACAATCTTGTCGGCAAAGGTTAGAATGTTATTTTAAGAACGTAAAACTTGTCTGTATTTTTCTTGATAACTGTTGGCTGCACCTCAAATATATCCAAAATTGAAAAGCGTACAGCTAATTTAAAGAAAAAAAATGCGTCACGTCTACGTGTATTCCTCTTTAGAGCTTCATTCATGCACTGAAAAGGCTGTTGTTGTCGTGTTGTGTTCATTAGCCTGCGTAGCAGACGTCTGAGTATTTTGCGCACTCTTTTAAACGCGCTGAAAACTACACAGACGCCTGCTACGCAGGCTATGTGTTCATTGTAGCGTGGAATTCACAACAGGATATATGAAGCTACATGTAGTGCCTCTTGACTCAGGTCAATCTTCGAGTCAAAAAAATAAAAAAACAATGTATGTTTTGCGCTTTAGATTGACATTTCTGCTCTTCAATCCTAAGAAAACTCATCAAATATAATTTCCCTGTTTCGGTCATACATTGAGTTCTACCTTTACCTCAGAGCCGAGTGTAAACGAGGCTTTGCAAATTGAAAGTGTAAATGTTCCTCTCGATGAATCAGAACCGCCTAAAAAGAAAGGCAAAAAAGTACGACTCCAGACTGGCAGAGTTCTTTATTGAAATGTGGGAAAAAGTATGGAACAGCACAACACAAGATTTGAACAAACAAACGCCACAGTTGACATTTTTAAAGATTTGGCATCAAAATAATTGTCTTTATCTAATCGTTTATCTTCTGTTATTAAATTGTTGTTATTCATGCCACAAAGGTCACCCCTTTCAAAACAAAGTTGTGCAAAAGTCACGTAGCAATCATAGTCTTTTTTAGGATGCTCGTTTTTTGTTCAACCTTTTTCAACGCAATTCTCCAACGAACTTTCAACATGCCAAATGCTCGTTCCACTACAGATCGTAGCGCACCGAACTTTAGGTTTTGAACTTTCGCTGCTCCTGAGTCAGGCGTCCTCTGTCCGGGTTGGGTTTCACTAGCCAGTTCGTTAGCGGATAGGCACTGTTGCCAGCTAAAAGGGGCCTTATTTCTGTTCCATTTTTATTGCCTGTTGGACCACTTAAAATTTGCTCGTTTGCTGCAAGTTCAGAAAAAAACGTCATCTCTTTATAGCGTGCCTGTATTTTTACATAATAAGCCCTTTACAATAAATACTCCTAACTTACTGTTTGATAAACCAGCGCGTTAGTTGCGACCTTTGTAAAGAAATATTAGTTCTTTGTTATGAAATTCCGGCGGCATCCGATCACAAAACAAATTTTGACATGGCGGGAAAATTCCGCGGCCTTACAAAGCAAATGTTGACATGGCGGGAAAATTCGGCGGCCTCAGAAAGCAAACACGCATGGAATGCAGTTCTCCCTCTGTAGAATTATCTCGTGTCGTCATGAAAACGTCGTTGTCATGAGTCGTTGTCATGACGACACGAGACAAAAACGACTACATCATCAGCAAAGAGCTGTCCACTGTGGCAGGCCGGTCTGGCTTTGAAATGCGGCCGCTTTCTTGCCCTTGCCAATGCTGTGCTTATCACAACAAAGCACATTGATTTAAACGAAGCGACAAAGTCGCACACACACACCAAAGGTGCTTCAAAAGATGCTGACACACTCACTACTGAAGATTTTTCTAAGCAATGCTTAGCAATTGCTGAATAATTACTGAGCAATGCCTAGCAATTGCTTAGAAAAAAATCTTGCTGAGCAATTTTTCATTTAAATATTATTTTTTCTCATTATATAATGGCCGAGCTCGAACAACGTGAATCACAAACTCCGATTGCTCAAGAAGTGCAAAACCAAGTTACTTCAACAGCTCCAGCAACAAAGCCTGCCAAAAAATCCAAAGCGAGTAGCTGCTGGCAAGCTTGCAGCTGAAAAAACAAAACAGGCTCGTGAAGCACAGAAAAAGCTGCTATCGAGGCCGCTGCCATAATTGCAAAAGAAAAGGAAAAGAAATCTGCTTCTGCTAAACGCAGTGTAACTCCGAGCCCAAAAGGCTCGCCCGCTCCTGAGAGCTCGGCACCAGCTCCGCCGGAATCCAGCGGTTTCACCACTAATCAATGGATCTCCAGTCTTTGGTAAGTGTTGGCGTTGCAATTATAACAACTTATGTCAAACGCAAAGACATCAAAAGCTTTTTCAAGAAGAGCCGTGAAGTGCAAAAAAATAGCGAGAGCAACTTTGTGCAAGAATCTGAGACACCGGGTGCGCTTTCAGCGTTGCCGCTTGCGGCTCCATCGATTGCTCCAAAGCTTCAAGCGGCAGAGCTATCATCAAGAGTTCCGCGTCCAAAAAGAGGTATTCGTCCGATGGATTAATAAATTTTCAATTGAATACTTTTTTATTATTTTATACTGAACCGTCATGTCCGACAACAGGCTCGTGAAAACGCTCATATATGCCGCCACCATTACAGGTCTCGCCGCCGGAATCGGCTGGGCTGCCAAAAAAGTTGTGAAAGAAAACTTCACAGCCGACCCAAGTAGCAGTTTTATGAACTATGCAAAGTATATAGCAATCAGTTGCATTTTTAAATTTTTCCCAATCTACTGAAGTCATCACAAGAGGTTTTGGCGATGACAAACTATTTCTTATTGTTTTCTCTTTCTCTTGAATACAGTTCAAAAACACTTCAACAGCATTTTCACCTCTGTAAACCACTGGTCGTTTGTTTCTGCCATCACTTCTTGCAACTGTGTAAGCAAAACCACATGCCTCGTGCTGTTCTGTCTTCTCGGTGTAGCATTTTTGCTTGCTCTCTGTCCCACGCTCGCAGCCTGAAATCTTTCTGACCAAAGCCTCAAAGTCGGCATATATCACGTATGGCGCCCTCATCTGTTTGTGATGATTTTGGAAAGAAAGGGTGTTTTTCCCCTCTTCCGGCATCCCGATCCTTGTCGGCCTGCCGTTCATGCCATTGCAATATTTTTCGTGGTTCTCAAGCAAGTCCGCTCTTGTGAAACCGGTCAAGCACATCATGCAAAAGTGTTTTGCATTACGCTTTTTGCTCTGATCAAAGAGTAAAGCGCTTCCTTTTTTTACAAAACAGTAGTGCTGAATTAATCCTGACTCAATTAACATAAGGCAAATACGAGGAATGGTTTTTTCTTTTCTGCTTATTCTGTGCACAATCACAAGATTGTCTTCCCAGCCGAACACAATTATTGCGAGTTTGCTGTTTTGCGCCTCAAGCTTGTCAATCTGTTTTACAGGTGTTGGGAAATCGATACCTTCATAGTTAATTCCGTCGTTAACAGGATATTTGCTTGTTCTTTGCAAGTTCTTTCCATCACTTGGTGGAAATAAAGCAGCTCTAAGAGTCCACTTCAAACATTCGTTATCCCTGTTTCGCACGTTGATTATTGCCTTTTTGTTTGCCAAATTGGCAGGCAAAGGCAAATAAGTTCCTCCGCGCAATGGCTGAAAGCGTGCAACATTTACGTACGCAACAGTTATTCTTTCAAAAACCCACCCTGAGCCACGCTCTGACCAAGCCTCAATTTGACCCTTTGATCTTTCAATAAATCTTTCAAACTCTTGTTTTATCTGTTGTTTATTATGTTCGTTAAAAACGTGCGGTTCTTTTTCTTTAAAATAATGCTCCATCTCTTGTGTTACACCAGTCTCAAAGATTTCTTTTGTAAACTTTATTTTCATTTCAAAACTTACTTTTGCGCTTTTCAAATCTCTTATTTCATTCTTTACCAAATCAACGAACTTTGATTTTGTTTTCTTTTGAAAGACAAAAAGATCTTTGCTGGCACGGCCACCCTCTGGTATGGTCATTTTCCACACGCGTAGCCATTCGTTGAATTCAGATTGGACCAATAAAAATGTTTCGTTTCTTTGTGGTTTTCTTTCAAATTCACGAATTTCCTTCAAGAGTGCTTGCAAAACTTCTTGCGATAACTTGCAGCAGTCATGTTGGCGTTATATCAAGAAAAAGAATTTGTTTAATAGGAATTAATTCTGGCACAGCAAGGCGGCTTGAGATTTGTGAGCGCTCAAGCCGCAGAGATTTTGGGTGCTGCTCGCGATTTTTGCACACACATATACGGGGAGGGTTTTGGTCACTAATCGCGACAATGAGCGAGGCGAGCCCGGGCGAGCCGAGCGAGTTGGCAAGTGGCGAGTCAAGCGTGATAGCGGCCGTAGTTTATTGACCGAGATTTGTTCGAGGAACGTTGCGATGATCTTGTAGGTGATTGCAATGAGAGATACACCTGGTTATCTCGTGATTGCGAGTTTTGCGTTTTGAGATTCAGCCGGAGTCAAAAGTTATTAAGCACAAAATTGGCATCCGGTAAGCAGAACCGGAAGAAGTGATTTCCAGACATAGCAACGGTGTCGTTACTTGAACCCCATTTACACGCGCAAAAAAATCGGCACGGCACGGCAAATTTTTGGCACCGTGCTGACAATTTTTGGGTACGGCACTCCCAATTATCGACGTGTAAACGTACCGGTCCCAAAAAAAATGTGGCACCAGTGCCCAATTTTTTGGGGGTGCCGAGACTACCTCAAGGAGGTAGTCTCGGCACGGGTAAATCGAGGCACCGTGCCGAAAACAAGTGTGACGCATGCGTTGTTTCCACGAAAATGGCGGCCACTGCGTCATTCTCGCCCCAAGAGACTTCGTTTCTTTTAGTCACGTGGTCGGCGAAAAGAGTACAAAAAAAAAAGTTCTGATGAGATGAGAATGCCACCGAGGCAGATGGTAAGAGAAAGCTCCCGCTCTAAAAAAATCGCCGTGTGAAAGCTACTTCCACCATCACTGCATTTATTTATTTTTCAATCTTCTTCTTCTGATTTCGTCAACTCCTTTCAGATGTCGATTTGTTTTGCCCCTGAACACTCTTCGATATGTTGAATGGTCGACAACTCGTTCCTTTCCGATAAAATTCGCGTTTTGCACTGAAAGCACGATGAACAATCACAGCAAAACATTTTCCTGCCATTTCTCGGGAAGAAAACCGATGGAAAGTAGGGGTGCCGATATAAAAATTGGTACCGTGCCTAGCGGGAGAAAACCTTCTTGTTTTGGTCGTGTAAATGGGTAGTGCCGTGCCGAAATGGTTTGGTCACGGTGCCAAAAATTTGCCGTGCCGTGCCGATTTTTTTGTCCGTGTAAATGGGGTTTTGACCTGAATGTACCGACAACTGTAATTGCGATGGATATCTACACACTTGCGATGGATAGTACACCTTGATATGTGCCCGCTTGTGAAGTTGCATTTCATTTCAATTTATACAAAGAAATTTATAACCTTTTGAAAATGGCATGTAGTTAGTAAAATGTTGAGCCGGCCATATTTTGTTGCCTGAAATATAATTGACTTTTGTGCGGATATCCTGTTGATTGTTTGCGATGGATAAAAGACCGTATTAGCTAAGGATACCGTTAATTTTAAAGTGATATTCTTAAGGAATGTAGAGTTATTAAGCTACGAAGTAGATTACCATTGTGAGTGAACTGGAAGTGGGGTTTTCCGGTCCTAATTATCGGTGTTATTTTGTTGAAATTGCGGTTGCGATGAATATTTTGGAAGTTGCGATGTATAGCACACCTATTTGTGTGTCTGCTTGTTTATTTCTGTTTAATTTCATTGCCGGTATAGGAAGTTATAACGTTCTAAAAATGGCACCTCGTTCGGTAAAAAGAGGCCTCCATATTTTGTAAGCTGATATACATTGAGCGTGTGTTGTGATCGGCGAGTGAAATATTGCGATGAATACAACACCGAGTGAAATATCACTCCTGCAAAGAACCGCATTTTCTACCTAATTTACTTGAAGATGTTCAAACTTAGCAAACGTCGCACGCCGAACAAAACGTGACAAGAAAAGCTATTTTTAACAACAGATGCAACATAAGCATTTTGTTTTTGTTCTAGCACTTTGTTTGCTGTACACTCTTTTTATTTTATAAGAATATAGTTTATAAGAATATCGAGGCTGAAATTTGCACATTTTTGAGAATATTTTAAGAATAAACCCGAGGCTGAGATTTTGAAAAGAATATAGTTTTTAGTTGAAACAAAATCAGGTATTTTCATTTTCGTCACTTAATCTCTGTGAGGAATGCTTTGTTTAAAGCCAAAATGGCCAGGCTGCAACGAAAAGCAATGGTACATGTGCACAATGTAACACGATACAGATCTGGACACCAATTCAAACACTTGTAATTGATTACCCAATACTTCCATAAACGGAAATGTCAAACGGTATTTTCTAAGAATGTTCATAAGAATATTTTCAGCCTAAAATCGGCAGAAAAATAAGAATATTCAGCCTGGGTCTGAAAAACTGTGTTCTTATAAAAAAAAAGAGTTTATCTGTGTTAGGCAAAAGCCTGTCAATATCTCACATACGGATTTTTTTAGAAATTAGACCGAGGAAGGGAAGTTTAGATGCAAAATGAAAAATCGGTAACCGGTAACTGAAAATGTGAAATCGGTAACCGGTAACCGGTAACCAGATTCCAACTGGTGACCTACCAAATTCACCCGGTTATATATATATATTTCTTTTTTGTCAAGAGAGGGTTACTCGATTTGCATATCAGGTTACTGGCCACATCTCAACACCGTCCTCGCACGTGTATTACACTATAATTTAACTAAATTTCGAACTAAAAGAGTACCAGTGAATCGATATTAGTCTTATCGAGCAATCGGACTTCCACGAGAGCAAAACGGCGGCTCCAAGAATTAGAAAGGAAGGAGACACGAATTGAATTGACTTTTCTTCGCCGATTTTTTTTTCCGCCTGTATAGACTTTTCCTCGCCCCCACTAACTGCCCCTGGGTCTCCGAGGATGAACTAATCGATAACCTGCGATCAGGCGTTATTTTTCTCCGCCGCGAAAAAAGAAAGCCTGATCGCAGGTTAACTAATCGATGACATCGATGACATTAATGAAATCAATGAGTAATCAATAGGTAATCGATAGGTGATCAGTTGATTAGTCATTGATTATTGCCGATGATCAATGAGTAATCGATGACTAATCGATAGGCCACAAAATTTTTGGTTATCGAATAGTCATCGATTGCATCGATTAGTCATTGATTGCATTGATTACTCATTCATTTTATTCATTACTCATCGATATCATCTCATTCAGTTGTGTAATGTAACTGCTTACGCCGGCTGTTTCCCTAAGCCAAAGCAATTTTACTTTTCTGACAAACATCAACCGAAAGAAATCTTAAAACCACGTAGTCGATTCATAGCGTACTTGTTAGTTTCATTTTCAGACTGGTTGGTTCCTGTTCAGTTGTTTTGTTATTGAATTAAGAGTTGGGTTAAGTGAAACATTGCACAAATCATCTGTTTTTGTGATTAGCACTTCACGTCTCGACATGCCGGAAGATAATTGGACTTTTTATGAAAGGGTAATTTCGTCAACAGGAACGCCAGTTATAGAGAAAAGTACGTCTAACACAGATAAAAAAAATCACAAACGAAAAAAATGATACAAGAAAGCAAGAAATGTGTCTTTTGTGCGCAGTATAATAGTCGATGAGTAATCAATAGGTAATCGATGAGTTATCATAACATCAATAGGTAATCAATCGCATCAATGAGTAATCGGTGTCATCGATGAGTAATCGATAGGCCACAAAATATTTGGGCTTCGATTAGTCATCGATTAATCATTGATCATCACCAATAATCAATGACTAATCAACTGATTACCGATACCCATCGATTACTCATTGATTTAATACCAATTGATGTCATTGATCATCGATTAGTTATGCCTGGCGTTTATTAATGTTTATTAACCAGAAAACGAAGAACCTTTTGGCGTTTGAAAAAACGTTTATTAACCAGAAAACGAAGAACCTTTTGGCGTTTGACAAAGCGTTTAAGCGAGGGTCTTTGTTTTGTAGTTTCACCCGGTCTATTCTACAAAACGAAGACCCCGCCGTTTTTGCGTGCGATAGCGTCTGAAAAAGCACTTTATCCAGGTTATAACTGCCTGGTGTTAAATTAATGAAGTTCCCCGCCGGTTGCGCGTCTTTTGGCGTCTGAAAAAGCGTTGAGCGAGGATCTTTGTTTTGTAGTTTTACCCGACCTTTTATACAAAACGAAGACCCCGTCGGTTTCGCGTCTTTTGGCGTCTGAAAAAGTGTTCGAGCAAAGGTCTTCGTTTTGTAGTTTCGCCCGTCCTATTCTACAAAACGAATATCACCATCATCACTTCGTTCCATGTCAGGTTGTTCCACAAAATAGTCAGGTCGTTTCACACTATATAGTCAGATCATGTCAGAAAGAAATATTTAGTTAGAAATAACTTTGAAAAAAATGTCAAACTAGTGAGAATGCTCCACTTTGCTTCGTTATTTTCCGTGCCGAAAAATTTGTGCGCACGTTACGTAGTGTGAAGTTTGTTTATGTTCGTGTTCGGTGAATTAGTTTAACCCATCTGCGTCCGAGACTGAATGCTTCGTCTTATGAAAGCTGATGAAGGCTATGACAAAAAAACGCAAAAAAACCTAAAACGATAAAATAGCCCAAAAGGACAACAGAAATCAAGAAAGGTGAGTACATTTTCTGTTTTTTATTAAAGAAGGTAAAATTTTATTTTGTCGAGCGCTTTTATTTCACGTTATTTTAGACTCCATACAAAGTCTTATAGAGCGCTTAAATCTCCAACGGCCTAAATTGTAACACAACACTGCGCACTTCAAGTAGTCACGTCCCACTCGATATGTCTTTATAGACCTTTATAAATCATTTATACGCTTACATAAATCATTCATACGCTTACATAAATCATTTATTCGATCGATTTCTCGAATCGTGAGTTTGGGACGTCTGTGGAAAAACGATAAGAAAATAAGACGTCTTTTCGTAAGTGAGAAAACATTTAAGGTACGCTGGAACACTTTCAAACTTAGGCATAATGAGGCTGTACTAATAGAGACAGTCATCGAACGTGGCCGACGCATTTCAAGCCCCACCGTTTCAAGCTTGTACACATTTATATACAAAAAAATCAGCAGGGAGTTCTTCTTTACATTTCGGGACATTTTTATCGAGCAAAAAGATTTTCTTAACATCTTCGTCATTTTAAAGTAACATGATCTTACAATTCTTTGAAACATTCTAATGTGGAACGAAGTGACCGTAAACCTTTTGTTCTACCTCATTTGCTGGCAAACATCAAGATTTTGATGTTCGCCAACAGGGAACATTTTAAAAGGCCCCCTTAACAGGGCCTCAGTTCTAATATTTTTCTTTGTTTTAGAAATCAAAGAAACATGGATATCTTTCACAGCCCTTCGTCACTTTCGAGTTAACATTTTTCTCATAAACAATTCCATGCGAACACATCAAATCAAGCGATTGTTCAAATTGTTTTATGCAAATACGGTATCTCGTAAAGTTGTTCGATCGCATCGTGAGCCTGGGTCGAGCCTCTCACCCATTGACCAATGAAAGACTTGAGCAAGTGTCCCCTTGCTTTGGCGCGAGTGTACAGAAAAATGGCGGACAAGAAGTAACTCGGGGAAGGACCTGGTTGTAATTACTACTTGGTAAATGTAATAATGGCTAGCCCTTGGCCAAGACAATCATTTAAAGCAAAAGTAACGCCCAAGAGCCGTGATTCCAGTCCTTTCACCCCGCGGCAGTCTTTAAACTTTTCGTTAGCCCTTGGGGACTCGGGTACAACTGCAAGGTAAGCTTACTCCGTAAAACCTAAAATCTTACACTAAGATTTAAGTCGTCTTAAGTAAGATTAAGGCCCTCTAAAGATAAGATGAGTTCCATCTTATTACAAGATTTTGCTCTTTTGCAGTAAGACAAATCCATCTTAAATTAAATTGATGGCATTTTGTTCCTCTTACTTCAAAACTGACATACAGCAGGACGTTACAAATCGATAATTTCGATACTTAAAAAATCGATAATTTTCGATACTAATTAATTGGTTAATATCGAAAATCGATAGCAAAAGTTGTTGTGATTATCGATTTCGATTCGATTTGTAATTAGAGTTCGATTTCTATTGGTTTCTATCGATTTTTATCAATTGCTATCGAAAATATCAATTACTTAGAAAAATATTGTACATCTCAAACCCACAATAAGTACGTTCAGGTTCCATCAACTCTGCAAACGGACAGAAAAGGAAATAAGTTACTATCAAGGAATTCATCTAATTCATCGTCTTCTTTCCTTTGAAGTTCATTCGAACCTTCGTCCACTATGTTCTACGAGCCCATGCTGCATTCACAATAGTGGCCAGCGGAAAAACTAGTGCCAGTCTTCTTCAAACAGTTTGACCGCGCGGATTGCAATCTCGAGCCCAGAGTCCATCTAGTCAGTCAGCGGTATGGGACGGACTCTGGGAAACTGGAATTGATCAGATCGTTTTCAGGTCCATTTCAGATCAGAAACTTGGTCTTCCGGTTTTTATTGCGCATGCTCTTAGGTCTAAGCGAAAGTAAATTTCCCAGAAAGGAAGTGAATGGAAACACACTAATGACGGAACTGGTAGTTATCGACGTAACAGAAGTAACAATAATATTCTGCAAGAAAGAAGAATAATGAATTAACTACAGAGCGTCTGGCGCTTTGATTTTGATTTTTTGAGCGTTCTGCAGGGCGTCAAATTGCGCCTAATACAGGCGCCAATGTGACTAAATTTTTCACTTTGGCGAACAAATCCTGAAATTTGGTCGCCAAATTGGCGACTAGAATTTGCATAACCGACCTCAAATCGCATCGAATCTCTTAATTCATCAAAAGTGCATAACTCGTAAAAAAATCGCAAAGCAAAGTACACAATAACTTCTTGCTTTATCTTAAGATCTTACATTTTAGCTAAATACAAATTTATATTTAGTTTTGAAGGTTATTTACCTGTCGAAAACTGTAAGATATGGTTTGCAATCAAGCGTTGTTATTTTGGGCGGGCAACTTCCTTTTTAGTTTCAACTGAGCAACACAAAACAGCCACACAATAAATTTACCTTCTATCTTTGCTCTCTGTATTGTATTGAAGTTTACAAGGCAAAATTGCTCAACTCAAAATGTTTAAATCCATAGATGAAGTCAAAAACATCGCTAAACGACTGTCAAACATCGTGTAGTGGTCGATGCGTACATAGCATGTGTGCCTATTTTGATGTGGTCAGCGGTTTCCTCTGGTACCTCATGTAATGTCACCAAAAGTCTTGCCAGTTCTTGTGCACAAAAAGCCATTCAAGATTGAAATGAATGCAAATGTGTTGAAAATGATCTATTTTAAAGGGTCTATCTAGTAAAAGAACGGAATGAGAAGTGTTTTATTTCTTTAAAAAAAAAAAAAAATGGCAGCCAAATGTTTGGAATTGGCTACCATTTTAGTATATTTAGGAGCCAAGTGGCTACTGGGAAAAAAGTTAATTTTATGCTCTGTAATCTGCTATATTTTGTTTGAAATGAAAGCCTACCAGGATTGCGTCTGCGAAGACTGCATGCGGCTCAGAAATTTACATGATGCACAACACACGAGGAAGGTATTGTTCTGTTCGTTATAATTTTGTTTGGCAGTCTTCGCATATTCAGTTTTTGCGTCTTTCTCATATTTAAAAGGCTTCTCCCCGACAGTGCATCTTTAACGCAATTATCATAAAAACAGCTTTCCAGAATAGATCAATGAATGTTTTCGAGCAAACAATTTTTTTCTTGACGAATGGCAGTATCATTAATTAGTACGGGCCACACCAGTCAACGCTATTCAATAGGTTTAATGAGCAGTACAGCGACTCTGCACGTGCATGCTCGTGCACGTGCGTTATAATTTTTTGGATATTTTCGGCAAAACAACAGCGCTAATAATGCTCAAATTCTGCGTTGCATTGCCATAAGTTATTACTTGGAATCGAACAATGTCTTCTATATTTAGTTTTTCAGCCGAAAGGGAGATTTGAATGAAAACAGTAGTTCTAGGGAGATTTGTAAGTCAACTATAAATTTAGTTTTCAATCGACCTTGTCCTTTGTGTCGCCAATTGGTGTCGCCGTCGTTGTTTTTATTTTTTATTTTTACATTTTTTATTGATTATCAGACAAAAAAAAAAGAAAATTACATACATAGATACACACACAAAAATAAAATAACATCTGTTTTTCTAAAAAAAAAAAAAAAATATATATATATATATATATAATACAGAAAGAAGAAAAATTACATGTGTAAGGTTGATTATAATAGGATTCATAATAGTCCATAAACTAAAGTGACGCGTGCACACTACGTGGGGGGAAAAAGGACTGACCGACAATGATAAGAGATTAAGAGATTAAACATCTAAATTACCTACACATATCCTCCATTTGGCGTTAAAAATGTGTTCCTTATTATTAGATTTCGTAACTATAAATTCAGTTTGATAAATGTATTTTTGTTGACTATTAAATACTCTGAAGGAAGGACGAATTGATTTATTACGGCAGTCATATATATGTTGTTTAGCAATGAGTAAAAGGTGGTTGAGTAATAGAAAATCTTCCTTCCTTTCCCAAATTCCCAAGAGCTTATCTATGTCGGTCAGTTCATCTAAGCTTATATTCAATTTATTGCACCAAGAAATGAAATCCAGCCAGAATTTTTCTGTAGCATGACAGTGAATAAATAGGTGTTCTAGGCTTTCGCTCTCTTTATCACAAAAGGTACTATTTAGAATTTTGTATTGAGAAATTTGCGGGTCTTAGTGTCCATGGCGACCTTGAAAGGTAACCTGTAGATTGCTTTCCAATCAAGAGGAGAATTGAAAAATTGATCAGTAAATCTTATTGTGCCGTGGGAGCCTTTTCAAATTTGCACCGTACTTCTATGTAAATGGTTTTGGAGACTGCTTTACTAAGCAGAAAGTCCTGATTTTTTAAATGCAGTTGAATAAGATCATTCAAAACAAAAGCCTTTTTATGTCGAGGTTCAAAAGACATCAGAGAATTTCGCCATTGTGCAGGAAGAGCATCAATAACTCTCATTAGATAAAAAACTTCCAAGGGAGACAGACCGGAGCTATTTAGGTTTTGTTTAACAATTAGCTCATTTTCATTTGATATAAGATCGGCTAGTACAACTATACCCTTATTAAATAAAGTGCGATGGAAAGCGGTTTTTCCGTCAAGGCAGATATGCTTATTGTTTCATATGACAGCCTTCGCCAATTTATTCCTATCCGTTTCTTGATCACTTACTTCAGTGGCAGTTGAAAATTCTGCAAAATGTTTCAAACATTCTTCATAAAATCTAGGTAATTTTTTAATATCAAAGGCGCAGCCAAAAATCAATTTGCCTCCAATTGGATTTAAATAATGTAACAGAATTAATTTCCAGCTGCTCTGTTGAGTTTCCAAAAACTTTTTGCAGCAGACTAGTCGTTAAGTTGTAATAATTGATTCTAAATGTGGTGCAGTCAAGCCACCACTTTCTTGGTCACTTATGAGGGTTGAACGCTTAACTTTGTCTTTTCCTTTCCAAATCAACTAAAAAATATTAATTTGTTTGCTTCTTTGATTATATCTTTGTGAACGCTTACCAAACCAGCTCGATACATAAAGATAGAGATAACAAAGGTCTTAACTAACTGCATTCTTCCGAAAATTGTCAAGTTCCTCCAGTTCCATAAATGTAGCTTCTTTTTAATAGAAGTCATAATTTCATCAAAATTTAGCTTTTTCCAAAGGCCTTCATCGTACGTAAAGTGCACCCCTAATATTTTAACAGCCTTTTTAACAGTTATATTTCTGGTAAAATTGTGTGGGAGCTTACCTGTAGTCTTCTGATTGCCCAGAAACATGACTTCCGTTTTGTCATAGTTAATTCTCAGTCCAGAGCATAAAGTAAAACCTTCTATTGTGTCAAAAAGAGCGCTTAAAGAAGTGTCATTTCTAAGAAACACTGTCAAGTCATCCGCAAATATTTCCAGTTTTATCTCGTCACCATCAACTTGTATCCCTTGAATGTCCTTGTTGTCACGTATGATAATGGCTAATATTTCCAAACAGATAATGAATAGATAAGGCGAGAGTGGGTCCCCTTGTCTTACACCTTTAAAGTGCTACTGAAACGAAATTTTCGTATCTAAGATTTTTTCACTATTTTGTACTTTGAACCACGCTGATTAACATGGGCAAATTTATTTTTGCCAAAAAAAACCCGAAAGTGGTGTTTTCAGCAGTTAAAAACTACATTTTCTCCAAAATCCATGTCCGGGCCCTGGAACCTAGTGAAAATGGTTGATGACGTCACTAGTTGTGTACACTTCGCGGACGTCGGCATGCTTGTTGTTGAATGGTCTGCAATTATGTTGGAAAAGTGAATTTCTCGAGCGATTCTTCTTTTCCAAGAAGTGAAATCGTCGGCAGAAGTAGTGTAAAAGATGCTGGAGGGCACCTTGGCTTCCATATTTTTGTTGCGCCTTTCAAAGTTGAGCCATAGTAGCTGCTGTTAAGACTATAGATGACAATATGGCGTCCGAGAAGAAGAAGAAGAAGAAGATGGGACTTTGCAGTCGGTTTTCGAGCAACGCTTTGAAGGACAAGTTGGTTTCAACACCAGGTAGGCTGTTATACAGGAATTGTTTTTATTTCTTCGATCATACAACGGTTAAAGTCTGTACTCTTTTCTTCCGTTAGGTGTGTGATTTATGCTGTTTGGAATTCAGTGTGGTGAAAGTGTAGTTCGCGATTTTTGGTCTTTGTCTATTGAACCACCCCGACTTTTCTGCTTTTACAAACCGCACTGTGCTTGTAGAAGTAGCCCGACTTCTTCAAGACATGAACAGGATGCATTATCGAAGAAGAAAAGTGCGAAGCATGGAGCATAAATTAGTGAGCTACGATTAATGTGCTTTTAAGACACGAATATGATCCACTAGACTTTCAATAAAGTCCTTCGTCTTATGATCCACATGTACATGTACAACAGTTGCCGTATTATAAAATTCTCCGTGTTTATAAGCTAACATATTTTTTTACTTATCGAAAATGCAAAAATGCAAAAATATCAGTCGAGAAAAGAAATATCAAATACCAGAAGGATTCATGGATGTATTTGGTTTCTGAAACATTATTTATTATTGCAGTTTATTTTGCTTTCAGTGTTGTCAGTCACAGAATAGGTTCGGTTTTGTATGATTTGCATTTGTACAACAATCATTTTTGTGGGTTGCATTGCTTTTATTTTGATAGAATTTGCTTATTTATACCCAAATGTTTCTCAAAGTTGTTGACAACTTACCTCATTACCTGTCTGTGCACAAGATAAGATCAGAACTGCTCATTTACAATTCAACAGGCTATAAATCAGGACAGGAGAATTATGCTGACAGTAGTGACTGGACTCTTTTGGCAACATTGTTATTATTAACTTCAACTTTATGGCTTCCATCACTTATTTCAATGTATACTTACTAAGAGTAAACTGGTATAAAGGGAAATGAAGGCACTGTGTAGGCAACAAGGGAAATGAGGGGTGGGGATCAATGAATATTTCCTGGGGAGACTCCCATATTAAAGGGATGGGGATGCTCGTTGGAAATGTTTGAAAAGAACTCCTAAAGAGACCAATCTAGGCGCGGCTCAAGCTGTTTTAGACCCTAAAAGATGCCAAAATTCTGATAAAAGAACTTCTATTTGTAAATTTTTTCGCAAGCAACCCTAAACAAGACCTTGTCAGCTTAAAATACTGCCATTTCCCCCAGAACACCCTAAGCGAGACCCAAAGTCCGAAATTTATACCCCTAAGCGAGACGACGAGCATCCCCGTCACTTTCATATTGGAGTTGCTCCCCTGGGGAATATTTTTGGCCACGATTTTGGGATAGCAAAAAAAATTAACTCATCTCAAGCCCCAACCAATGGTTTTATTTTACAGCTCCTCAAATCTCATTTCAGACAAATGTACCGGTACTTAGAAATCAAAACTTATTTCAATATATTCGAAATGCTTTTAAACTGGTTTATAGAGTTTGTGTGATATCTACATGTATGCTGTGCGGTTAAAATTAATTATCTTTGGTTTAAAAATGTTTAACCAGTTTGATTTTTGTATTCCATTGTCTCCAATTCTTCATCGTAATCATAGACAAATGAAAAGATAAATCAAAATGGTTTGAAAAATTTTAAACCAAAGAAAAAAATTAAACCACAACTAGAAAGGCAGAGAAGGGAGATTACACTATGGAAAAGTACATGATATACTGATATTCTTTTATTTCCTGTTGAAATGATTAAAAAAAAGTTGTTTTCAATTCAATGAAATGATCAAATGTGTTCTACCAAAACTCTGTATGTGTCATTACATTAAAACATCCCTGGTTGACACTCAGGGACTGATGTTTGCACACTTTAAGGTATGGAAACTTCCATAGCAATTGAGCAGAAAGTATTTCACTTTTAAACTAAACATTTCAAGAAAAGGAAAAATCTATCAAGCAAGAGAATAAAAGGTTTTGCATTGTTGATAAATTTACTACAGCCCAAATTGAAAATGGCTTGTTACTAACTGCTGTTTGTACAACAATGTTTTTGACGCCCTTTGATGGGTTCATACACTTCAAACAGTTCTTGGGTGGTTGTTGTCATCGTCTTTTAGCCTGGGGTTGACCTTCCATGGTTGACCTTTCCCCTTGCTCCATCTTTGACTGTTCTGGTTCTGTATAAAAATTAAGTTTAAACAAGGAACTGCAGTGAAAACTTCACTTCCTGAACATTGCTTTTCTTGTTGATTACACAAAATAATTTCTGCGATAAGAACTAGATGTTTATACTTTTGTTTATTCTGACTATTGAGACAATTTTTTATAGTTTTTTTTTTTTGAGGAAATGTCACCTGAAGGAAATAGCTCTGTTTGCAAGCGCTTCCTTGCATCATGGCGCTTTATGGCTGTCTAATTATAGATACCTGATCAGGGAACTGATTGGTTAGGGGCTCAGGAATTTTCCCTTGTATTTGTCCCTAATCGAGTCTCTCTCTTTCTTTGTAATGCTGAACAGTAATTGTTTTATCTGTTCCACATAACCTATAAGTTGAGCACATTAGTCATGAAGGCCTCAAGCACTTGATTACAAATGTTTATTAGGCTTGCTAAGATATGTCTAGCTAGACATGTTTAGAAAGCACAAAACATGCATTCATTCGGACTCATAACATTTTTGAAACATATGCTACCGCATATGGCATTAAGACATTTTCAGACTTTTTCATGCCTGTGCTCTTGAAAGGTGTTGGTATGAGCTATATAGGTATGTGGCACTGTAAAGGGCACCCCCCCCAGGGGGGGGGGCTATCATCCATGGGTTATTTTATTTTCTTATAAGAGATCATTGGAATGTGAATCACACGTACCTGTAAAATGTCCCAAGCCATGAAAAGCACATCATCTTCGATGATGAAAGTCCTTTCTAACGCTGCCTCGCGACTGAAGGATAACCCTTACGATGGTAACGTTATTGGAATTAGTGCCGACTTTGCGAAGAAAACTCAAGAGCAACGAAAGGCGCTTCTGCCGTTCAAGAAACACTTACAAAAGAAATTCGGGGACGACAGAAAAGTTTTCATCGCTTACCCTGCAACCCTGAAATATATTGATGAAGATGGCAAGTTAAAAACTGTCAAGGATGACGATTTCGAGAAGCTCAAAGGCGAGATGGTTAAATACGTGTGATATAAAGGTAGAGGAGACTTTAAATTTAGTTTACTGTGTAATCTACTTTAACTAGAATCATAAAGGAGGGGTAATATCTTTTTTCTCCCGCTTGAATTAGTTCCAGCCTCAACGGCAGTATTTGGATCGATATCCTATTGCTTTTTTAGTACAGTTTATGTCTCGTAAATTATTTTGTATGTACTTTTTACTACTTATCGTAATTTCAATTTTTTCGTTCATTGTTATCTTTTCTCACGGCTACTTTAGCATATTGCGTGATTTAAAAGCAGTTACTCTTCATTTGCATATTAGGCTGAGTTTATTATTAAGAGTGTTTAATTATGTTCTTCGCTTTTCCCGTATAATTAAGTTTCCTTTATCCTGACGATATGGTGCAAAATAATGTTAATTTTAAGTTATTGTCACTGAATGCTCGGGGGATTCGTGCTTTTGAAAAGCGGAAAGGCATATTCAATTGGCTAACTAAATCTGGTGTGGATGTTTGTTTTCTACAAGAAACCTATAGTACAAGTGAGGTGGAAAATATTTGGAGAAAACAATGGAAGGGTGAAATGTTCTTTTCTCATGGTAGTAATCACAGCAGCGGTGTTTTGGTACTTGTTCGAGATAATTTAGACTTTAAACTGGAAAGCGTTAAGGCCCACCCACAAGGCCGCTATATTCTGTTGGAAGCTATCATTCAGGACTCGCCGTGTCTTCTTTTAAATATCTATGCTCCAAACAAAACAAATGAGCAATGCGAATTCTTCAAAAGTATAACGGAAGAGTTGAAAAGAGTTTCGAGCTCAGATCTCGATTACAGTGTTATTATCGGAGGAGACTTCAATGTCATACTAAATGCGGAATTAGATGGGCAGGGCGGAAACACAAAAAAGAAGGATTTGGCAAAATGCGTAGAAGATATGTGCGTCGAACACGATCTTGTTGACATTTGGCGTATTCGTAACCCAACAACAAAACGATTCACTTGGCGTCAGAAAACTCCAGTTATACAAAGACGTTTACATTACTGGTTAATAAGTGATAGTTTACAAGATGATATTGACTCTTCAGATATAATAACATCGATAAAATGTGATCACTCTGCGATAACCTTGTCACTGAACGGTCTGGATGATAATCGAAGAGGACCAAGCTTTTGGAAATTTAACTCAAGCTTGGTGAATGATTTGGAATATTGCAAACTTCTAAAAATAGAATATGAGAATTGGTTAAACGAATTTAAAGAAGTTCAAGATAAGCGCGTCTTGTGGGACCTGATAAAATACAAAATAAGACAATTAACAATTACTTACAGTAAAAACAAGGCGCGGGACAGAAAAGCGAAGTTAAATAAGCTTGAGAAAAGTTTAAAGGAATCAATGGAGAAGTGTGACAGTGATCCTTCGAAAGAAAATCTTGAGGAGTTAGAGTGTCTTCAAGCAGAGTACGAGCAGATGTATGATTACATTACACTTGGTTCTATTATTCGCTCCCGTGCAACCTGGTACGAAATGGGTGAAAAAAACAACAAATATTTTTTGAATTTGGAAAAGCATAATAAGACGAAAAGTAGTGTACGGAAAATTTTTACCAGCGAGGGCGTATTGTCAACTGAGCCGAAGAAAATCATGAATGAGCTGGAATCCTTTTACTCTGGCCTTTATGATGGCAGCAATCGTGCCGATTCGGAGACCATTTCATCATTTCTTAACGACTCTTTCAAAATGCAAAATGTGATGTTAACGGAAGACTCGAGGAGTGTTTGCGAGGGTAAACTAGGTTATAATGAATGTTTTAATGTTTTGCAATTCTTTAAAAAGAACAAATCCCCAGGGAATGATGGTTTAACTATTGAATTTTATCTCGCCTTCTGGCCACTGGTTGGGAGATTATTAGTTGACAGTCTAAATTTTGCTTTTGATTTTGGTGAGCTTTCAAATTCTCAAAAGCAGGCGATAATAACCTTAATCAAAACTATAAAAAAATTCTCGATCGGTGATTGGTTATCAGCAGGCCGATTTGAGCACTAATAGGACAGTGTACGCGTCATGCTTGTAATTGGACAGTGTAATAGGACAGTTTACGCGTCATGCCTGTGTAATTGGACAGTATGCGTCATTTTGCGCGCGCTGTTGTTGTGCATTTTGTTGAGTAAAGTGTTATGTTTTTCAGTTTTTATAAAAACGTTAAACCATTTGACTAAAGGTTAGTTTGTTTCTCAAATTTTGTCATAGTTTTGATTAATTGGTAACAGGACTTCGTGTCGTCCAATTCTGTCTGTAATCATACTCGTGATTAAACAAATCGGACTCCTGCTTCGCGGTCGTCCGATTTTGTTTATCGCTCGTATGATTACAGACCGAATTGGACTCCACTCAGTCCTATTACCATTATTAATCGAAAAGAAGGGAAAGGATAAGAGATTGATTAAAAATTGGCGTCCTATTTCTCTAATTAATGTTGATGCTAAAATAGCCTCAAAAACGCTGGCTAAACGTTTGGAAAAAGTGCTACCAGAGATTATTCACTATAATCAAAATGCCTTTGTTAAGGGAAGAACAATCTTTGATGCGATAAGAACAATTGATGACGTAATCGATTATACAAAGTTTAAGGGCTTGTCAGGTTTTCTAGTGACCATCGTCTTTGAGAAAGCATTTGATACTCTGGATTTCAATTTTTTAGTAAGAACATTACATTGCTTTAATTTCGGTCCTTCTTTTATTCAGTGGGTACGTGTTCTGTATAAAAACGCGTCTAGTTGTGTAATGAACAATGGATTCACAACCGGGCCCTTTGCACTTGGTAGAGGAGTTCGACAAGGTGATCCCCTTTCTGGCCTTACCTCTTTATAATAGAACTTGAAGTTTTAGCCATAAAGATACGTAATGACGAAAACATCAAAGGTTTCACATGTGGACAAGAGAAAATTAAGCTTTCTCTTTTTGCAGATGATATGACCTGTTTTCTTAAGGATAAATTGTCTTATACGAATCTGTTTCGTACTCTTGAGGGTTTCGAGAAGTGCTCTGGTTTAAAAGTAAATTACGAGAAGACAGAAACCTTTTTTCTGGGTAACGATTATTCGGGAGGTCCCATCGGTCATGTACAATCGTTGTGAAGCCATTAAAATTTTAGGGGTCCATTTTAGTTATGACTCAAAGCAAAGAGATGATTTAAATTTCCGTCAAAGTTTGAAAACAATTAAGAAAACAATAAATTTGTGGAAATGGAGAGGGCTTTCCCTTTTAGGGAGAATACAAATTGTGAAAACTTTTATTGTTCCCAAGTTGATGTTCCGAGCATCTGTAATTTCTGTTTCTACTGAGTTAATTAAGGAGGCTAATTCAATTTGTTATAATTTCATTTGGAATGGGAGAGATAAGGTGAAACGAAATGCATTTACAGCGGATATTGAGAAAGGGGGTCTAAATATGCTTGACATTGAGTCTATGATCCGAACAAAAAGAGTCACTTGTTTAACAAAATTTCTGAAAGATAATCGCAGCCCTTGGAAAACAATTTTAAACAACCGTCTTTTGCCAGTTGGGGGGCGTTTTGTGTTGCAATGCAATTTCGAAATCTCTAAATTAAATGTAAATTTACCAATATATTACAGACAATGTTTTGAAGCGTGGTCAGAGCTAAAAGCTAAAATGCCAAACTCTTTCCACGATATAGTCAATGAGATCTTTTGGAATAACAGGTTTTGTTGTATCGACAAAAAATCAATATACCGGAGAGATATAGCGGAATTAGGGTTTTTAAAAGTTGGAGATTTAATTTCGGCAAACGCTTTGGCATTTGAGGG
Organism: Oculina patagonica; assembly: GCF_052425735.1. Taxonomy (NCBI): domain Eukaryota; kingdom Metazoa; phylum Cnidaria; class Anthozoa; order Scleractinia; family Oculinidae; genus Oculina; species Oculina patagonica. Next base: position 14,446,111 of record NC_135770.1, on the reverse strand, counting down.
TTTGCACTCCAGTTTGAATCCTGAGCAAAATTTCTTTGTTATGCGGATTGTTAACTCATTCCCGTCACACTGGCGTTTAACTATTAAAACCTCAACTTTGCCGTTAATAATCGATCCGATACCGTATGAACCTTTAATTTGGTTACGTTAGAGAACAAATCAATCCCAATTATTGATGTGCCTTCAAAAAATATTTACAACTTCTTTCGAGGAAAAAAGTATATCCCGCCCACCGCTCAACAAAGATTTACGGAAAAGTACCCAAACACGCTCATTGATTGGAATAAAGTTTATTTATTACCATTTCAATCCACCTTAGAGTCAAAAGCCAGAGAATTTCAGTATAAAGTTCTTAATCGTATTGTCTTTACAAACGAAAAACTATGTCGTCTTGGTATAGTCGAGTCTCCCATTTGTGCTTTCTGCTTGGAAGAGGTAGAATCCGTCGAGCATTTACTCTTTTCCTGCACCAAATCCTCTGAGTTCTGGAAATCCGTCCTATCTTGGCTGAGAGACAATAATGTATATGTTGGGAATTTGACCGAAACAGATCTGATATTTGGTAAATTCGATGTTATTGAGGATTTCTTCTTGGTCAATCATATACTATTGTTAGGCAAACATTACATTTATTCTAGGAAATGCCAGAATAGCACACCTTCCTTTTCGGGATTTTTCCCCAAAATTCGACGTGTATTTAATATTGAACTTTATATCGCCAGGAAAAGAGATAAACTCTCTCTTCACTTTAAAAAATGGGAAAAGTTAGTAAATGTTCTGCAGCCAGAACAAGTTTAATGCAAAAAATAAGTTCAATATTATTGCTAAGTAGCCCTGTGCGAGTGTAAATTTATTTATTTGTTTGTTTATTTTTTGTAACTTCATTATTTCTTTTTCTTCTTTGTGTTGTAAAAATGTTTTGTAAATGTGTTGAAAAATGAATAAAAAATGTCTAAATGACAAAAAAAAAAACATCATCTTCGGGTGCCACTGATTTAAGGTCGAATGATCATACCCCTCTAAACAGCTGGTTTCTTGATGTCATTTAGTAGACCTGTCTTCATCAGAAGTTCATGCATTTTCTCATGTCTGAGCCTAGAAATAATCAAACAGATAAAAATACTTAATGCCTTAGAACTGGGTCCATACTTTTACTAGCTTGCATAGTTGGCATACTTTTGGTGAGCAAGTGCTTGATTCGAATTTGTTAAAATCGAGTTTGAATAGCAGGGTCTAGCTTATTTCAATTGAAATAATAATTGTCCAGTCCTATAATAGTCTTCTTTTTTAGTTTTAAAAAAGTAGCCTACCAACTTTGATCCACTTCCTGCGTGTAATTATTTGTAATCATCGTGTGCACACTGTTTAAAAAGCTCATTAGGGTGATTTGTGTGCTTGTTTAACACCAGTAGAGTAGTGATTTTTTTAATGCCTTGATCCACTCAGCAATCAATTCACAACCATTTTGCTTGCTAGCAGCTAGCAGTTTCTTTACTAATCCCTTTACTATGTGCCAGTGATCAAAGTAGTGAGTTACAGAAGGTTGGGACTGCCGGTAGTGACAGGGAATCGGAAGAAATCTCAACACTTTGCTCCAGTTCTTTGGGTTCTTCTTAAGGAATCGCTGTCTGCTTAGCGACATTTCGGATAATCTAAGAGTAAGGAATCCATGTAACTCAAAATCATGTAGTAAGCATCTTACGCATTAATGTTAGAAACAAATGATCGGTCTTGACTTTCACACCACTCAAAAACACATGCTCACACATACCTTTCTTCGTTCTTGCGGTGTGAGAACATTCTTTTGTTGCTCGACACAGTCTTTAGTCGGCAGATCATTTTTTTGGCCATCGCTTTGTATGAAATGATACATCTCCTCCGAGATTTAAATCGGGCCGTTGTTCAAAGTCTGATGCATCAAAATGTACCGAACAGAGTACTGATGATTTCGATGGCTGCCAGTTTGCTCGATGTTTTCGCACGAAGCGAACCCATTTGTCGCGAATAACGTCTTCCCGATGAAACATATGCCTCGGTGTTGGAATTATTTGTGCAGCTAACATTTACGGGCCCATCAGCAACACAGTACTTGCACCAGAGACCTTTTCCTTTGCGTTTTGGCTTCAACGACAGCTACGCCGCACTCCATGTTTTCCCGAGGTTTTACTCTGAGTTGTGTGACAACACAACCAGTGACGTCACAAGGCCAGTTTGGCCGCGCCAAGATGGCCGCCAATTTTGAGCTGAACAGGTCAACTTCAAACGGTTAAAAAGATACTTTAGGCGAAGCGTTGGCCAAAACAAATATCACAACGTTAGTAAGACTAAAACTTTATTATTGTGCAAAAATCTCGGATACGAAAATTTCGTTTCAGTAGCACTTTAAGAATTTGAAATGGTCCTGTTGTGTAACCATTATTCATTACACTACTAGAAATATTTTTGTAAAAAGTCCTTATCCAGTAAATAAAGGAAGGGCCAAAATTAAAAGCCGAGTCGATTGACTGAATCGAAGGCTTTTTGGAAATCTATAACGACTAACTATCCATTAATTTTTTTTCCTCTCTGAATATTCTAACTTTGATAAATGCATTTTGATTGTGGTGTATTATGCCTGGCAATACTTTAGTGGCAATTGCTTTTGCTCCAATCTTAGCGTTGTCATTAATTAAGGAAATTGGCCTCCAATTACAAATATTCCGCTTGTCTTTTCCTTTCTTTTCTATTAGCGTAATGATAGCCTGTATTTGGTCGGTTATTAGTGGATAGTCTAAACTGCGCTTATGACTGCGGCGAACTTTCAGACACCTGGCAGACCAAGGTATCATACAAAATCTGAAAGTCCACTATCGCCAGACAATGATACGGAAGGTGCTGTGCACAGTACATGGAGGAGGATAAGCCTGTCAAAGCGATAGATTTTAAGGACGTGGTTTTTATGATTGCTAAAGCCTTGGACAATGTAATGCAAGATACAATCAGATTTGTTGGAGAAAAGTGGGATTTCAGGCGAGGTGATAGAGCCAACAAACAACCCCTTTGAGTCAGACGAGTCAGACGAAGAGGCTGAAGAAACAGCAGAAAAATCAGGCTGAGAGGAAGCTTGTCCAGCAATACCGCTCATTGTTGGATGTACCATTCAACCAGTTTGCTAGTCTAGATGAAGACGTTATCGAAAAGCCATTGCTTAACAGAAGAGGACACGACAAGGGAACAGTGGAGGCAGTTCAGTGGGAAGATTCTCAGGCTTGCTATGAAGACAAGAAACCACACACAGACAATGATGAATTAACCCCTGCCTCTGTGGAAGCTGTTTTAAAGCAGTCAAGACAAGAGGCTTTGTGATGTCATTTGAAGAGCCAGGGGCAAGAAAGTGAGAGTTTCTTCATTTCTTTTCTATGATGGAGAATGCTGTAATGTTCTGAATGAGGGTGTGTATCACAAAGGACAACACAAAGTCAATACACCGGCCATATTGAAAGCACATGTAAAATTACTTTAAATCCCAGCATGCTTTGTTGCATGAGGCTAGATGTATCACGCCACTGTGTCACACTAAACATTACATTTTTTCTTTCCTTCAGTTGAGAATCACTCAATCAAAGTAAAACAACATGAAATAAGCAACGGCAACAACAGATACTATGTAACAGAACTACATTGGTGTAGATGATGCAAATAAACTTGAACATGGGATTACGTAGTCCTGTGCAAAGTTCTTAACCTTAATGTTCAATCACTAAAATGTTCCTAAGATTGAAAGTCATTAATCTCAAAGGATGTCTGTAAATCAATTCTTAAGTCATTTCAAAACAGTCATAAACAGTATCCATCAAATAAATGTTCAAAGTCTCTTAAAAATCAGTCAATCATCCTCAGCATGTAAAATTACTTCGAATCCCAGCATGTTTTGTTACACGAGGCAAGGTGTGTCACACCACTGAGTAACGCTAAACATGATAGATGCCTTTTTACAATTAAAAGTCAAATAAAAGCAGCAAGCCAAACTTTACAGTTCTGTCAGAAGAACCATTGAACCATAAACACTATTGCATACAGTACCTCTCAAATGTAAGTGGACAGTCTTGACTTGATCCTTGAGGCTCGATACTCGCAACTGGAGACTCGATTCCCAGTACAACATACAATCTACATCTACATTTATTAAGTTGATAACATTGTTTAAGACATCACATCAACTATAAAAAATAGATACAAAATAAAAACAAAATGTACATGCATATCATAATATTTTTAGTTGCTTTGTCACCATTATCGTTAAATCGGGAGTTTGTTTACAACGATATCCCAATTTAACAATATGATTTTGCTGTCCACTTGCCATATCGTACAATCACGGTTCCTGACTGTAACAAGGTTAACAGAGAATTTTTATGTGGAACGTTTTGGTTGTTTAATACCTATGCAGTTATTGCAAAAATTTGTATGTTGTCTATTGTCATTCTACCAAGAATGTTTGGTTTGCTGACTGTTTATTTTCCTGTTACAGAATTCAGCAAAGAGCTCTGTTAACTTCTCATTTGTTGGAGGAAACTGATAAACATTGCGTGGAGACCTTTGGTCTTCCTTTACCAGTTCAGATAAGTGAGAATCTTACCAACCAAGAGGGTAAGTTTGCCTGGTAAAAATCATTTTAAGATCTTTAAGGATCCTAAAAATATGCATAAGGATCTGTTAGAATCTTTGTCCATATCTTCAAAGATCTTGTAGGATCTTGCAATTTAAATCTTTGCAGATTTTTTAAAGATCTTGACAAGAACCTGTAGGATCCTAATAAAATCTTTGAGGATACTGAAAGGAACTTTGTCAGGAACCTCATAAGATCTTTATAAGATCATCTTGAAATCATTGAGGATCCTTAAAATATCCTTGTCTTCAAGGATCTTAACAGGACCTTTGTGAAATTGTTAAGGCAAGGAATGAGTTGCAGCGATGTGAGCCACAAATTCAAATTGGCACTAGTTTTCTCAGAGTCTTTCTACTTGACCACAAAAAAATGCTAGCATTCTTGGCCAAGAATATTCAACTACTTAAAAAAGAACATTGAAATATTAAGTTACATTGTATGAAGTGATCTTTTGAATTTGGGGTCCTTTGATCCTAAGGCACATGTAGAAACTACAATCATTGTAAACCTTTTGCAAAAAGTTTTAAAGACTCTGCTACAGTAAAATGTTGATAAACATGTACATGTATATTGATTTGCTTTATCACAATTGAACTAAATTAGTAACATTTGTGATTTTTTTTTTGGAAAAGAGTACAGATGTTTGCATATATTTTCTGCTTACAATGTATGAAGTATGTGTAGGTAATACATTTTTGGCCACAAAACAGATAAAGTTTTTTTAAAATGTTTTTTTTTTGCCCATTGATACAATTTGGAATAGACTGAATGGCTTTCAGCCTATTTAATGTGAGTGCATGGACAAGCTGTATTAACAGTAGCAAAATAAAATACAGGGAACTACATGTACAAGTGAATGTGTTGGATGTTAAATAGGTTTTCAGGTTAAATCTGTTTCCAGCCTAGTCTAATCTGTTTCAACCGGAAGATAACAATCTTACTATTGGACTTCCTTTTAATGAATTCAAGTTATTTTAGGTCATTGTAAAGTGTTAATCCCCAGGTTGAAGCAGATTAATCTAGGTTGAAAATGGATTTAACCTGATGACGAATTGAACCTGCAACACATGCAAGTTTTTTATTACATGCAACATTACATGTACAGTATGTATAGTGAAATCACTGAGCTGACAGTCATCAAGCTGTACTCTGTAAGAAGAGTTGACTGTTTTGTAACAGTGTCATTCTTCTGGCAGCTAAACAGCACACAAGCGTAAAGATAAACCACTCAGGTTGGGCTTGGCTTGTCACTGGAAGAAAGTTGTTCGTATGGCGTTTCATTTCAGCAGTTGGAACAAAGGTAAGGAAATAAATGAGTACAGGTAGTTGAAAGTCTGTAAAAAAATGTAAATGTTGTTTATTAATAGTGGTCATGCATTTACTGGTAGCTTTGAGATAGCTGTAATTTATTATTATTGCATTCCTGCTACACTCAAATGCATGCTGAGGTATCTGTGGGGTATGTGATGTTTTGTGACAAATGCAGATATACAGTATATATATGTACCGTATATATTTGGCTATAAGCCGAGACCCTAAACTTTTGGTTTTCAGAACCAGTTAGACTGACAAAAAATAAACCAGAAACATTCGGCTATAACCAAGTCAAATTAAGCGGTTATAGATCGTTAAGCCAAAAGCTACTCGTTTTCAAACAACTAAACCTTCAACTTGAAAGTTGTTGCTGAGGCCATTCAGAACAACTGCAAAATCGTCAGAGAATGCAGAATGATTCAGTGAATCTTCAGTTCGTCGCAATTCGCCAAGTCGGTAAAGTCGCTAGTGAACAGATGAAGGGATCGATCATGCAGGTGAACTTTAGATGTCATCAAAACGAAACACAACGTGCTGTTATTTGTCAAGTATCCTGAATCCAATCAAACTCTCCTGATGTGGTTTCTTTTAGCAGAGAAGCTGTGGTATTATAAGTTTCCCATTTTTGAACAAAAATCACGAGGACCCACATGGGATACTTTTCGGTTCGCTGTTGGAAGCCATCGTTGCTACAGACTCCATATGTGTATTTGGTCTCATTTTACTTTTTTACTGAGAAACATACTGTTTTTCCGGTAAGCTGGATAGCTGAACAATTAAAGATTATATAAGTGCATTTAGTAGAAACTCAGCTGTGTTCTATTGGAAATCCGCGAATCTGATTGGTTCTCCCACTGATTTCTATTCGCCGATAGAAAACAGTCGCGCGCAAGAGTAGGTCTTTAAGCGGTAAATTTTCTTGATTTTTGTCTTTAAAGTGCACAATATTGTAGGTTTTGGCCCAGGGGGGGTACTCCGGCTTGTAAATGACGGGGATGATCGAAGGATTTTTTTGGGTTTGAAATTTTCGATTGCGGGATTTTTTTGGGTTGGAAGATTTGGCAAGTATTTTTTTGGGTGACTTGATTCAAATAGGGGATTTTTTTGGGTATTAAAAACAAACTAAAGTGGCCTTGGTGTATTTATGGTATGATGAATAATCAAACTCGAGCGTTATTGCCCCTCCTGGCAATTTAGGGGTAATTTGACAAGGGATTTTTTTGGGGGGTTATTTTTGGGCCAGGGATTTTTTTGGGTAATGTCAGAAGACTTAGGGATTTTTTGGGGTCCTGAGTTTTGCCTTCATTCGATCATCCCCGTCATTTACAAGTCGGAGTACCCCCCCTGGGGGTTTTGGACTGCAATCCTTTAGAGTTTCTACTAAAACAATTAGACTACTCGCCCTCGTTTTCTATGAGCGATAGTCAACTCGGCTGCGCCTCGTTGACTATTTGCTCATAGAAAACTCGGGCTCGTAGTCTAATTGTTAAATAAAAAGACCCTTTAAAACAATGTTTTCGTTCAATTTGGTTTATTTCAAACAGAGAAGGGGATTACAGTTATTTTTGGTAAACAACATGTAAAAACTTGGAATTGAGGGTTGAAACAGTTATTCTATAGAAGGTATATAAATTGCTCCTTTTGTCAAACTTTTCATTCTGCGCTAACTTCAGATGCAACTAGTTTGGCTTTACTTCAACGCGGGATGATCATGTATCAAATTCAGATTCTTTGTCTTCATCATAGTCGTCACCTTTCATGTTGATTGATTGAGATTAAGCATGACGTTATTCGGCAAACGGCAAAAGCGAGCTTGCCTTTCATTTTGTTCCCTTTTTTATAATTCTTTAAAAAACTCATTAATAATTCATAAAGAAAATACAAAAGAAATAGAGTGTCTCTATATCTGACAAAGACACGGCTAAACTTTACGTCCAATTTTCTAGACCAAAATAACCCCAAATCTAAATATTAGGGGTGACTCGAAAACAAAGAGCCGAAGACCCAAAGACCCTAAGACCCCAAAAACTCGAAAACGTAGACCCCCCAATTTTTCAATGTATTTTTACCTTTAGTGAATATTTAGGCCTTCTTTATCCCAGTCAAATTTTCCTTTCTTCGTTGAGGGCTGCAACAAGTTTATCCGCCATCTTGAACTAAGGAAGTAGTAGTTTGTAGTTCAAAATCGCGAAATATAGGACACTCGAAAATTTAAATCCCAAAATTTAATGCTGTAAAATATGTTCCGTGTGATGGGAAGAGGGTAATAGGAGATAATGAAAAGAAAAAGAGACCACCTACATATATATATTAAGTATATATGTATACATTATATATATTGAAAGAAAATCAGATGAGAGCTAGCTAATATTATATGGGAAGGTTCTAATTTTTTCTTATAGAATTTTAAGAAAGATATAAAACTGGGATTTTTTCCTTACTTTTGCAAAACCAAATGTAAAATCTAGCAACAAGAAAAATTAGGTCAATTATATTGCCGTTTTTTGATGTTTCCCGCCTCAGTCCCAGCACTGCAGATTCACTAGGAACGCAGTTTTGGGATAAAATATTACATTGTTGCCAGAGAAAAGCAAAAACCTGTTTCCAAGAGTTGTATTTTGTTACAGCACCAGAAAAGATGAAGGATTTTTTCAGGTTCTTCGTTACAAAAAGTGCACTTTACATCATTTTTAAAACCCATTTTAACCAGAGCTGTATTTGTAGCCAAGGTGTGGTGCAAGAAACGAAAATTAAACTCAATTTGGTACTTTTGGTACATTTAAGGGCAATCTGGTATGTCTTGTGCCAGTCAAAATCATAACAATCTTGAGTATTGTTGCACCATTTTAGTCGACTAGGTATTGGGGAGTTGGTTTTCGCTTTGAATAGGCGTTCTCGTTGGAGTCTATTCCCAAGTCGATAGAAACGTGACGAGGTCAGTTCTTTACAAAATCCCCGTTTTATTCTGAAAACAATTAATTAATGGCTAAAATTACATGGCTGCTAGGGTTACGAAAGTTGTCAACACAGCGACAAACTGGCTAGAAATAACAGCAATAAACAAAACTAGAACGCTAAAATTAAACAACAGAGCCTGCCGATTATCGACGTTTGGTGAGAAAGATCCGGAGGCGGATAACAGTGGAAATAAATGGTTCCAAAAGGCACAAACTAACTAGATTACACGCACATGAGAATTCACTATGAAAACATTATTTTATATGCCAATCTGTTGGGTTTGTTGGATTTCAACATTGTGGTTGCCAAAGCTTTTTTTTTATCAGCAATTTGGGTTAAAGCTTGGTTTTGTTTCCTCCAAAGCGTTTTGACAGCGGATATGATTCCACAGAAAGTAAGTGGGCAAACCGTAATATGGTACATCTGTTCAAATTCAGTTAGAGAGAGGAACACGTTTGGCTTCTCCTTGATGATTTGATTTACGTAGTTAATGCCTAAAAGATGCCAGTTTTTATAGTAGATTGTTTTGTCCATGATTCTGATTAGTGAATTGTGCCATAGGCTTTGTGCCAGAAAAGAGTCGACAGAAGTTATTTGGTCTTGGTAGTTCAGTTCAACCCATATTTTCAGTATCTCTTTCAGGAAAGGGCTCAAAGATTTGGCAATCGTTTTTGTGTCAGCTTTGTCAAGATTGCTCAGAACCATAGCTCCCCCAAAGTTCTCCAGCTCGGCGTCAATAAACAATAAATTTCCATTTCCCCTTGTTATTCACATCCAATTATTTTTTGATCCAGACGGATTTTAAAGCTTTATTGAAGGAGATGATATCAATCATCTTGAGGCCTCCATCTTGGTAATTGCGGATAATAACATTTCTCTTTATTTTGTCCCCTTTGACATTCCAAAGGAAGTGGAAGAAGAGATGGTTTTTTTCATTTATAATCTGGTGGTTTGATGGTAGGGGCGATAAGACATGAATTACTTGAGAGGCTACTAAGCTTTTAATGACAGTGATTTTTCCGATCAGGCTTAGTCTTCGGAGTGACCAGGAACCTAAGCAATTTCGCATTTTTTCTACTTTTTCCGAGAGGTGAAGGTTAAGTGTGGTCTCAGGAGAAATTGAGAACCAAACTCCAAGTGCTTTGACCTTTAAATTTTGCCAGTTGAAGTTATGTTCCTTACAAATAACTTCTTCTTTGCCTACGTTTGAACCAATCCATAGAGCTTCAGTCTTCTTTTTATTTAATCTTAGGCCTGATATTTTGCTAAAGCTATCCAAGACTTTAAGAGCTTCAGAGAGAGACCTTTCTGAACCGTCAAGTATGAGAGTTGTGTCATCAGCGTATTGACTTATTTTTATCTCATTTTCTTTAACTGTCAATCCCTTAATGTGTGAGTCTTTTCTAATTTTTTTTTGCAAGAATCTCGGCTGAAAGAATAAAAAGGTATGCGAAGAGAGGGCAACCTTGACGGACACCTCTGCGCACAGGAAAAAGGTTACTTGCCCAGCCGTTATTCAAGATACAACTTTCCGAGCCACAATAGAAGGTTTTAAACCATTGAATAATAGAAGGGACGAAACCGAAAGATACGAGAGTTTTCTGGATGAAGGGCCATTCTAAAGTGTCGAAAGCCTTTTCAAAGTCAAGAAAGAGCAACAGACCTGGAATATTTTTTGTAGCAGCGTAGTTCATTACGCTGTCTATTAGGCGTATGTTTTCGCCTATGAAGGGTCCTTTAAGGTATCACTGAAGGAAAATTGGCGTTTTCGTTCCAAGCGAAATTGTGTGCAAACCATCAATGGTAACCCCAATAAAGTATATATTTTCTGAAAGCTTGTTGAATAAAGATTGTAATTTTGGACTTTGTATTGATTATATAGACCATAATAAGCAACGTCAGCATTTTTTTTGCAATTATGATGTTGCGCAACTTTAGGTTTATTTGAGAACACATTTACATGAGAGCAAAAAATTTTATGTGGAATTTGATCTACATATATTGGTCTAAAAAACGGTGTCTCAGATTTTTCTCTTCTTGTTCCGTTAATTTTTTTATGAATTTTTAAACTTTAAAATGGCACCGTTTTTTAGACCAATATATGTAGATCAAATTCCACATAAAAGTTTAGGCTCTCATGTAAATGTATTCTCAAATAAACCCAAAGTTGCGGAACGTCATAATTGTAAACAAAATGCTGACGTTGCTTATTATGGGCTATATAAGGCAAACAAAATCCCTCATTACAATCTTTATTCAATAAGCTTTCAGAAAATATATACTTTATTGGGGTTACCATTGATGGTTTCCACACAATTTGAATTAGAACGAAAACGCCAATTTTCCTTCCATGATACCTTAATGAACCCACACTGATCATTATTTATGAGTTTAGGTAGGTGGGCCTTCAAACGGTTACCAATAGCCTTTACGGCTATCTTATAATCGCAGTGTTAACAGTCTCCAGTTACGTATATAATAGAGTTCTTCGCTCTTCTTAGGAATAAGTTTAATGATACTTTTTTATTTTTTTTATTTTTTTTTATTTTTTATTTTTTTTATTTAGATAATTGACGCCTTACTTACAATACATCAAGACTGTACAGATACCTGACGACTACAAACTTGTGTCTTTTGATGTGAAATCACTGTTCACCAGTATTCCACTTCAATTGGCTCTACAGTGCACCGAGACCGCTATTCAACAATCTACTGTTACATTACCGCTACCGACTGAAGACATTATGGACTTACTGAACCTCTGCCTTACATCGACTTACTTTCAGTACAACGGAAAACACTACAAGCAGTTGCACGGAACAGCCATGGGGTCGCCGGTTTCCGTTGTTGTCGCAGAAATTGTGATGCAAAACATCGAGGAACGCGCCCTTGCAACTTGCCGACAAACGATACCGCTCTGGTTACGCTACGTTGACGATACTTTTACCGCCGTACACAAAGACGAAATCGACGACTTTCACAAACACCTTAACGAACAGAACGCCGACATTCAGTTTACCAGGGAGATCGAAGAAAACGGAAAACTTCCTTTTCTTGACTGTCTGGTAAGCCGCGACAACAACAAAATACGAACTACAGTGTACAGAAAACCGACGCATACCGACAGATTACTGGACGAAACATCCTACAACCCGACTTCCCACAAAGCTACGACTATCAAGACTTTGACGAGACGAGCGCAACTAGTTTGTGACACACCAGACAGTTTATCTGACGAAAACAAATACCTTGACCGCGTTTTCCACAAGAACAACTACAATACTGACTTTATTAGACGCAACACTCACAGAACTACTGAAACTGACAGAAATCTGACATCTGTTACTACAGCGACTTTACCCTACATCAAGGGCACTTCTGAGACTATTGCGCGGATCCTACAACCCTACAATATCCGTGTAGCTCACAAACCTATAACAACGTTACGACATTTACTGACCAACGTTAAAGACAGGGACGAACCTAACAACAGACAGGGAGCGATTTATAAGATCAAATGCTCCGACTGCCAGGCCTCCTACATCGGAGAGACCGGTAGAAACTTGACCACGAGACTGACTGAACACAAACGAGCGACGAGAAATGGTGATGTCAACAATCACATTTCTGAACACCACCGACTTACTAAACACAAAATCGACTGGGACTCTGCTGAATGCTTAACCTACAGTACTAACTATTTTCAACGACTGACTCTGGAAAGCTGGTACACAAACTTAGAACAGACGCCTATCAACAGATGTCAACAACTACCGGCACCTTACAAACGACTTATTCACGACGTAAAGAGAAGCGACAAACGAACCGCCAACAGAACGACTTAATTTGACTAACAATAGACGGAACAGAACGACTTAATTAGACTAACAATAGACGGATCGAAACTGACCAATTACTGATGACAAACTTTACACGAGTCTTACAGCCAATAACATCACGGCTTAACTGACCAATCAGCTTCAACGGACCAGACTTATAACATCATCGACTGACAACAACTTTTCACTTGACTCTGAAGATGACTTCTGCTCAGGTTGTCGAAACGTCAGTCACCAACAACAGTTCTTCTCAGAACTACTCTCACCCGGACGATCACACTATACGAACTACTGATACTCCTGGGTTCAAACCATTTACTTTAATAATAAGTACACTTACAATAACAGCTAGCACAATACTTACAATACTTAAACACTTATAAAGACAACACTAATACACAAAAAACCGGATTTTTTTTTTTTTTTTACAATACTTGTAATGATACGACGGAAGAAGAAGAAAAAAAAAAGTACACTAGAAGCGCAAAAGAAAGGTATACAACTACACACACACAATATATAGCTAGAAGCTGGCTTTGGGTAACAACAAAAGAGATTATGTGTTTTCACTGCTACAAAGGGTGGTCCACTTGTTCCTATGTTTATTATAATTACCATTTCTGATAGCAATCTCTCTTTCTGATTGAATTTTACTTTTAAGCAAACAAAAAAAGACCTCAAACATTGGATTTTCAGACTTGATTTTTGAAAGGTAAATGTGATATTTGCCTATTAAAAAGAAGTGGTTTAGCGCATAAAAACTAGAAGATTCTGGTTTATAGCCATAAAGAATTTCAATAGGTTTTGGATTTATGTTTTCAAAGCGTTTTACGTTCCACCATTCGATTGCCATTATCCAAAACTGTTTCACATTAGGACACTCGCAAAACATGTGTTCTAGTGTTTCATTTACATAATTACACAACTCACATACTGGTGAGGCTTTTATCTTCATTTTATATAGTCTTTGGTTTGTGGGGAGAATGTTATGGATTAATTTGTACTGAAAGCTTCTTGGTTTATTTTCTATTGTGATTTTGAAAGGCAGTTCATAGATGGCTTCCAAGTCCGTAACATTTTGATTCTGTAGGCGGTGTTCTACAGTGGGTGGGCGAAAGGACTTTCCGACGAGCAGAGAGCGAGCTTTTTTGGCAGAAACATTATCTGCTGTTACGACGTTTTGCGTTCTTTGATTACCTGAAGGAGTATCGAGGATTGCGGTTTTCCAGGCTTTTGGGATTGCGGCGATCACGCCTGCGTAGTCCAAAAAAGTTGTACGGACACCGAACTTGGCCTTAAAATGTTCGAAAGATAGAAAGTTTCCCTGCTCGGTTAGAAGGTCACGAACCTTTACGATTCCATTTTTATGCCACGATTTGAAATAAAATGATTTACCGCAAATCCTTATGAAACGATTGTTCCATAAGATCTTTTCTTTAAAATCTGTGGAATTAACTGGGTCGTTTGAGTGAATTTCTTGCCAATTTGACAGAATCTCTTTATAAAAAATTGGAATGTTTTTTAACTCTAGGTAATTTAGATTGAAATTGCACTGAAACAGGAAAGCACCTCCATATTTTAACAAAAACGAATTAAGAAAGGCGCACCAGTTGTTTTCAGGCTCATCACAGAAACGTTTTACCCAAGCAATTTTTAGGGACTTGTTGACGTCGTTGAAATTGACCATATTGAGCCCGCCTTTGTTCACCGGGCCGATTAACGTACTTCTTTTAATTTTATCAGGCTTAAAATTCCATATAAAAGCAAAAATTGTTTCATTTACTCTTTTGATGAAATCTGATTGAACGTGTAACACTGAAGAACTGTAAACAAGCTTAGAAAAGGCTAACGTTTTAATAATGATTACTTTCCCTAAAATCGTTAAATGCCTACCAGACCAGAGATTTAAAACTTTTTGAAGCTTAGAGAGCTTTGTTTCAAAGTTCATGTGTTGGCGAACTAGAGTATCGTAAGCAAAGACGACTCCAAGAGTTGTAACGTATTGTTCTGGCCATGATATTCCGAACGGACTGTACTTACCAAGTCTGCCTTTCCAAGCACCAAGCCACATTCCCTCGGTCTTGTGTCTATTTATTTTGAGTCCGGAGCACGTACCGAACTGCTCAAGAAGGGTGAATAAATTGGAAGCAGAACTGTCATCCGGCAGAAAAGAAGTAGTGTCGTCGGCATATAGGCTAAGTTTAACTGTTTTATTTCCGTTATGAAGACCTCTGATTGATTCGTCAAAACGAATTTTATGAGCAAGTGGTTCTACGGCAAGTATAAAGAGTAGTCCAGACTGGACAGCCTTGTCTGACTCCTCTTTGAAGAGTAAAGAATTCTGATGCGTAGCCATTGTTAATGACGCAGCTGTTAATGTTGTTATAAAAAGTGCGAATCCAATTTCGAAAACTTGGTCCAAAATTCATAGCCTCAAGTGTCGTGAAAAGGTATTCCCATTCTAGAGAGTCGAACGCTTTCTCGAAATCTAAGAAGAGAATCATTCCTTGTTTGTTTGGATTGCTATACTGTTCTATAATATCTGAAATTAATCGTATATTTTCACCAATATATCTACCTTTAATATAACCGGTCTGATCTCTTTCTATTAAGTGAGGAAGCACTTTTTCTAAGCGTCTTGCTATACATTTGGTCGCCATTTTATAATCGGTGTTTAAAAGTGAGATAGGGTGCCAATTTTTGAGCTGAAGAAGCTCTTTGCTTTTTTTGGGAATTAGCGAAATAATTCCTCTTTTTTGTGAAATGGATAATTCGCCAAAAATTGCCGCTTCATTAAAGCAGAGAACCAGATGACTAGAGATTTCGTTCCAGAATCGGAGGTAAAACTCAGCCGTTAAACCATCTGTTCCGGGGGTTTTGTTCTTTTGAAAGGTTTTTAGAGCATCTAAGCATTCTTCTTCGGTTATTAGTCCTTCGCACACTGTCTGCATGTCTTCATTTAACTTTGGAAGTGAATTAGATTGGAGAAAAGTCGAAGATCGCGCAGGAGTATCCTTCGGGAATTGAGCGGTGTAGAGTTCACTATAAAATGTTTTCATTTCATTGAGAATAATTTGCGGGTCTTGTGTGGTGAAGCCTTCGGACGTTTTCAATTTTGTGATATGTCGTTTATTGTAGTTTCTTTTTTCGAGATTGAGGAAATATTTATTACATTTCTCTCCAGCTTCATACCACCTTGCCCTGCTTCTAACAATACAACCTTTTGTTTTCTTTTCTGCGATTTGATCGAGCTCAATCTTAAGGGTTTTTACTTCTTTTAGAAGATCTTGGTTCTCTGGATTTTGGTCAATAAGGCTGTTAATATTGTTCAAATTGTCGAGTAGTTTAAATTCTGTAGATTTTTTTCTTTTGCCTTTCTTTTTGAGAAACGGATTGCAAATATGCGAATTTCCATTTTTATCATTTCCCAAAGGAGCCGTTTGTCAAGTGTGGCTTTATGCTTCTGAGCAGCATTTCTTATGATGAAAGACATTTTGTTGACAAATTCTTTGTCCTCGAGAAGAGAATTGTTGAACTTCCAGAAACCTGGACCTTTTTTTTCCTGAGAATCTTCAGGGTTGATCAAGAGGGTGATCGGAGAGTGGTCGGAATCATAATAAGATTTGATGTCACTGCTTTCGACTTGTTTAATTAATTGTTTTGAAATTAGCCAGTAATCTAGCCTGCATTTTATCTTTCCGGAACTGTTGCTCCAGGTGAAACGGGCATCAGTTGGGTGAAGATTTCTCCAAACATCTACAAGATTGAAACTATTGCGGAGATTTTCTATAGATTTCAAAACGTTGTCTTTGTGGTGAATATCTTTTCCGCCGAACTTGTCAAGAGCGGTTAGCGGGCAATTGAAATCTCCGCCGACGATGATTTTTTCATTTGTGAATCGACGGATAACGTCCATGAGCTTAGTAAAGAAGTTGACTTGCTGCGTTTGGTCGTTTGGTGCATATATGTTGACGAGACAAAGCTCTTCTTGATTAATGTTTGCGCTTATAATCAGAGATCTACCATTTTTTCCCAAATGAACGTCTGAAATATTAACGTTTAGAGAAGGTCGAAATAAAGTCATGACGCCTCTACTATGTTTCGAACCGTGAGAAAAAAATATATCTCCTCCCCACTCCGCTCGCCACGATACCTTGTCTTTGCGATACAGAAAGCTGACCGATCTTGAGTCCATAGTTTAAGGCTTTTAAGAGAGGTTCCGAAATGTCGCTCCAAAACGTTTTGTAACATTCTGACAACCAAATTGTTTGTTCCCCAATTCCCCCGCCCCTTAAAAAACCTTTTAGAGTTGGATACAATGTGGAAAACTATGCAGGAAGTTTCATAATGCCATAACGTTCTTACTCACAGAATCATGGGTGTGCCACCTAGTGTTTCTGTTGCAGTTGTTAAATATTTGCAGTTAGGAGTTTAGTAGAAAATTATGGCATTATCAAATATCCCCACAGTCTGACAACCAAAATTTTGTGTTTCCCCAATTCCCCCGGCCCTGCCCCTTAAAAATTCTTTTCGAGTTGGATAAACCCGGTAAAGTATGTATTGGGAAGTTTCAAAAATGCCATAACTACATGCCATGACGACATTCTTGAAAGCAGGCGAATTCATTTTCAATTTATTTTTCCCCCACAAATGTTTAATGTCCTATACAAATGTTTTCTGGTGTTTTGTTTTGTTTTTATTTTTGTTTATATTTTTGTTCGTTACTTATTATTATTTTTAGATCCTTGTTATTCTTATTTAATATTGATTTTGCTTGCATAGTGCGCAGCTAAAAAATATTATCTTACCACATCACTTTAATTACCGGATCCTAGAGATTCATAAAGTTATTTTTAGCGAGAGCAAACGATTACATCTGTCAAGTGATGAGTTGTGACTGATGTTTTGCACTCCTCCTGCAAGCTTTACCGAGCTTCAAACTGCGTGATCTGTCAACATGCCTATTGTTTACTATTGCGAAATTGGGTACACTGAGTGTACCCATGGCCGACTCAATGTACGGTTGCTAAGGTGTGCGAGTCCTCATGTACATCCAGCCGATTTCTGTAAGGATCGTGTTACAATGTTAACCCAGCGCGTGGTATGGGCAGCATGGCTCGTGGCTTCCCTTAATAGAAATCGTACACTATTACACTCCCTCACTTTGACGACAACACCTTGTCATTTTCATGCTTTGGTAATTTGGGCAGAAAAAGTAGTGAACACAACATAACCATACTGTTTGCTCACAGGGGGGAGCTACTTCCTACACATTACCGGTATCTTTAATGAAAACTGAGCAATATCCTCACCACTTGCCATAACCTCAAATTTTGAGGTAATAAAGTGTTAATATCATTAAAATCAGAGATGATCATCAAAAACGCAGCCAACAGCCCAGAATTTTAATTCACCCATACATGTACTTTGTAAATTGGTAGGCCCAAGTCCTGTACATATGACAACAATGTTAATTTACTGAAATATTCACTTGTTTGAGTGAAATAATCTTGAAAGCATTTTGCAGTATTTTTATCGAAAACATCTCTCAATTTGACACATTTTGTGACGTTGTCGAGTCAGCCAAGGGAAAGTTTTAAATGATTTTCACATATGTCCTATTTGATTGATGCTTCTGTAATTGAATGACCCTAAAAGTCACTACCTCTTATGCACACAAATATAATATGATTTTTTTTTATTAAGAGTACCTGTAGCCTCTCCTAAAAGTGTTTGTTGGGATTTCAAACAAACACGCCCAAAATGCCTGTGGTACGCAATGAATCTCAACAGAAAACCTCCTGAGGCAAGTTCAAGGATGGTTTTAATTTTTTTACTGTGTTATTCCTTTGGGATCTTTTATAGCAGTGCGATATAGCATTCTTGAAGTGAGTGAAATTTCACTATCTGCCTTTATCAAATATGCAAATTAGGTCAACAGTCGAAAGATCACAATCCTTGCATACACTTGGAATTTGGAAATAATATATAAGTTCTGATAACGGAAGATTTTGAAATACATTTCAGAATAAATATCAACGCTAAGAGTACATGACGTTTCGGCGACGACATGTCACCATTATCAAATGTAATTCGTGCGATGCGAATTATATTGGCTACACGAGCCGCCACCTTCACCTGTGCATCGAGGAGCACAGATACTCCTTAATTGGTAAACACCTTCAAGAACAACACAATCAAAAGCCGATCGACCTTCACAGCCAATTTGCCATCCTAAAGAAATGCCGCAGAAAGTTTGAGTGCCTAATTTACGAGATGCTCCTAATTAGGAAAAAGAAACCATCCCTGAACACTCAAAAGGACTCCATTCCAGCGAAACTGTTTACTTAGTTATGCACATTTTTCTGTTTTCCACGCCTCATTTATTGTAATTTAGTTTCACACTTTCTTTTCTATAAATATCGTTCTGTACCATGTAAAATTTGCATTTGATAATGGTGACATGGTGACAGTACTAAGACCACTGCAAAGGGATAGCCGCTATACTGTAAAAAACTCCACTGAATTTGCTGAGTTCGTCCTTAACCAGAGAATCGATGAGGACGAGGAACTTGTATCCTTTGACGTGATTTCCCTTTTCATGTCCATTCCGGTTAAGTTAGCTATGGAAGTAGTGAACAAAAGCCTCGGAGAATCCGATTTGTGGAAGGAAACCACCAATCTCACAAAGAACAAGTTGTGAACTTATTGGACTTTCTGCTTAACCATAGTTACTTTACCTATGAAGGAGTACACTATCACCAAATCTTTGGTTGTGCTATGGGCTCTCCAGTTAGTGCTGTTATTGCCGACCTAGTCATGGTGCACGTAGAGGAAGTAGCATTGTCCACCTCCCCTGTAACACCTCGTTGGTGGAGAAGATACGTGGACGACTCTAATGTATATCTAAAGAAAACAGATGTGGATATCTTTCATCAACACCTCAACACCATTGATCCAAACATCCAGTTTACCATTGAGTGCGCAAGCCAGAATGAGAAAGGTCAAAGCACATCTTTCCTTGACACACGGGTAACAGCTCTCAGTGACGGCTCGCTAGAGGTAGATGTCTTCAGAAAGAAAACACACACCAACAAGTACCTCGACTACAATTCACACAATCCCCTTCAGCACAAAGAAGCAGTGGTGAGAACGCTACTCAACAGAGCTACCAATTTACCATCGAATGAAAGCCTGAGAAGCGCAGAGACGAAACGTGTGGCTAAAGACCTAAGGGCAAATGGGTACCCAGACAGGCTTTTGCAGAAGTGCCTTACAGTCAACTCTGGACCTGAACGTTCGCAAGAAAGACCTGCGAACTTTGCCAGCATACCGTATGTACGCGGTGCCTCGGACAGGGTTGGTCGCGTGCTTAGAAAGTTCAACATCCACACGGCTTTCAAACCATGCCAAACGCTTAGCCAGATCTTTAAGAAACCAAAAGATCGGCCACAAGACCACCAAAGAAGAGGAATCGTCTATAAGGTCAGATGCAATAACTGTGCGTTTACTTACATTGGAGAAAGTAAGCGCTCTTGGAGCTCACGCGGAGCCGAACACGATCCCGGCCGCGCTTGTAATGGAGAGTCTGCAATTAAACAACACGCGGAATCAACCGAGCATGACATCCGCCCAAGAAATGCCACGATCCTTGAACGAGGAATCTCAAGTTACACCAAGAGACTGTTCCTAGAGTCGTGGCACTCTACGGTGGATTCCAACGCGGTTAACGAAAGGAAACCTCTTCCGCGCGCTTACACTCCATTGTTAAGGAATTAAAAATTGGATGGCGTATTCAAACATGACTAGCGCGCGCTAATATTATAACGAACTCATTTTTCAATACTCTGATGAAGGTGGACAGAGGCCACCGAAAATTTAGTGTTTAATAATCTCAGATCGGATGAATCATTCTACTGAAAAAAATATATAAGTTACCTTTGCATTTATCGAGTTAAGTAATATCAGCAGAGTAAAGCAGATACATAATATTCTGAGCAAAAGTTAGAGCTATCAATCCAAAAAGAAACGCATCAAAGAATTGCCGTGACACACCTCATGACCTCATTCAAGGATCTGTCTTGTCATCTTTGCTTAAATTGGAAATTCGCTGGGATGATCATTTATCACTTTCATATACATCCGCAGTTCATATATGAATCATTTTATATACATTACATCAATTCACTCCTCTCACGGGAAAATATGAACTGTCAATTGACCTCGCTCCCAATGTTTGACTTTAATAGCTCATTTGGTAGAGCATCGCACGGGTATTTTGGAAATCACAGATTAGAATCCCGTTGAAGCTCTAAATTTCTTCAGGCTTCTTTATTCCAATTGCTTAAATTGGAAATTTACTGCGATGATCACTAATTTTATTACTTTGATATACATCCGCAGTTCATATAATTTATTCATATTATGAATCATTTCATTTACATTACATCATTTCACTCCGCGTGTAAAAAAGAGACCGGGATCCTGCGCCTGGATCCTGCCACGAACCAGGATCCCGCCAAGATCCCGCCAAGATGGCGATATCCCATCAGGAATCCCGGTCGAAATCCCGGCGGGAATCTTGCCAGGATTATGGCCGCCGGGATTTTTATTCCCGACAAGAATCCCTCTGGGATTGCTACCGGGATTCCCCCCGGGAGGCAGGATCCCGGCGGCCATAATCCCGGCAAGATTCCCGCCGGGATTGCTACCGGGATCCCCGCCAAGATCCCGCCAAGATCCCGGTTGGTTTTTTACACGGGTCCTCACACGGGAAAATATGAACTCACAATTGACCTCACTCTCAATGTGTGGCTTCAATAGCTCAGTTGGTAGAGCACTACACCAGTATCGCGGAGGTCACGGATTCGAATCCCGTTGAATCCTGAAATTTTTTTTCAGGCTTCTGCGATGATCATTTATCACTTTTATATACATCTGCAGTTCATATATGAATCATTTCATATACATTACATCGTTTCACTCCTCTCACGAGAAATACGAACTCACAATTGACCTCGCTCCCAATGTGTGGCTTCAATAACTCAGTTGGTAGAGCATCACACCAGTATTGTGGCGGTCACAGGTGCTTCTGTGTTGCAATTGCTTAAATAGTAAATTCACTGCGATAATCATTTGTCACTTTCTTTAATACATGTCTTGTGGTCTGAATGCAAATAAGGCATTTTATTGCATAGCAACAGGATATACCGTAGAATTCCGGTTATAAGCCCTGGGCTTATACAACTTGGTAAGGGTTTTTCGGTGGTCTTATAGGCGTTGGGGCTTATATCCGGGAGGGCTTATAAGCGGAGTGAAAAAAAAAGTTTCGAAATGAGCCTCAGCCTGAATTAAAAGCCTGAATTGGATGTATTTTTTTCATTACGGAAATGCGCCCATTGAAAAGCGTCGCACAGGAAAATGCAAATAAGCTTAAAATTAAACATACAGCATGCGTAATGTACTGTCAATCAAGTAATCCCCTGTGTAGGTCGATTTCTCAACCATTGTTTTTGCTAAGACGGCGGAAATAATAGACTGTAATTTGTGTTTAGTCCCGGGAGACAAATGTAATTGTCAGTCGCCACTAGTAGACAATTTAGCAATTAGAAATTTGTTCTTTATACCTTTGCTCGGTGAAAATTTTCGCTCTGTCCATTGCCCTTTCTCTAAACAGTTGTTATCTTTCTTGTGAACATGATTTCCTAGCGGTTTAAATAAGGTTTCCCGATAAAATGAAAGTAAATAACACATGCGGCAAATTATAGCGGTAACTTGTTTACAACACAATTGGAAGCGGCGAGAGCCACGAAATATTCGGTTGCCTTCTTTCCAAAGTGTTTCGCTTTAAACATAACAATAATTCTCGTCGAAATTTTCGCTACAACAAAGACATTTTCGTGGCTTTTGGCAAGCAAACCTCAAACAAGACTTGGAATGTGCGTTCACGATATTCATGCGTAATCGGCCGCTAAAATATAAACAACTTTATGCAAATTTCGTGTTAAAATTAGACCCGCGTATCGCGTAGCAAATTTGGTTCGGTTTAGAACCGTTTTCCCTTGTTGACATAAAAAACTACTTTCTTCACAGAAATCTGAGCTTTAAACAACAAGATTGACTTAGAAAGTTTCTGAAATCAGACAGATGACTGGATTTCCAAAATTTGCTTGATGTGTACGGCGCTTTGAATTCTGGTCGTTAAATATTACTCATGAGGTTTTGCATAAACTCTTCGATAAAAAGAGCTTGCCGACACTTCCAAACAATGCTTAATTCATTCACTTCCATCAGCATTGTCCTCTAAAGGACTCAGGGGCATTGCATTCAACTCCCTTTTGGGAATTTGTCACTTCAGGATCTAACGAAACCGAAACTGTCGGCAATCTTTGCAGTCTCATTTCCAAGGCTTGCTGCCCGCAAAACGTCATGGGTACCCCACTTTTCCCGGGCGACACGTTTCAATGGGCGCCGATCCGTAATGTTGTTTCCAGGTTGATGGGCCTATAACGGGGGGCTTATAAGTGGGGGGGGGGGAGGGGCTTATAACCGGAATTTTATGGTATTTTGCTACAATTGGTTGATACCGAGCCACGTTGGGACTAGGGCAAGAATGATAAAAATTTTTGTTTGGCTTGTCTGCCCCGTACAAGCAAAACAAACTGAAGAGGTTTCAAGTTTGTGACTGCTGAACATTTACATATCATAGAACTACAAGGAGATTTGAGAGCCATCTGTTGGAAATAAACTCATGGCCCAAAGAGAGTTTGATAATCAGTTTGACAAAGTTGTGATCAAAAATAATGCTAAATGGTGAAAAAAGTGGGCCATCTACCATGTAAATACTTGAGGATAGCGTGGTATTTTCTCGCTCGTGGAGGATCAATAGCTCTTGAAGTTACAGGCCGTCATTGAAGCTGCAAACAGCTTTGTGGGGGAATGGAAATTCTGTGCTATGTGACTCTTTCCTGTTCAAGAAAAGAGACCATAAACCGCTTAAAGGACCTGTTAATGAAGAAGATCTAATGCTTTTAGCAGCAAGAAATGTAAGCTCAATAATAAGCTTACGCTTACATCAACAACGAATCTTTTAGGAGCCACCAAATTGCAAAAGCAATGACTATAGTAGTAGTTGTATATCAAGGCTGGGTGCTTATTACATTTTCACCATTTTAACAAGTAGTAGGTTTATTTTGCAGTGAAATGTTACATAATAACAAAACTTGAAGATGTATTGTAGTATAGCTAAATTTTACTGTTCATTGAAAGCTTTTGTAAAATACTAAGGTCTTCAGAAAAGTCGTTAGTAGTACTTAGTCAACAACATTCAACCCAATTTCACTAAGGTCGATACTCTTCTGTACACCTCAGTTTTGTTTTGGGAGAGTGGGGCAGGGTGGGTGCTTATTATATTTTTCTACCGTAGGATGGGCTCTTATTAGAGGTGGTCACTTTTTCAAAATTGGGCGCTTAATCCAATAAATGCAGTATACTAAGTTTTTTCCTGTGCAACACATTAATTTTTTTACAAACACTACACTGTCCATATGGACAGCTTGTTTAACTTTCTCTTTACTTAATAATAATAATAATAATCAAATGTTTATCCAGGATAGCCCTTCAGTACATGCGTACTGTTATCAACGGGGTCCTGCTGAGATCAACGGGGTCCTGCTTCCCTACTTCTTTTAAACCTACACCTAATTGCAATAAGGTTATCATATAGAAAAAAGGAAAACGGAAAAAGTCAAATAGGAATGATTAATTAGGTGCATGTATAAAATTTATTTGTACAAATGGCCTCAAAATGACTCAAAATACGAATAAAACAATTTACCGGGTATCTTGTTACAGCTTAAAAATGTGGACTCAAAGTGTGCAGGTAGAATCTCGTGAGTTTCTGTAAATGTTACCAGTTATGAACATTTCCTATTTTCCTTTTTTCTTTTTTCTTTTTTTCCATGACAACGTTATTGCAATTAGGTGTATATGTACAAAGTTCAGTTCCATCACTAATTGGTACAGTTGTTCTTTTTTTATTATTTTCCTTTTTGCTGCTTTCTTTTTTGAATAATTATTTATGTATATACTTAATTACTTATTAATAATTACTTGTTCATGTCTTTTTTGGAATTTCTGTTTCTCTTTCCCCTCAATACATCACATGTACAACTTGGTCATGGGATGTTAATTTTTTAAAAACATTTCATAGCATTTTTATGTGGTACATTGTCTCCTCAGGGATTATTATGCAAGGAGCTGATGTTGCCAGCTTCTGAGTTATACCATATGGCTGATCTTGTTTGTGTTGTGAGCCCCTGCAATGATGATGGCAGCAACATGTCTGGTGTATCAGTAATGGCAGTATCTCCAGAGGGCGTGGTACGATACTGGCCTAGTCTTACTCATGGGAGCAGTTCAATTGATTTGGACACAGATTTGATAGGATCACAATGTCATTCATTAACAGCTTTTCAGGTAGGACCATCATTAAACAGACCACTTGAAAATAAAGTTCCAGCCAAATGTGGGTTTGGGCAGGGTCTGGAAAAAGGTGTCCAGATCCTGCATTCCTGCTTCTTTTTTTATGTGAATCCCACATCCAGCACTTTTCCCATCGCTGTCCCGAAACCCCGTTTTTTTTCTTTCCTCAAAAATGCATTAAAAAGACTTGTTTATGCAAAAGTTAATAAACATAAGATGTAAAGATGTAGATAATTATTGCTACGCATGTTTCATCCTCAAGAAAATAGTCTCAATGACTCTGCCTGCCTTTTGCACTCTAGGAATCGTGACCTCCGGGCTTTCTCTAAATCCTTTACTCCTTGGGATTTCTTTTGACATGTTCTAAGCCAGTGAATGTTTTCAAGTGCTTTTGGAGTCTGTGCTCGCTTAGCTGAACATCAAATTCTTCTTTGTGGATTGTTGTGGCATTTCCCGGGGGAGGGGAACTCCGGTATGTTTTGGGAGGGTATGTGCTGGCCGGCTCTCCGAATTAGCACCCTGTTTTAGAAAGAATATTTGTATTTAAAATGATACCCGGACCTGTTCTAGAAGTAAGTCAATTTTTAACATCCCCTTTTGGCTGTTGATAAGTTGAAACTTTTGTGCGTTTAAAAGTAGAACCCTGGTCACTTGAACTCTGTTCAAGGAATCGTCTCTAAAATGGTTACCACGCTCTAGATTATTTAGGAATTCCAAAATGAAGATCCTGTTAGGTGGCACATACCCGTATTTTAGGGGAGTTATTCAAGGGGGCAGAGCCAGCACCACCATATCTAACAGTAAAACTGATAAAACAACCCCCTTAAGATTAAAATAAATTTGAAGAGCTTGAGCAATTGAGTATGGAGTTAATACAGACCATTTCTTAACTTTTGGTTGAAACAAAATACTCTCTGCTGTCTGCTCGTTTGTCCTTTTCTGACTCTTCTTGACAGTTTCAATTAGATGACTGGCACAGTCCACAGTTTGGTTTGAAGTAAGACACCACTTAGCGTTCGCCTGGTTAATTCGCTTTCTCTGCTAGAACTACTATTCACTTGCGATCTTTAGTTCAGTGAACTTGAGCAGTTAATATTCTTATGCTATCGCAACTTGCACAGCACGCCTATGAAACTTGTAATTTGTAAAACAATCTGCATTGGTTATTTAACATTGTTTTATTCTACAAGCATAATTATAAGATGGTGTATAGCCAACAATCCCATATCCAACAAGCATTTGTAAAATAATTTTAAACAAACACAAAATATTCAATTTGGTAAACCTGTTAAGTTTATTATTTTTGTAAAACAGACTGGGCATTTGCATTTTTGGCTTGCTTAGCAGCCAGGTACTTTCAAACGTTTCATTAGTACATCCCTGTATTACACTGTACGTTCTCATCATCTTTTAATTCATCATCATACGCCTAGATTTCCAGATTAACCTCCCTAACCTAAAGAGTAGTTAAAACAGTCATTGTTTAGGCACAGGAAGGCTGTTCTTTGTAGAGGTGAGCAGCATCTGGAATCACAGGGTCTTTTAAAGCTGCAGCACACCCTCAGGAGTAGGGGCACATGATCAAAACCAAGTAACTGCATGCTTCTTGGAATAAGTGCCACTTTAAGCTTAGTAATACTTGCATAAGTGCCCTTTTGATGTTTGGGTACAGTGCCTATTCAAGAACAGCAATTATTACATGTAGATGTTGTGGCACTTGTTTAGGGGCAGTTGAGGTAGGCACTTTTAAGGTATCAGCCACCGTTCAAAAGTGCAGTTATTCTAATTTTGAGATTTTATGATTTTAAGATAAAGCTCATCAAGGAAGTTCTTTTACAAAAAAGTTCACAAAATTCTTATTTCTCCGCGAAGTTATTACACCATGAAGGTTTTGCAAAAGTTAATTATCTTAATTGCCCGTTGAGATGTTCTGTCAACGCGTTACGAAACCCCAGCTCCATTGTTCACGCAAGAACATATTTGCAAGAACAAGCGCCGAATACGGGCAGTCGGTTTCCGTACCAACAAATGATAGCCGATAGGAATGCATGTTAAAGAACTGATTGAAATAAAACTACAGTGACGGCGGATACTGCCTGTGTTGTGAAACATTTAGGGTTTACAATCGACGATATTTGTTGTCTGAATATATGTAGGTCTAAAATCAACTTTATTCTTACCCAGAAAGAACTACTAGTCTCATTACGGCTAACCTGTTTTTTGTGTGTGTGTGTTGACCGACCGATATTTCGAGGCTTCACCTTCACTTTCAGCTGCAATCACTGTTTGTTACCGGCTTTGTTTCTCTTTCGATGAATCGGCACACAACCAAACTCAAAGCATGTCAATAAAATTATACAGTAGAACCCCGGTAACTTGAACTCTGAAAGGAAACGAAAAACCGTTCGAGTTAGCGGGGTTTCGAGTTATCGGGGTAGATTGAATATTTAATTTGCCAAGTTGATAATTGATAGTTTACTGGTTTTTCAGCACTTTAGTATACAGCACAGTGCAAATTAAACTTATCTCGTCAGAAACTCTAACACGATCATAAATTCTTAGGATAAGAGTGGGAAAAGGCTGTCAAATACGTGATATGTTTTGTTGCTCTAATTAATGGGCAACCGTGGTCAGTTGCAAGAACCGGGATTCGAGTTATCGGGTAAATTTGACCCAAATTTTGATCAAGAGAAACAAAATTTAGTTAGAGTTAGCGGGGTTTTCGAGTTATCCGAGTTCGAGTTAACCGAGTAAAAATGACTGAAAAGTGAGTTCAAATCCAAGGGAAATGGTAGTTTGTTCGACTTAGCGGGGTTGTTCGAGTTATCCGAGTTCAAGTTACCGGGGTTCTACTGTATAACGAAAATGCGGCTACATACGTGGAGCGAGAATTTTTAATTTTCTATAAACTGTATAAACCACGATTTTTTCCGGTCAGAAGATAAAAACATCTCGCCTCGTTCCGCGTAAATGTTTTTCCTGCTGAATGTAACCTGTCAAGCATCTATTGTTAGAGAAAGATGACCCTTCCTGGTAAGCATCAACCTTGACATTCCATTATGGGTAATACTCTGCAAAAAATATATTTTGCTTTTTTCTCGGAAAGAAAATTTCGACAAGTTGAACGTACGTTTTTAACTCCAAGTCGGCAGCCCTGGCTGAAATTTGGCCATCTTATTGCCAGATAGTTTATCTCCAAAACGGTGTCTGCAATTTCTGTTTTCTTTTCTCGTTTTTGAATAATTTTTATTTTTCCACAGGAAGTGCCGATGATTCGTCTCCCCTAACTTTATCTGCATATTACAAAAGAACAAACGCACTTGTCCAAAATCTGAGACACGGTTTTTTAGAGAAAGATGTTAAGAGGCAAACGTGCTGTTTATCGTTTTCTTACGCTTATTTTTGGTGGGCCTGGAGCTTGATTTACAGAGACATATTCTTTCGCAAAAACGTCTCAATTTTGCGTTTCTTTTAAGTTTTCGTCATTTTTAAAGGAATAATTCATAATCTGGAACTATTAAGCTTAATGAAAATGTGTGGTTTGTAGGAGTTTGTATTAAAAACAAAAGCGCTGGAGCAATCCGCGTGCGGGTGGTCCTGAAGGGTGGCTGATACCTTAAATAGCAAATATAAGTTTAGTGTGCAGTCATGAAATAACCAATTGTTTCCATTAGTCCACTAAAGATGACTCTCATGAAGTTCAGTTGTTTTGTTAGTAGTCCTCTCACAAAGGTACAAACTTACTTTTTTAGCCCTTTGGATGCATCTTAATGACCACCACCAATGAACTTTTGCTACTGAGTGGCTCACAGGTAAGATGTTTTCATGAATGGCTGCACAATTTTCAAAGGCATATTTCTGCTGCAAGAGTTATCTGCTTGTTTCCAGTTGTCTCTTAGGTCTCTTAAACAATGGGCCATAATGTTATAGCTTGTACAAGCACAGAGCCATAAAACCATTCCTACAATAACTGAAGAAGTAATTTGACGTATGCCTTACCTTAATCATACAGGATTTTTGTCATAATTTATTCATTTTTATTATTACTTTTCCTTGAGGTAACGAAAATTTGATTGCTTGAAAATATACTGTTCTAGCTCTTACGGGCAAGTTAGGGTATTTTAGCTATTATGTTTTAATATTTTAAAGCTAATTCAAAATAAATAATTAGTTTCTGGTTACTGTCATTACTTTGTTACAGAAAGCCATTAAGTGTCACAACCTGAATGCACCAAGTAGTGTTTTTACAGAGCTTGGTCGACGCATGACATCTTTCATATTTGGCTCTCAGCCTGCAGCCAATCACGAAGCAACTGTAAGTTCTTCTTCACAAGCTTATTGTTGTGTTAATATAGGCAATTAAATGATGACAAGTGAAAAAGGAAGTAATTTTAAGTGCATTCTTGTCAAAAATTATGTTAATACTTTAGAATCTTTACTTTTTACCCATGCATGTTAAACAATTAATATTAATATATATTGCAGTCTCGTTTCCAAGGTTTGGTGCCCGCAAAACGTCATGGGTACCCCACTTTTCCCGGGCGACACGTTTCAATGGGCGCTGATCCGTAATGGTCTATCGCAAACCGACACACACTAAAAGATATCTCTCGTTTGACTCCCACCTTCCAGCTGCTCAGAAAAGGGCTGTGGTCAAGTTTCTGACTGATTGTGCAAAAACTTTTCCATCTTCTGTTGATCAACACTCAAACGAAATGAAACATGTGACCGCTGCACCTCAGGGCGAATGGCTACTCAGAGTGCTTTGTAATTGATGTTAGTAAACGGAAACGGCCTTCTCAAAAAATGCTGGCAGGAATCCGCTGAACCATGATGATGGCATGCATCTACCGCACAAATATTGAAATTTAGCTAGCTCTAGGACAGAACAGAGTTGGCTCTGATTTGCATAGTATAAAAATGTGCTTTTTACAAATTCCTTCAGTTGTCACTTTTCCCTGATGATGGCTGAAGTTTTAGCCGAAACATTGGGACTTTTACAAAAAAATTTTAGGAATATTTTTCAACAATTTTAAACCAGAGTAACATTATTATTTTTAATCATGAATCAACCACCTGGTTACAGTACCATATTTAAAACCTGGATTCATTGTGCTTTCCAGTTCCTTCCCTACTATAGGTATTGTTTTTCTCCTTAAAGTTGTGCTATTGTCTTCGGTGCATGTATTTGGGTGATAATACAAAGGTGCAATTTGCCTGACCATAGAGATCAACACTATCCAAAAATATTAATGGCAACTGATGCTAAAAATGGAGATGGTTTTTCTGCCATACTTAATCAAAATACACCTGACACAACACTTGACTGCAAAGAAACAG
Source organism: Oculina patagonica (assembly GCF_052425735.1). Lineage (NCBI taxonomy): Eukaryota > Metazoa > Cnidaria > Anthozoa > Scleractinia > Oculinidae > Oculina > Oculina patagonica. The sequence goes on along the minus strand of NC_135770.1, from coordinate 14,415,529 downwards.
ACTGCATATAAAAGTTCTTTAAAAAGCAGCAAATAATTTATAAATCAAACAATTTGATTGAGGATAAGCCACATGAAGAATGCTGTATTAAATGAATGGAATGTTGATTAAATGAATCCTGAATGGAATGAACGCTGTATGCTTCAGCAGGGATGTCATTAAGCTAGGGCTGGCTGCTATCTAATTTCACCGGCAGAAAGAAGATTCAAATGAAGCTGAAGTTTTGCATGAAAACAAGGCCAAGGCCAGAAAAGCCAGCTGGGCCTGTTGATGAGCCAGCCTTGTCAATATCACCTTTCAAGAAAACTCGAGCTCATAATCTAATTGTGTATTAGGGCCTGTTTACATGATTCCGGAATGACTTTCATTCCGGAACGAGTTCATTCAATCCCCATACATTTCTCTGTATCTGTTTACATGATACCAAGACGAAAGTCAAGTCATTCCGGAATGAGTTCATTCCGGTTTTCATTCCGGAATGAAAGTTTCGTTCTGGAATGACATTTCATTCTGGTATCATGTAAACACAGAACGAATTTCGTTCCGAGATGAAATCGCAACTCATGAAACCGCATACGGACTCCACAGTTTAACTTCAGAGCGAAAAAACGTAAAAGCATTTACTGTTTATCCCAAAGAAGCAGCTCTATGGTCAAATTGCTCGTTAAATTTGCAGGTAGGGCCATTAATGAGCACAAAAACATGTTTGCGCGAAACATGCGCCATCTTGTTTTGATCTCGCGTGAAACATGCGCCACCTTGTTTTGATCTCGCGCGAAAACCACGCACGTGAAAATGCCTTTGGTTGAACCGGTCGACTCTGTCATGTGAATGCAGAACGAACTTCATTCCGGAACGAGTTTCGTTCCGGAATGAAAGTCATTCCGGAATCATGTAAACAGGCCCTTAGTCACAACCTTTAGTCTTTAGTATTCTTGGTAAAAAATTAAAAAGTTAAACTGGGAAGGCTAATAAAAGTGATTGTACTGATTAAATCATGCAGAATTGGCAGAGAGTCCTTGCCAGCAACATTATGACTGATAACTCAAGGTAAGGATACAATGTAATTAGTTCTTATAAACCAAGCAGAAAGTCTGTATAGGAGAATCTTGACCAAGGTTGCTAGTACAGACTGTACACAGTGAGGTCTGTACCAACAATCTAGGTCAGGTTCTCCCAAAGCCATACAGAGCGAACTAGCTCAGTTAATTATGTTTACTATATGGCCATGCAAACAAGAAATCAGAAGGACAAAAAAATATTTGTTCCACTGCGTGGGTTCAAACATAAAGTTGGCTTACCTCTGTCACTAGTCTCCAGTCCAAATGGGACAAAAATAACTGTTCAAAGTCCAGCTTTGTAAGTTTGTCAATAAATAAAGAGAAAATAACCATTCTTTTTATACAGGCTCAATGAAAAATTTCTAAAAAGTGACGAAAAGTGCAAAATCTTTTACTGCTGCCTGTCTGTGCCTTGACTGCTGAGCGATCAGTTCTCATTGAGCCTTGTGATTGTCTGATTACCACAGAAAACTTTTATGTTGAATGTGCAGCCTTCAAACTTGTCAATATGTACTCCGGCAAAAATTGCCTGGGGCTGGATTTGTTGGACTGCTAAGACACTTTGCCATGAACATTGTAGTGGAAGCACTGACTTGTTTTTTTTCGAGCTGAGCAGATGTACTTGGCCAATGATTCAGGACAGCAGACATTACTTGCTGTCACTTCAAAGCTGCTGAATGGTAGTTGTCAAGGCTTTTCAAATTTTTATGGCCGCTCAGTTGTTTATCAAAGTTTGTCTGTTATGTGTGTTGCTGCCTCCTTCTGACTTCCAAACAAGGTATTTAGAATTGGTTTCTGGATCATTGTCCAAGCTGACATCAGCCCAACACAGCTTACGGCTCTTGTCTCGACCCCTCTAGCCAAAACAGAGGGAAAGAAACCACCACAAAGCCCTTTGTAATGATTGATGATCCTGAATGCCGAACTGGCCTCTTTCAAACAGTGCATCTTTTTCAGCTTCAGTTACAAGTGTAGCTCTCTTGTAGCATTTGGACAGTTTTATTTTCCTTGGCAACCAGGTTCTTTCGTTCAGCAACGAGAACCTCTCTGGACTTGGAGAACTTGTAATCTTTAAGAATGTTGATCAGAGTTTCTTTTTCATGCAAGTGACAATGTACCTGGTTCATAGTCGGTGCCATCTTGTCTATAAAAAAAATTGGAGAAAAGAAAGTCAAGCTTTTTGGCAGGTAGGTCTTCAATTGCTCTAGACTCTTTCAGTGACTCACCAAATTTCCTCCGTGGGTCTTAGTCTTCTAGTGAGTGTTTTTGGATTTCTGCACTTACAAAAACTTCTCAATTTCAACTCCATCTTTGCTCGTAGCTCCCTTTGCTGGACTCAAATTTGCCAACGTTTGCTTATTCTCTTTATCTACCCCCTCATTCAGGGCTACATGGTTCTGCCATTTAGTAATATAAAATAATGGAACAAGCGATTTTTTTTACGTTTTTTGTTTAAAATTTTTATGGACAAAATGTTACAACAAGATCGGTCTAGATGCTTGTCTAGATTTTACAGAATGCAGTCAATATTGTAGTAAATAATAAAGATGGTAATTTTTTTTCAATATTGTTTGTAGCCAATGAACTTTGGGAATTCAGTAGTTCCCAGTCCTTGTGAAACTTAACCATGTAATAATATGATGTAATTTAACAGAGATCTCATATCTCGTGGACAAAAAAAAATATTGCCTATGGAGAAAAAAATATCTGCTGCTTATTTAAAGCATTTTCAAAATATAATGAATGGTGCTCTTTTTTTACAACTGAATTTGTAATTCAGAAAGTAATTAGCTAGCCCAGCTTCACTCACATGGTTGGTTGGTTGATCCATCAGCTGTAAACAATTTTGCAACTCCACTGACCAGCGGATATCAGAGATATTCAAGTTTTTAAAATATGCAAATTAGCAAACGATGACTTCATAGACTCAACCAAATTTTGATTAAATGTGAAGAAAGTAATATCTCAGCCAATTTGTATAGGAACTCTCTGATTTTTTGCAGCAAGCAACACTCTGCTTGTTGTGTTTCACCATGTGAACCCAACAGTTTGGTTACCATGGCAACACACTAGGTGCCATATCACCTGATGATAAAGGCTTTTCTGCCCAATTCTGGCATTCTTTGTTGTTATTTGTCAGTAATGCTTTACATGTGTGATCTGGCAAGCATATGAGTGGATAAGGCAGACGTCTTGCCGGGGTTTCATTTATCCGAACTGAAAAATTCTTAAATATTCAAAATAAATTGGTGGGGACTGGAAAAGAGTGAGCTGCCATGGTAACATAATTTGATTATAACTGTACGTGTGTCACCTGAAGAACTATTAGTCTGCCAAGTTTCATTGGTCTCTGCAGAAAAATGACCGAGATAACTCCATTTTGTACCTGACATAAAATTGGGTTGAGTAGATGACATCATCAGTCCCCTAATTTGCATATTTTACGATTTTTTAAGCTTAAATATTTCCGGAACTAAAAAAGATATTTGAAAACGGAAAACGACATTTTGAATCTTTCCTTAAATACTTTATGAAACGCCAAGAAAAGCAAGGGGTGAAAATTTGATCATAGTAGCACTTTAACCAGTTGGCTGACAATTACATGTAGAAAGTAAGCAACTGTCAAAAAATGGACATTTAGAGCCATAAATCGATTGATGCCTTTTGTGTCTTTCTGTAGAGCTAGCGTCATACATGAATGAGCATTTGAAAATTAAATCGGGTTTGACATCAGCTTTACCAACAATGGATCTATATAAAAACCAGAGCATTGGAGCTAAAATCGAGTGTGTGGCTGCTTGTCACAAGAAAAAAAAGCTCTTTAGATGAAACAGCAAAAGAACATTTTTACCATTTTCAGGGTTTGAGCTAGGATTTGATAGCCTGCGAACAGGCTCCTGAGCGGCGTACGCGAGCGAAGCGAGTGGAAGAGTGGGGTCTGAGGGGGAGCCTGTTTGATTCCACCCATCCGCCCACTTGTAATAAATAAATGTATCCTGTAACAAATCTGTCAGAAAGGTAATTAGACTTGTCAAAAATTATGTATTTAACGCTCGAATGCATCGGCTCTCATAAAGTTTGCACGCACTTGGATTTGCCGTTTCTTCAAGAAATTACTGATCTCGCCTCACGGCAAACGAGTGCAAGTGGTTTCCGTATTCAACTTGCTGAAAAACAAAGAATTGCTTGTGGCTTTATACCAAGAAAGTGTGGTTTTAGCTGCGGAAATTGAAAAGCTAGGACAACGCTTGCGGCGTAGAGAAAATTATTCTGAATTCTTATGCCTTTCTTATGCTCGACAACTTGTCCGACTTTCTCACTCGTGTGAAATGATTACCGGCCATTGCAATAAATCTTTGGAACAGCCAAAGAATTCTTCTGAGTGTACGACTCCGCCAAGCTACAAAAGAACTTCGGCGCTACGATCGCCAACTAGTGAAACACCTTTGGCCAAACGCCAACAAGATCGACTCTTGATCAACAAAGAAAATGTGACAGGAAAATCTTGGGAGCTTTAATAGCAAACCACGACGGCAACATGAATGAAAACAAGGCTGCTGCCAGAGGAAATTTTTAAGGAGCCCTTTGGGCTCCTAACATCGAAATTTAGGAGCCCAAGCCATTATGTTAGGAGCCCGACTTAAGTTGCCGAAAGCAAATCGGGGGAGAGGGGGGGGGTTACTTAGGCAAATATGTGGTGAACTATGTGGCCTAGGAGAGGGGCCCAGGGATTGAACCTTCCCCCAACATTATTGCTATAATATACCCAAATGTCCCCTAGGGGGGTACTTCATATAGTGGACTATACGGGGAGGCTCCGCCCAACAGGGATACCTTTTTCAGGCTCCAGGTATATAAAAGGGTTACACGAGTTGGAGTATACAAAAGGGGAGGGAAAACTGGTTTTTAGGTCTTAAAAGAACCCTTTATAATGCTTGAACAGACCCACCAAATGGTCAAGTCATTTAAGTATTTAAAGGTGTTATTATTCAAGTGAAAAATAAGAAAAATGTAGTATTCCTTTTGTTGGTATGACACACATATAAGGTGAGGGTTTTGGCACAAATCGAGACAACTCGCTCGGCTTGCCCGGGCTCGCCTCGCTCCTTGTCTCGATTAGTGACCAAAACCCTCACCGTATATGTGTGTGCAAAAATCGCGAGCGGCACGCACAAATCGCGAGCAAAAATCGCGAGCGACTTACCGTATTTATTCGATTAAGCGCCCTGGGCGCTTATGAAATTTATGGACCTTGAGAGTGGGCGCTTATTCGAGGTGGGCGCTTATTCGAGGCTGAGCGCTTATTAAATTTTCGCGATTTTCAACAAAAAGAAGTCTATTTTTGTAACAAAACAAAGCAAAATTTTGACTGTTCATTGAAAGTTTTTGAAAAATAGTAAGAAAGCTCGGTCATGAGGGAAGTCTTCTTAGTAGTACTTAGTCACTTTCAATAATTAATACTCCTCTAGTGCACTTCAGTTTCTTGAAGGTGAGGGGTGGGCGCTTATTCGAGGCTGGGCGCTTATTAACTTTTCCTACCTTCAGGGTGGGCGCTTATTCGAGGTTGGGCGCTTAATCGAATAAATACGGTACGTGAGTTGCGTGACATTTTCAGAGAGAGTCTGGAAACCATATTTCTAGTTCTCAGGCCCTTGGACGAGCAGAGCGAAAACATGGCGGTCGACTCACGATTTAGTGTTTGGGCCGATAAAAATCGAAAAAGAACAGATATTACGGAACTAATACGCTCAGTTAACGCGCTGTAAGTTTTTGTGTCCCCACAGAAGCTGGCGAAGTTAAGCGAAGAGAAGAAATCGAGAAATAACAGGATTTGGTCACAGAAGTTTATCGATCGATCTAAAGAACTTTCCCGAAACATCGGACTCAATCGGGCCTGTTTATTTTTTTCCTGCTTCAAGCATTGCTTCCATGACTTGCTGTGTTATCTGTCTGACCTAATTCTGCCAAACGGGTGTAGAAAGTTCGGTTAAAATATAGCAAATCACGTGGAAAAGCACTAACATTTTAGCCTATTTACCAATCTTTACCAAGTGTCTAATTAATGATGACATCATCCGGATGCCCAAAAGCGCATGCGTACTTGCTCAAAATAGGTTAAAGGATACCACAAGTGAAAAACGTGACAAAGTGAACTATATATAAGTAAACGCGGCCGTAACTTATTGTTAGTTCACAAATTCCGGTGAATCCTGAGAGGGGTGATGGTTGGCCGCCATCTGAACCTTGTTTTAGGGGTTGTGCGGATGGTGAATTACGGAGTCGTGGGGATGTCCGCCAGTGGATTGTACCTCCGGGTGAACCCGCTCCGGCCCAACTGGTAACAGGGGGTGCTCAGAGATCCCTCGGGAACTCAAACCTCGGCAGAGGTAATAAACGGCATGCAGTGCATGCAGAAGCGATGACGTTTCACAAAGGGTCTAACATAATTGAGGGCGGGATAAAGACTGTTATCCTATTGCAGTTAGCCTGCGTTGCAGGCGTCTGTGTAGTTTAATAAAAGCGCGTTTTTAAAGAGTGCGTGATCGCGAGAAGGCCGAATGGCCCTCTCGCGCCTTTCGCGTTTCCCATACGCGCGCTCGAAACTACGGCGCCCGCTACGCAGGCTAAATTGCAGTGTACTAAGAAGCAATGTTGGTGATTGTCTAAATAGCATAGTTAGGATATGGTGGAATTCAAATAAATACAGAATTAGATTTGCTCAATTGAACAACAGTGGATTGCGTTATATTGTAGTGTGTGACTTCCGATAAACGACATACGATACGCGGGAGCTAGCTTTTAAGCTGCAAGAAAGGTAAACCGGTCTCTTGCCCACGGCGGCCCTTATTATTATAAGAGTTAGAAATTTCTGTCTACTAATTCTAGTAGATCCCATCATATGTAATTAGTCTCTTTCGTTTATACATTGTAGTGTTCCATTCTAACTGCATGGGAGTATTTTGCTTTTGTGTTCTATGCGGCGATTTCTTGTTATCAAGTTAAACTTAATTTCTGTTCGACTGAAACAGACAAAAAGACAAAAAGATCCGTTCGGTCGGGCGATGGCAATAAGCGATTTCCTGACGTCATCGCTTAAAAATGCAAGGGACAGCCGCCTTGTCAGCGGCAGGGAAAAAGTCCTAGCCGGGGCTAGGCAAGAACAGCCAACGAGCACCCCCGACTAGGGTTTTGTCCCTTTTTATGTCACGTCAGGCAACGTCACGCGTGACTGTCATGCTCTGTGTCATGCGATTGTTTTATTTTTTTGCACACTCAGATGAAATCCAGTGTTTATTTTCTCAAATCTGATTTCGACTCGGCTGCAAGTCGTCTTTTTAATTTTTGCAGTTCTTGTTTTTTTATCTCCTGTCTCAGTTTCTCAATGTCCAGCTGTGGGGATGACTTTTTTTGGCTTAAATTTTTTGTAAGGTGCTTGCGAACAGTCTCTTTGAGAGCCAGGTAACGAGAATATTCATCCAAAATAATTTGGAACTCCTTGTCATCAACTTTATTGTCAATGAGAGCGGCAGAAACAAGTCTATTAACAGTTTCACGTTTGGCAACAGCAAGCGAAGTAATTTCATTATTTTTCATAATTTTTGGTTCAAGTTTTTTGCTTGCTCCGGTGAAAGCGGCTGACAAAACGCCTGTAATTGCAGCACATGCAGCGAGAGGAACGCTTACCGGCAAACCAACGACTGTTACCGCGGTGCCAAGGCTGGAAGCAGAGAGAACACTGGACAAACCACCCATTGAAATTGCGGAGTAATGGAAAAAAGACTTCACCTTTTTATACTTTTTCAAAACAGCTCGGTATTTTGCAACTTTTTTGTCAAATTCTGAACAAATTTGATTGATTTTTGTTAACCTAAAGTTTTCTGGTTGATTTGGCAAAGCGGGATACAGTGTTTGTTTTACGCTGTCTTCTTTGCTAACACCATAAGCAGGGGCACTCGGGAGCACATTAGCAGATGACATGGTCGTATACATAAAAGTTATTTTTGTGTTTAATTTAATTCAATTCCAGCTCGTATGTAAGATTTGAGCCGTTAAAATCGAATGGATTTCCATTCTCATCTCTAATTGAAAGAGTCAGAGATGTCACTTGTGCATCAGCCATAACGTCACGCAAGACATTGGGCTGTTCACTTTTGTAATTTATGTTTTCGTAAGCTTTTCCTCGTATGTCATAACAAGCTAAAATGGAAGATGGTTTACCATTAAAAAGATTTTGTTCTCTGTCAACTAAATTGCAATGAATGAAATAAGTTGTGGGAGAATTTAATCTTCTTATATAAGTTATAGTTCCCAAATGCCCCACATTATTGATTCCAAGTAGTAATATTTATAATATCTTTTGAAAAATAAATCTTTAATATAAAATGGCTCCGCCTATTCCGAGAGCTGATGACATTTCTCAATCAATTTACCTTGATTCGAAAACAAGAGATTTTATGAAGTGGATGAAAACTCCAGAAGCAACTAAAATTTCTGAAGCGGCAAAAGACAAGGCGTGGAAACCTTTTCTTGCAAAATACCCAAACGCTGACCGAACAAAATTTGTTGCACAGGTTGAGTTCGCGTACAACCACACAGCAAGGTTTTCGGACAGCAAATATTGGAGCCATGATATGAAAAAAGCACTGGGGGTGAATCAAATTTCAGGCGGTTTTCCACAACAGCTGACACCAAGTGTCGCAAAAGGCTCATCTTTGCCAATTCCCGCGGTTAGATTTCACGAAGCCGCACCGAGTTTGAAAAAAATATTTAGCAGCAAAATTAACATCTACGTCACACCAGATCAATATTTCACAACGAAATTAAGAGAGATTTTTCAAAAAACAAAACTGAAGCATACATCAGGAAAAGAGTCAAAAAGGTGGCTTGCTAGCCCTAATATGAGCTACTGGCCTCAGCAACTAAACTTTGCTGTCTGGTGCGCGACAACAGGCAGTGGGATCAGTCGAGAGATTTTCGATGAAGGTCACTCAGCTCTCAGCTTGCCGCCGGTTGTGCGTAATTTTTACCTTTTTCACGTTTATTTTACAATAAGGCGAATATTGTTTCAGATGGGTGGAATTCAGAGTGTAAGCGCCTTGCCTAGCGACCCAACGTTTAGCGAGTTTGACAACAAGTACGACGTGGCTTCGTACAAAAGAATATGCGCTGAGTTCGGTGTCAACCCGTCAAGCGATTTTCGTTTCACAAGAGGTGCCAATCATGGGCTTGGTGATGTTTATATCTGGTTTACTAACATTGGACCAAAAAATTCTGGAGCAAAATACCCCGATTACGATAAATTTTCGGACGAAGGGGGAGCTGCAAGCAAAGGTAACTTGATTCAATACATCGAGCCAGATGACGCTGCATATGCACAGGCAGACTGGTTTTGTCCTAACGGCACGGAAGGGCTGACTCAGGCAGGTTTGTCGAGAGTAAACCAGTCGATAGAGGCTTTTGTCTACTGTATTCTTGGTTCGCAGGTCAACGTTCGAAGTAGCATACTTGGCACAGGCGGCCGTGCAAAGGAAGCGCAAAGTGAGTTCCTCGTGTTGGTTGAAGACGCTATAAGGCAACCAGATCTGGCAAAGTCAGTTCAAAGATACCAACTTGGCATTGATGAGGCTAAGGTTCGGCTTAACCTTGCCGTCTGCCCAGGTGCCTGGCTTATGCCCGCCAGGATGGTGATAAACACAGAAAGCGTTGTTGGCTACAACAACCAGCTGTAGCAGGCGGGAGCGGGAATGAAATTAGGAGTGAATGATGATGTTAATAAATCAACAAAAAAAGTGGACGCAACAAGTATGAGCGGTGGGCCATCAAAAGTTAATAGACCAACAAGTCATCCGTCAAACCCGATTCACAAAGCTGCAAAAAAAGAGCCGGCACCACAAACGTCTTCAGTGGGTACTGTGTCAAAAACAGATAAATCGCAGAAGCCAGACACTGAAGATAGAGCACACGAAAAAAACAAGGCCTACCTAATTGCTGGTGCTGTTATTGTTGCGTTTGCAGTCAGCCGCTTCGTTTTGTAACTCGCTCGATAAGAAAGATAGCAACACCGGCAATCAAAAGCCAAGCATTCTTGCTGAGAAAGCTAATCACCTGGCCGGCCGTTCGAAACACAAAACTGACAATCGCGCCAAGGAGGCCCGGCAGAATACCTGCAATTTTTTTGCCAAGTGTCTGAAGACCGTTACCAACACCATTTGCTACATCTTTTAAACCGTTTGAAAAATAGTGAACAATAACACCAATAGTGGTCCCGACTGCAAGCAAAACAGCTGTGACTGTGAAGCCATATTTTTTGAAAATCTCTTTTACCTTTTCTCTTAATTTGTCTGTTAAAGACAATCTTTCGATCTCTTCTTCTCTTTCATTTTCTATTTCATTAATTTCTTGATTCAAGTCATCAACTCTTTCACGAGCTTGTTGTCTTTCCGCTTTTGGCCTGTTTTCGTCGTTTGCAATATCTTCTTGTTCATGTCTCTCTTGTCGTATTTCCTCTTCCCTTTCGAGCCTTTCTGCTTCATGTTGTTGGAATTCTTGTAAAGTGGGTGCTTCTGGAATTCTTGTTTCTTGTCCACGTATCTGTTTTTCAACAACATTTATTCGATTATCAATTTTCCCTATTTCTTCTTTTGCCTTTTTTATGTTTCGCTCCGCCAAAGCTCTTTCTGAACTGTCTTTAGTGGTATCTTTTGAAATTTTTTGTTGATCGGAAATATATTTTCTCCATTTTCCCTTTTCTTTTTTTTTGTTTGTCTAAGAAGTCGTCTCTTTGCAAGCCAAGTTTTGTTTTAAATCTATTTATGAAAGCAGAAAGAAGTGATTTTTTGTCTGCTTTAAAAACATCAATGTCTCCACCTTTGGACCCTTTCGCAACGATTTTGCCACGATTGCTTATAGTCAAATCAAGGCTTTCATCATATTCTGGGAAATAGTATTTGATCGTTTTCTGCGCCTCTTGTAACTGAAATTTCCTTGTCAAATTACCACGGCCCTCGATAAAAGAGGTTTCTGCAGTGTGTGAGCCGCGCTCAGGCGGCCTATTCATCGTGGTAATTCTCATTGGTATTTGTTCGCTTGGTCTGGGCGTTGATGCATCTCCAGGTTGGAATTGGAATGTTTTATCGCCGTCATCGTTGTCATTACGGTCGTTACGGTTGTCTGTATTTTCCAAAAGAGGATCTCTGTCACCAAAGCCACCTTCTGCCTCCATGTTATATTAAATAAATACATTTTTTAATTTAAATATACAATGGCTGTCGTGAGCGAAAGACACCGACCAACGTTCGAAGAGAAAACACCAAACGCGCTCAAGGCAGACAGAGTGCGACATCGCGTTACATTTAACCCGAATAAAGCGTCTCCAGAAGAAATTCTGAGAGTTGCTGTGCCTAAGCTTGAAGAAGGCGTCGTTCTCGTGCCAGGCTCCCTGGATCTTGTGTTCAACTTGACGGTGAGCGGCGAGCCCAACAACTTTCTCGTAAACAACGTCACCCAGGCGCTTGTCTCAAGGATGGTGGTCAAGTTTGCTGGAGAAACGCTGCAGGATACGAACGCTTACGACGTCTACAAACTTTTCGAGGACCTTTTTCTGCCGGTAGAAAAGCGCAGCAACATGTTTCTTGAAGGTATCCAGTCCGAGGATCTATGCAAAATCCGTTCAAACGCTGGTGACAAAAAAAAATCAGGAGTTGACGTGGAAAAGAAGCTGGCAGAAGTGTATGGAAGCAAGTATCGTATCCCGCTGGATCACGAGATTTTGATAGACCATGGTGTGTTTTATCCGCGTGCACTCGCAGACGAGCTTGTCTTCGAGATAAAACTGAACAGTCCAAATGTGGTTGTAAGAGGAACAGATCCATCAAAACTTGGCTATGAGCTAACTGACATCCAACTCGAATACGAGGCTATTTATCACAAAGAACTTGCAAGAGAAGTAGAAAGCACTTACATTAACGGCGAAACTTTCTTTTACGAGTATGTGCATAATTACAAAACGATCACAGTAAAAAAAGCTTCTGATACAATCATAAAAAAAAGCATAAACGTCCCAAAGCGCTCCTTGAAGGGACTTCTACTTCTTTTTTCTGAACCCCACGCCGCAGGTGCAAGAGATACAGAATCTTTCTTTAACCCTGACATAACAAATGTAAAAATCAGCGTGAACGGCATTCCAAATAAGGTGTACAGTCAGGGCGTTGAAGGAAGAGACATGTGGGAGGAAGTTCTCAGGTTCTTTGGCAAAAACGCAGACCAAAAAATGTTTAATAACGCCACAAAGTTTTATGCAGAAAAAAAAGTTCGGGCTTTTCATTGACCTTCGCTCCATGAGTGACAACAACATGCACGGCAGCGGGCTCCGCTTGGTGAACACAATATTTAGAGATACAGAGAACCGCCTCAGGATCAGGGAATGTCAAATGCTACATTTTCGCTATCGCTGATGCTCAATTTTCAATTGTAAATAAAGAATTACAAAGTGTTGAGTATTGATATAGCTTTCGCAAAGCGAAGCATGGATCCTGCCAACATACCCTTCAACGCTCTCATTGTGGGACCAACGAACTCAGGAAAAACAAGGTACTTGGTTAATAAGCTTTGTGGCCCTTTCCGCGGCAAGTTTAACTACATCGTGCTAATCTGCCCGACGTTCGCGCACAACAAGACTTATTTTCGCTTTGCGGTGGAAGATCCCCGCTTTTATGTTTTTATTTGCGAGCAGCACGAGGTTGAATCTGGGTTAAGGCTTTCAAGATTTCTTTTTGAGGGTACGAACACGCTTATCATCCTCGACGACTGTGCTGCTTCGAAAGATGTAAAGGGAAGAACAGGGGAGTTGGTGAATCTTGCTTTCTCTGCTCGCCATGCAGGTTTAAGCATATGGGTGTTGACTCAAAAAATGACAAGCATAACCGCCTCATTCCGCGAAAATGTAGCGGCAATCGTTTTCTTTTACACCCCCTCTGCCAAGACAACGAAGGCAATATTTGAGGATTACGCTGGCGAACTTGCCAATGAGGATAACAAAGAACTCATTTCAAGGCTGAAAAAAAATAAGTTTTCGTATCTTGTTATTTCTCATCGCCACCCTTATGGCACAATTTTTTTTATTGAACATATTTTTTATAGTAATAAATGGCCAACCCTTTTGAAACTTCTGGAAGTGAAAGTGAGCTAAAAGAGCTTGCAAATAATTCGGAATTGGCTTCCGTAATGGAAATGCTTGAAGCTGAACCGGGCAGTGCAGCTGAAACCAGTGGGGGCTTTGCCCCCATGCCCATAGGGCATGTTATTCAGCAAGGACCCGACATTCCTGCAATGCGTGAACAGCTTGCAATCCTTGTTTCAACAGGAAAAGCCAAAGAAGCAATCGGTGTGCAGCTGACATACGAGCAGGTGAAGCGCTTGACAGATAAAGAAGTTGAAAAGTACTTCAAGAGATATGAGGCATACGTTGGGGCTAAAACAACCGACAGCTTGATTGACAGCTTTATTTTTAAATGAAGAAGCGTTCTCAAGTTGAATACTCGGAAAAAAGATTTTCCGAGTTCCCCCAACGGGAGTCGAACCCATGACCTTCCAGAATACCAGTTGGACGCTCTAACCACTGAGCTATGGGAGACTCGTGGTGAGCGAGGTCATATACTAGGTTCTTATGTGTGACACATGTCCTGCCATATCTGCAAGGCTCAATATGTCCAAATGATAAATGTGGATAAATGTAAAGTGAAATGGCAACTTGCCATTTCACTTTACACTCTATCCAAGTTGCCATTTCACTTTACATTTATCCACATTTATCATTTCGACATATTGAGCCTTGCAGATATGGCAGGACATGTGTCACACATAAGAACCTAGTATATGACCTCGCTCACCACAAGTCTCCCATAGCTCAGTGGTTAGAGCGTCCAACCGGTATTCTGGAAGGTCATGGGTTCGACTCCTGTTGGGGGAACTCGGAAAATCTTTTTTCCGAGTATTCAACTTGAGAACGCTTCTTCATTTACTTTCACTTATCCAAGTTGCCATTTCACTTTACATTCATCCACATTTATCATTTCGACATATTGAGCCTTGCAGATATGACAGGACATGTGTCACACAGAAGAACCTAGTATATGACCTCGCTCACCACGAGTCTCCCATAGCTCAGTGGTTAGAGCGTCCAACCGGTATTCTGGAAGGTCATGGGTTCGACTCCCGTTGGGGGAATTCGGAAAATCTTTTTTCCGAGTATTCAACTTGAGAACGCTTCTTCATTTACTTTCACTTATCCAAGTTGCCATTTCACTTTAGCTTTATTTTTCTTGTAACCAAAGTCGTTGGTATGGCAGTAAATATCAAGGACGTCAATGATTATCAGAAGGAACTCAAAAACGACTACATCATCAGCAAAGAGCTGTCCACTTTGGCAGGCGGTCTGGCTTTGAAATGCGGCCGCTTTCTTGCCCTTACCAATGCTGCGCTCATCACAACAAAGCACATTGATTTAAACGAAGCGACAAAGTTGCAAACCAAAGAAACACCAACTACTGAAGATTTTTCTGAGCAATGCTAAGAAAATGCTAAGTAATTACTGAACAATGCTCATTAAATGCTGACCAAAAAAGTTTTCTAAGCATTTTTCATTTAAATATTAATTTTTTTCTCATTATATAATGGCCGAGCTCGAACAAAGTGAATCGCAAACTCCGGTTGCTCAAGAAGTACAGAACAGCCAAAATGGCTTGAGCCCTTCGGGCTCACAAGTTACTTCAACAACTCCTGCAACAAAGCCTGCCAAAAATCCAAAGTGAGTAGCTGCTGGCAAGCTTGCAGCTGAAAAAACAAAACAGGCTCGTGAAGCACAGAAAAAAGCTGCTGTCGAGGCTGCTGCAATAATTGCAAAAGAAAAGGAAAAGAAATCTGCATCTGCTAAGCGAAATGTAACTCCGCCCGTGGCACCAGCTCTGACCGAGGCTCCGCCAGAATCCAGCGGTCTCAGCACAAATCAATGGATCTCTTTGCTTGGTATTGGCGTTACAATTGTTACAACTTATGCCAAACGCGAAGACATCAAAGCACTTTTCAATGGAAAAAGCGTAAAAGGTGATGACTCTCAAGTTACACCAGAGAGTGGAAGAGTTGAAAACACAGTCAGAAAGGCTTCGGCGCTGCCAAGTGCGATATCTCTGCTTCTATCGAAAATCCCACAACCAAAAAGAGGAATCCGGTCGATGGATTAAAAAATTTTCAATTAAAGATTTTTTTTCTTATTTTATACTGAACTGTCATGTCCGACAACAAGCTCGTGAAAACACTCATGGATGCTGCCACCATTACAGGTCTCGCCGCCGAAATCGGCTGGGCTGCCAAAAAAGTTGTGAAAGAAAACTTCACATCCGACCCAAGCAGCAGTTTTATGAACTACCTAAAGTTCACAGCCGTCATGACAGGCAGCATTGCACTTAAACAATATCTCGAGGACCAAAAAATTTTCCCCACCAATTAAAAAAAAATTAGCATAATATAATAACAAAGTTCTACTATGGCAAGCATCGCGATTATGGCTGGCGGAGCTATCTTGAACGCTGCTGTTTTCATTGGCGGCAACTACCTTGCTCGAGCTTTGGGTGGGGATATGACGCCGCTTTGAAAGAAAAAGAAAGACACGACAAAGCTCTCGAGGCTTACCAGGCGGCTTATGCAAAATACTCTAGCGACCGCACCAAGCTCTTCGACTGGATACAAACCAGCGCGGAAATAAAAGAGCAGGCCAAACAGAACTTCACGAACACTGACTACGCTTTCAAACTCTACAACCAGGCACATCCTGACAAGCAAATGATTCCTCCAAAATAGCCAAAGTTTTCTGATTTTTATCAGCCAAGCGAGCAGCAGAAACAAGGTGAACTGATGTTTGTTGGCGCTGGCGCGCTTGCCTTTGGGTACGCTGCCTTCCGGTTTCTTTAAACTTTTCTTTTTTCTTGTATACGCATGGATGCAAAGATCTCGAAAGTCTACTACAGCCCCCAGGGCTATTGGAAAGGAATTGCCGCGATAAAAAAATTAGCCGAGGCCGCCAAGGTTTCCGAAGATGCTGCTAAAAAGTGGCTAGTTAAGCAGGTCCTTTGGCAGATCTACCTTCCGGCACCACGATACGTTCCTCGCCCAAAATTCGATGTTTCTTCTCCTAACGCGGTCCACCAGGCGGACCTTCTTTTTCTGCCACACGACAAACTGCCACGAGGGCGAAAAGTTTACAAATACGCGCTGACTGTTGTCGACGTTGCCAGCCGTTACAAAGAGGCCGAGCCTTTGACCTCTAAAGATTCAACTGAGGTTGCAAAAGGTTTTCAGACAATTTACAGGCGAAGTGCACTAAAATGGCCACAGATGCTGCAAGTTGACCCCGGGCGCGAATTTATGGGAGCTCATTACGTCTCCGCGCCGGTTTAAATGTGTACCTCAAATTTTGAGGTTATTAAGCATTCATATATTCAAGCTATTGTTTTAACTCATTGCTTATTCATTCCGATGTATTTGCCAACAAGCCGGTATGCCTCCGAAGATCGTGAAAAGCGCAACGTCTTTGATGTAGGTGAGATGTATTTCTTTTGTTACCAGACTGAATAAAATCTCCTGGGAATCTGCTTGACTGATTTATTTTGTATCACTTTCAATGCTAGAACTGAAATTCATGCATTTACTTAAAAACTGCAAAAGTTTTAAGAGCGAGTGGACGCGCGCAAAGATAAACAAAGCAAGTTCGCGTACTAAACAAAGTAAAGAAAATTTTCTTTTTACCGAATGAAAATATTTACGATGCGAACAAAGCGAGGAATTTTGTAAAAAGGAAAACCACATAGAAATAAAACAGAACTCTTTTTAAAATCACTGTACACTTGCCTTTGTTGTTTGGGATATTTTATTCGATCGGCCGTGGTTTTTGCGTGACTATAGTGACATTTAGACGAGTGACATTGTTTATTTAAGCACACTCGAATCGAAACTGAACAAATGCGTTTCTTTTCAATTACTAAATAATTGTTTAACGTTAATCAAAAGTTTGGCGTGACACACAATAAAGTTAAGCGAATATTATATTTAGCAAGCTTTACAATTGTCGGCGAAAAATATTAAAACTTGGCGCGCGTGTAGCACGGTTTCACATTACCCATTCTCACCGAAGGCTAGGAAAATTAAACGCGTAGATAACGTTTAAAGAGTTTTCTGTGTTCACAAAATTATAAATTAATGTTTTACCTGCATTTTTGTGCAGAAAAACAAAAAAATCAAATCAAGTCCATCGTTTGTTTTTTTATTCTGCGGCCGTGCGGGATACATACTTCATAGACGACACGGGATCGGGTTTCAAAAACTGAAAGTGATCACTCAGCTTAGATATAGAGAATTGTCCTCGATTACAATCTCTTTTATTTGCACTTAAAACGCTTCGGATAAAACACCAGCAACATGCAGAACTAAAATTTTAAATCTATAAAACGCGATTTGGGAGCTGTCTGGGCATAAGCAATTATCAACATGTGTCAGAATTTGGATACGCATAATTAACTCTGTGTGAATGAGCCGCCGCTACGCGCTCGGCGAAAACAAAACTAAAATCGCCTACAACGATCAAAATAGCTCGTTCAAGGTCTCTTTTTAAAGCTCTCAAGAAGCTCTTTATTTTTTAATAAATATAAAAGCGAAAAATACATCGCGAAAGACTTAAATCGGCAAAATGTCTGTCGTGGTTATCGGAAGTTCAATAGCCTGCGTAGCTGGCGGTATTTTTGGGTTATAAAGCGCGTACAAGCAAGCGGCGAAGCCGCGACAACGAGCGGCGCAGCCGCGAGTGGCTTGGGGAGGAGGAGTTGAATTACCGCCTGCCCGGATGGGCTGCTTTTTTGGCTTCCGCCCCTTATTTGTATTTTGACAACCTGTTGACAGGTTCTGTGGCTTTGAATAATCCAGGCGATCTATTTTGACAGTCACGTCCACGGAAAACTCCGTTTCATACCGGCAGTCGACAAAGATCTACAAATCGGACTCTTCATTCGACAAAATCCAGCGAACAAAATAGTTCATCATTCGAAACTAACTAGGCTTAGACAAGAGCGCTCCAGTATATCGGAAGGAAATGTGCTTTTCAAAGCTATGTCACGCAACAAGTTCGGCTAAAATAACCGCTTCCAATCTGGTCAAATTTAGGAAAAAACAAACAGTTTATCTTGTTGAATACTGCTTCCAAATTGTCAAAACGAGCAAAGGTATGTCATAGATATTCTTGACAATACAATAAGACCAAAGCGTAATGCCAAAATTTCGCTTAAACTTTAATCTGAGTCGCACCAGGAGTCGCACTAAATTAAATCAACTGCAATGCGGTTAGCAAAATGGCCATCACAACTCTTTCACGAAACAAATCGTTTGCGGCCGCTCGTTGCTCTTGCTTCAAACAATTTCTCCATCTTCGCTTAACATATTCAAACTCGATAAGGCCCACGATAAAGCTTGATGTGCCATGTTTGATATGCTTGATTTGCTTTGTTCGCGGCAAAGAACTGCCGCCGTTCTTTTGGAGCGCTCCCTAGGGAGATTACCAAAACATTTGATTGACAAGCTAAGCATTCTGATCCAATCAGAATGGTCCGTACGCCAGCGTACGGGCTTCTCAAAAAAGCAGCCCATCCAGGCAGGCGGTATTTCAACTCCTCCTCCCCAAGCCACTCGCGGCTGCGCCGCTCGTTGTCGCGGCTTTGCCGCTTGCTTGTACGTGCTTTATAACCCAAAAATACCGCCAGCTACGCAGGCTAGAAGTTCAATGACAAGTTAAGAACAAAAGGATACGTTCACAACTCCATTCGCTCAAGGTAGCTTAATTGCTCTATTGTTCCGTCTTTTGAAGTCACTTGGGCGGCTTCTTCCAAAATATCTCACCTTTTTAGAAACGAATAAAACCGAAGTTGTGCGACACGTTTTCGGTGGCTGCCGAAACTTATACCCAAAGGAATAAATGGAGCCTTCAGGCTACAATTTCCAGCGGTATTGCCCATTTCAGAAAGACACATTTAAACCGGCGCGAAGATGTAATGCTGTTACCAAAGAAATGGAAAATCACAAAACTTATATTAGGTGCGGGCGTGTTAACATTCACAGAGATCAAGCTATTGTTGAACGTTTTAATCAAACACTGGCAGAACGCCTGTTTGGTTATCAGTACGGTGTCGAGTTGAACCTGCCATCTGGCCAGCGGTCGACAGCGTGGGTAAAAAGGCTACCCGAAGTTGTTGCCGCTCTGAACAACGAAGTTACCAGTCTTGCTGGAAAAAAACCTGCTGCCGCAATCAAAGAAAAGGCTGTTTCGTCCAAACCATCCTCAAAATATACAAGGCCTGTTGGCAAGAAAGAAAAAAAACTCCCCTCTCTCATTAATGTGCGCTATCTCTACCAACCTGGCGAGCTGGAAGGCGGCGTAAAAAGGGCTACAGATCCGATTTGGTCATTAAAAGTCTACAGCATTGAAAGGTCTGTTACTAAACCTGATCAGCCGGTGCTTTATTACTTGCACTATGGCCCCAAGCGCGGCTTCGTGCGTGAAGAATTGCTTGTTATTCCTCCAAATACACAGTTACCACCAGAAAAGCTATAATCGTTCTGTTTACATGTATGTGGGCTTTGTTTCGCAAATTTTATACCCTTAAGCATTTGTATTTATCCCATCATCCGCTATCAATCGCTTTGAGTCAAAAGGCGACAGCGAGACCTTGTTGAGATGCATTCCGTAAATCTCATGACCCTCGCTTCTAAGTATGTTCATTCCATGCCATAACTGCTTAGTGCCAAAAAGCGTTTCCTTATACTGTTCATGCATTATTTGCTTCTTGACAACGCTCTTTTTTACACCCTTCGCTTTTTTGATTTTTTTTTGGTCTGCAGTTTGCGTGCCGTAAATGATAGAGTACATTTTGGGTCTGAGACAAACACACTCTGATATGGGAGTTCCCGCGCATTCCTCTTTCATTTTTCCCAAGACCTTTTTGTTTTCTTCACTATGAAGTATATTCTCTTTTGGGTAATCACTTGTATCATACAAAGTTTTGTTTTGATAAATATCTTCGTAAATATCCTCTGTATCAATCTCCAGAAGAAGGCTGTCAGTGTCTGTATACAAAAGCTCGCAGCGCTGCCCGTACTCCATTTTCATTTCCTTGTAAAAGAAGTCATACATCAAAATCTTGCTTACGTCAAGGATAGTCATACCTGTGTAGACAGGTTTATTGAGAAAAAGTCTGCTTTTCCGAATGTCTATTCTGACCAGATCGTTTGAAAACAGAACGTGTCTTGAGTAGAATGGACTGGCAACCAGTTTTCTTATTTTGTTCGTTTCGTCGCTTCGCGCTATTTTTATGTCAACACGGTTACGCAGGTTTTCCATTGTTTTTCCGAAAACTGAGTTATTCATTAGCTTGTAAAAGTTTTTTTCAAAGTCGTTTTTCGCTTTTTTCCTGAATTCTGTGTTCATCTTTATGTACGGCTCCATCCAACATTCCTGTTCGAACTCCAAAACCCTGTGCACTTTTTTGAGTTTCATTCCCTGTTTCAAATAAAACTGCAAGTTTCGATAATGCACAACATAATTAGTTTTGTCTTCAAGAGTTAAAACAAGCTTTTCGCTGTCTGGTGGGCCCAGATCGAGGTTTTTTATCAATTCCTTTTGGTAAGGTGAAAACAAGTCCTTATTTATTTTCTTTTTCTCAGGTGCTAATGGGTAGCTGTTGTGCTCTTCATGCAGTTCTGCAGGGTATTCGAGGTCTACCTCCAAAATCCAGCCGGTTTTTGCAAACTCCTTTTTACTCATTATTTCTTTTTCAGTCGGCATAACTTTTTCCATCTAAAACCACTTTTTGGCAGTGGCTTGCTCATTGCCCACCTGTAAAGGTTGTTTGCATCGAGGTACATAATGTATTTTTTTGGCTTGCTCGGATCGAAGCCTTCAACATATGGATTATTAGCCTTTGCGTATCTCTTGCTTACCATCGAAATCCCTCCACGCAGTCCTCTTTCGATAAAAAGGTGCATGTCAACCTCTGTAAGCAGCTCCAGCTCGACTCCTGTCTTTTTCAAGAGTGCATCCCAAGAAAGGCCAGGTGACGTAAAATAATTCGCAGGATCTAACCCGTACTGCTCAAGGCAGATTTTTCGAAAATTTTCGAAAACGTCTGCCAACAAAGCGACGTCTGTTTGAACGTACAGGTCGTGGTAGTCGCCCAGCGTTTTGCAACCAAAAGCTTCCCATACCCTCTTTGCGTGATCGTACTCTTCGTCTGTTATATGATCATCGTTAAGTTTGCTGTAAAACTTTTCTTTTTCAGGCAAACTTGTTTCGCTAAATCTATCCCATGAGTCCATGTACTCGTACGGATAGATCCTCTTTTTGAAAAGAAGTTCAAAATTTTGTGAAGAAAGAGATTTCGTTATTTTTAATGATTCCTTTGGTGCCGCACTTACAAGTGAATCAAGGCTTCCTTGAAGAAAGTTTAAGCTGTCAATAAAACGCAGACCACCAAATGAAAATGTAATGTATTTCTCCATGTTGTTGGCGACGCATTTCACCTCTTTCTGTGTCGCTTGCGACAGCTTCGACATCGCTTGCATTAAATGGTGTGCATCATAGCCCCTCAGGTTGTGAAATACAACTGGTATTTGGTCCGTTTTTGGTTTTATTCACATTTTCAGGTTGCACGCGTTTTACAAAACAGTAGTGCTGAATTTCGCCTGACTCAATCAAAATAAGGCAAATACGAGAAATGGTTTTTTCTTTTTTGCTTATTCTGTGCACAATCACACGATTGTCTTTCCAGCCAAAGACATTTATTGCGAGTTTGCTGTTTTGCGCCTCAAGCTTGTCAATCTGTTTTACAGGTGTTGGGAAATCGATGCCTTCATAGTTAATTCCGTCGTTAACAGGATATTTGCTTGTTCTTTGCAAGTTATTTCCATCACTTGGTGGAAATAAAGCGGCTCTTAGAGCCCACTTCAGGCATTCGTTGTCTGTGTTTTGTACGTTAATGATTGCTTTCTTGTTTGCTAAATTGGCTGGGAGAGGTAAGTAAGTTCCTCCGCGCAATGGCTGATAGCGTGCAACATTTACATACGCAACAGTTATTCTTTCAAAAACCCACCCTGAGCCACGCTCTGACCAAGCCTCAATTTGTCCCTTTGATCTTTCAATAAATCTTTCAAACTCTTTTTTTATCCGATTTTTATTGTGTTCGAAAAAAACGTGCGGTTCTTTTTCTTTAAAATAATGCAACATCTCTTGTATTAAACCAGTCTCAAAATTTTCTTTTGTGAACATTATTTTTATTTCAAAACTTACTTTTACGCTTTTCAAATCTCTTATTTCATTCTTTACCAAATCAACAAACTTTGATTTTGTTTTCTTTTGAAAGACAAAAAGGTCTTTGCTGGCCTGGTCACCCTCTGGTATGGCCATTTTCCACACGCGTAGCCATTCCTTGAAATCGGATTGGACCAATAAAAAGTCATTGTTCCATTGTGAATTTCTTTGAAATTCGCGTATTTCTCTCAAGAGTGCTTGCAAAACTTCTTGCGAATAACTCGCAGCAGTCATCTTGGTAAATATACCCAATGGAAGCATTTGTTCAATAGGAATTATTTCTGGCACAGCAAGTCAGCTTGAGATTTGTGAGCGCTCAAGCCGCAGAGATTTTGAGTGCCGCTCGCGATTTTTGCACACACATATACGGTGAGGGTTTTGGTCACTAATCGAGACAAGGAGCGAGGCGAGCCCGGGCGAGCCGAGCGAGTTGTCTCGATTTGTGCCAAAACCCTCACCTTATATGTGTGCGTATGTGAAAGGGGTGTCATCTTCATGAGGGGGTATATGGTTTCTAAAAGGGTTAGGGTCGCTTTCACGTAACAAAAATGGTAACCTCGTTCAAAGGATCCTCGGAATGAGGTTACAGAAACAGTAGATGAAAGGGTAAGGGTACCCTGGGCAAAGCCTCCCCATAAAACTGTTTTTACTCTGCAGCAACCTCAGAGACCCAGAGGAAAAAAGTTGGATAAGTCATCAATATCAGCAATATATATATATCTCCCCTTTGTGGGTTAAATCCCTAGCTGGGCTAGGAGAAATAAACCAACAATGAAAACTGACATGCATTTAGTTGAAAGCATGAAGGGTTAATTCATTTGTTAAGCCAGTGCCAGTCTGAGTGCATTCCACGTACTTTCATTAGTTTTTTCACATAGAAAATCAATGAACATGAAGCAGGAAAATCCAGTTCAATTAATATTTGTGACCCTCCATGGGAAAACACGGCTTATCAGCAAAAGCGTTTTTGGGGGGTTTGAGGTCACTTAGAAACCCTTTGGAAACACTTTGAAACCCTTTGGAAACCTGTTAGAAACCCTTTGGAAACACTTTGAAACCCTTTGGAAACCTGTTAGAAACCCTTTGGAGACACTTTGAAACCCTTTGGAAACCCTTTGGAAACCCTTTGAAAACGCTTTGCAAAGTCCGTCAGAAACCCTTTTGAAACGCCGCTCTTTTAAAATCTCTTTAAAGTTTTCTTTGTAACAACGGCTAATAATTGTAATCAAGGTTAAAAAAGAAGCAATAATTAAGCAGGTCAATTTTTCCTAGGTTTAGAAAAAGCTAATAAGAAGTCAAAAACACCTGTGTAAACACTTTATTAAGTTATGATCTTTCCTTTGTTACATGATAACCAGTTGACAAAAATAGAACAGAAAAATTAAGTTGTGAAAACACTTCAAATTACTTAACTCATCAAAAAAGTTGTTTATAAAATTAATGTAGTAACAAAAGCAATCCATTTTATTCAAACTGAACATCTGAGCAAGCAAAAGCACTGAGGTTTCCAGCACAAAAATTTGCTAGTCACGGATCAATGCTCGAGAATGCTCCTCATTACAAACGCGAAAACATGAAACAGCTCGTTGAAAATAACAACCTTAGTCCACGAAAAAGCGGCATCAGATATAAAATGTCCCATGAAAAGAAAGAGGCATGTACATTTTATGTTCCAACTAGAGTTAAGCGTTCAATGCTTTATAGATTAAGCTAGAATTACATGTTAAAAGTTTGTACACATCACGATATTTGGCACGCTGTTTTACGTAAGTTTAAGCCTGTCGGAAAGGTTTTTATATCAAGCTTTTGCAGATTAAAATTATTTCAGACCTGATTCATGACTGCAGTAGCAAACAGATTGATTTTACTTTCGTATCCGTAAATATTTCTTCAGATTCACTTTGATCCACTTCGAAACTTCTTCGAAACATCAACGAAGCAAACGGAACGTAAACCAGAACATAATACCATTATTCCATATTTGGAAGTTAGGCCCAGTCCTAAATACTTGTAAACGAATGGTTTTCGAAGTTGCTGAATTTTGCAAAGACACGTTACGTACTTGATACGCTAAATGCGAACAATTTTAGCGTTTCCCTTTTAAAATGAAGAAGTTTTTGTTTTAAATGGGATTTTTTATGCCAATGAAACAAGGTTACAAGGAAATTGAAGTCAAAGGATGGGAGTGGAAGATCAATGTTTAGGCGCCCATGTGGGCTCCTGGAACAATGATGAAATGAAAACGTCACCAAACAAAAGGTTTATGAGCAGTATAAAAGCCCTGCATGTGCGTTTTATATCCTGGTACATTTCTTGGCCGTTCTCTGGAAAACAACAATGTCAAATGACCAAATTTTTGCGTATTTTAAAGAGAGTGAACGACGTCAGCTAAATTTTCGAATTTCTATTTGGTGATGAACGCTTTCTGACATATTTAGCTCCAGCTTGTTCCTAAACCAATAGATACACTGAATACATTTGGATAATAGCGAGATTCTCCAGTAAAATTTAAATTTATCTTGCACCAAGTGTTGCCCTCGACGTTGCCGTCGTTATTGCTAAAGCTCCATATTATTGTTGATGGACGCGGAAAACGTTATCGAAGGAATCGGAAATCATAATCGATCACGGCGGCAAGGTTAAGAGTATGCAAACTTGTAGCGCAATACTTTGTGTTGACAGCATCTATTAATATTCATCGCTCAGTTGTCAAAAATTAGTGGTTTGACCAATCAGATCATGATACCAGAATCTGGTATCATGAATCGGCGGTTTCAAAGGACTGTCCACAGGCTCCCGCACCCCTGTACTCCCCCTCAGGCTCTGCTCTTCCGCTCGCTTTGCTCGCATATGCCGCTCGCTTCGTTCGCGTAACTCCACTCACTTCACTCGCGGAAACCCCACTCAGGAGCCTGTTCGAAGGCTAGGATTTGATTACTTAGGGTCAGTTTGTCCATTTGTTTTATTTTTAGGGGGACATTTTTAACCAGTTGTAATCTGGTTACTGGTTACCGGTTACTGATTTCACATTTTCAGTTACTGGTTACCGATTTCTCATTTGGCATCTAAGAGGCCTTCCAACAGGGGGTAGCCGTGTCGCTATGTCGCATGTTTCTGAGAACCCATGTCGCCTAGCTAACAGCGGTAAATGTCGCTGTTGTTTTTGCTGTCGCATTTCAGTGCTGTAATGATGTCGCTTATCGCTTTTAAAATGTTCCATGTTGCCAGTTTGTGTAAACATGGAAGTTTGCTAGACTCAGAAACTGGAGGGAAAGAAGGTGGAATGAAAGGAACAAAGGGAAACAGAAAATAAAGAAAGGAATTAAAAGAATGGAAAATAATATTCACTTTTGTAAGCTGTAAGGAGGCTCGATGTAGTTTTTTAGCCCTAGGGTGGAAGGAAGCCAATGTTTGATTTTGCCAAACTACTAGTCACAAAGGTTACCATAGCAACTATTGTCAAAAAACGCGCTTACAGATTTTTCTAACATTTTGTCTACAGGTAGTCAATCCACTATACTTTAACATATCAAAAAATTAATTTCAAGAGTCAATGTATAGATCGAGAAAATCAATGCTGTTTGAAAACAAAAGGAAATGACAGTCGCTGCTATGGTAGCCTTGGTGACTAATTGGCCAGTGAAAAATTAAACTTTGGTCATATTTGATCATTATGGTGTATTTTAGCAAAAATCGAACAAAGGCTTCCTAGATAATTTTCATGTTCAAAACAACCACCCTGGGCTAAAAAAACTACATTAAGCCTTCTTAACCTAGAACAATAATAATATTTTTTTGTAATATTTTGCCAGGGAACTGTTCGTACTGAGTGATAATCAGTTGTTTACATGGAAGGTTTTTCAAACAGGACCAGGCAATATACAAGAAAAGGTAATGATTTAGAATTTATTTTCCATCTTGTGCATTTGCATTGCAGAGTATAAAGGCTTACAAATACCTTTAAATAGTGTTTTGATTAATAGCCTCCACAATTAATTCCTTGCTGCACAACCAGATGCCATACATGAGACGTCATGTCAAAAGCAAAAGTTAATTGCACTAACAGGGTGTTTGATATAAGTAAAGACTGTTCTTTGGCTTGTGGAAGAGTTCAGAGTGCACCTTTATTCAGTGGAAGGTTTCATTTACCAAGGGGGCAGATTTTCCACTGCATAGCATTTGAGCCTACCCAGCCATGGCAATTTCAATATTATTAGTGGCATGACAATCATCAATATATCTTTCTGGCGAGATTCATCAAAATGCTGACAAAGTTGTGATTATTCAAATGTTGGCTTCTAACCCAAATGGTAGTTTATTTGCCGTTCAGTTAGATTTTTTCTGTTTTATGATTGTGTTACGATTTTTACGGCTTGATAGAAGTCTAGAAAAGACAAAGCACATGTATCCTGTTCCTTTGTCCCAGTCAGTCATACCTGCAATATGCTGGAAAACACAGGGCTCGACACAAACTTTTTATACCACTTTCCACGTTGGAAAGTAGACTTCAAATTTTACTTTCCATCTCAAAACTACACTTTCCAAAATGGATGACAGTTTCATAGTTGCTAATTCTTCATGAGACAGTCCTGACCAATACTTCAACTGACAAACATGATCTCCAGTTTGACTTATATTTGACTTATATTGACTTATATTCTTCCTTCCACTCTTTATGAAATCCATGGCCAAGCATTTTTCTTTTTTCCTCATACTTCTCTTTAGACCCTGCAACACGTATGTCTGAAGTGCTTTCGCCCGTTTGTCCTTTGTCAACTTTATCTTTTTCGACTTCTTTTTCTCCAACATCACCACTATGTTGAGAAAAACCAACATGAAAAAGACTCATTTCCCTGGGAAGATTTTGTTACATGCCTTTGCGACAGAAGAGGAATCCAAAATGGGGTACTTCAATATTGTACCAAACCATGTGTGTTTATAGTACCCAGACCTCCTCAAGAGTTCTCTTGATCCCAAATATGGCGAAGAATGAATTTGTCCTTTTAAGTCGAGTTGTCATTGTTATTTGGCAATTTTTTATCATTATCTTAATTTTTACACGATGGTAGGTAATTAAAGAAAGCATGGTTCCTGTGCAGTTGAACACGCAGTCACTTTAAGCGTACTTGTTAAAAGCAATCCAATGCAAAAGCAACTGGGGTACCAAACGGGTGCAGTGTATAAGCTTACTTTGCTCAGGTGTTGTTGTAGAAAGTTGCACTGAGGATCTGTGAGACGTGAAAGTTCGAGCTCATTTCAGCTTATGTATTTGTTAATTAAGAAATGATCCTTTCCGTAAAAGCCACTGCAACAGCGTTAGGGCGGGCGGTTATGTCTGTTCAGTACATTTCGATAATATTGGACCTAAAATCCTACATGTTTTCGTCAGTGATCACTTTGACCATTTAACTCGACTTGTTGCAGTACATTTTAGTGTGAAAATATTAAATCCAATTTAAAATACAGGCCAAATTTTTCTTACTTTGAAATTTTAGTTACTGCAAGACAAAAATATTCTGATTTCTTAAATATTTTTTTTATAAATCTGAATTGATCGGAACATATTTTCCCGAAAAATCAATGGCGGCTATTGGAATTAAATCTGTGACACCATCATTAAGTCACACATGAAAACATTTGTGTTACTATATTGGTAATGAATCAATCAGTTGTTATATCAATTTTGGTTTAGCTGTCTTTATTATTCGTGGAATAACAGACGCTAGAACTTTGTTTTATTTGGTTCCGCAATATTACATACCAGCCAATTTGGGAATTTCGCCAGTGGTTTGAAAGTCATAAAAAATACAAGGTTCCAATGCTTAGATTTACGGTGACTTTCAGCAGCGTATTCTACACCAAATTTGAAGTCAAGAACAGCATGTTTAATTTTTGTTGCAATTTGTTTTGGGTGCAATACTAATTTGACTGGACTAATTGGCGTACAAAACTGTATAGCATTTGACGTGGCTGTATACAAATGCTAATGTAGAGTGGATATAGGATACCAAACTTGTCACTGTGGTTTAAATCAATTTTGAATTTATGTTTATAAATAATTTGAAGTCATTTGCAGGTAGTTACCAAACTTTTTCCAAATGTTTTGTCCAAAATCATTCTGCTACTCCTGAAAGAATTTGTTCTTCCTTTTGTAAAAGAATTAAGTGCAGAGATGGAGGCGTGCCCATAGTTACGCCGGGATATGCAAAGTCGAATAAGTCCAATAAGCAGAAAGGGTTTTGGGGGAGCAAATTCACGCATTACGTTTTCTGACAGATTATGTTAAGGGTTTCATCCAAGACTCCCGCCATAATTGTTTGCCGTAATTCTAGTATTCAGACGGTAACTTTTTTGACCAGCGTTTATTCTTTCTTCAAAAAGGTATAATTATACTTTATCAGTTTTCAGTATCTTTAATTTTTGAAGAAAACTCAGCTTTTTTAATGAAATATCCAATTAGCGAACGTTGTTACTATACTTGCATCTATGCCAGAATCCGGCCGCTGGTAGTATGTTCTCTTAGGTACTAAAAAGGGCAGAATAGTAATGTCATTTCACGCAATAAATAGGATAAGTAATAACTGCTACATTTGTTGTAAACTTATTTGTTGGCTTGTCGTTGTTTGGTTTTGCTAGCTTGTTTATTTCTGTCGATAAGGACCCTTCAATGTTACTTGTAAAAATCTCATTAGATATGCATAAATTAAATTTCTCATCTTTCATTGTAGTTCAAATATTGCAAAAAAGACGAGGTTCCAATACTCCGATTCACGGTGACTTTTAGTATGTTATTCCTCAATATATGCAAAGTCGGATAAGGCATGTTTTATTTTTGTTACAATTTGTTTTGGGTGTAATACTTAGTTGACTGGACTATGAGTTGCACAATTTAGAATTGCAACATCATTAAATGTGTTAAGTGATATTTACAAGTGTTTTTGTAGCCTGTTGTGAAATTACTTCTGGTGGAAGCAGTAAACGGCAAACGTTTTTCCTTCTGTTCAGAAGTTAATGCATCGCTATTAGAAAAATAAACAGCAACTGTTTTACTGAAAATGTAGTCGTTAGAAATCACAAATTGCTTACACTTAGATGGTTTGTTGTACGTGTTGTCCTACAGATTTATTTTAACAAGGCACATAGAATTTTGAATTAATTTACAGATTCGCCAAAACAATATCCTGCAATACAGCACATCACTGAACTCTGCATGGGGCTAGGCTGTCAAGAGGTGTGGGCTGGAATGAACATCCTGCAGTAACTTGTATGAAACACATGATCAGAAAAAGATTTTTATTTCAAATTTACTCTCATTTCACAAACAGTAAATATTGCTCTCTAAAAATTGACTTTTAGCAGACTGTACAGCTTGAAAAATAAAATATTTGGAAGTTATTGTTATTGACTGCTGAGTAAAAGATAAACAAGCTTTAAGGTTCAGATCCTTTAATCCAACATGGTAGGCAGGATGGCTGGCAATGTATAGAGATTATTTAAAAACGAATTAATAAGGCTGATTAAAATGCATTGATGATTTTCGTGACATGTAAAGGGGTAAAGTAAACTTTTTGGTTGCAAGTAAAGATACCAGAAAAGGAAATAAGCAGCAGTTTTTATTTTTTACATATATCAGGCCTATAAATTGATAATAAATTATGTTGACTTTACTGTTTCCTGCCAATTTCAATTCTTAGAAGTCTCATGTTATGAGGCATCTGTTAGTTTCTTTTAATTATTTGCCTTCTGTCACAGTGTCTGCCATTCTTTAACAGAGAAAAATGTATGTCGAAAAATACCACTGTCCTGTATAAAATGGCTGAGTTACCTGGTTATTAATTAAAGAACCCTTTAGCAAATGTGAAACAGTTTGGTGAAAAAAAAAATTCCCTAGCTTCTTTAAATTACCAGCTTTGCAGCATCTTAAGGTACCTCATATCTTGTTACCACTATACGTGTCTCTCTCAGCATTAATTATTTTAAGCTCTGAAATAATCTTCACTTCTTAGCTGCTTAGCTAGAAGGCCTCGATGGATTACTGGATGGTTAGTTTTCAGTTAGAATATGGGGTTATTTATCACTTACCAGCTAGAATTTTAAACATGACTCAACTATGACGTACGTTAACAGATTTCATAGACAATTACAAAAATTGTCGTTTGTCAGCAGACATTTAAAATTTATTTTGGCTAATTCTGGGCTATCAGTTTAAAATATACCACATTCACGACTTTGATTCTCTGTTTAGTTTTTGTTTTGATTGATATAAGTTTTATCAAACACTCCAGACAGTGTGTCATGGGATATCCAAACACCTCAAATTTTGTCAAAAATACTCCACTACCTCTCATATTTTCAACTCTCTTTTCTGTGTTATGATATCTCAATGAAACTGTCTCGAAAGTTTAATAGTTCCAGATTTAATGGAATAATTGAAGGCCTCTGTGCAAATATAGCAGGAAAAAGACAGGAAAAAGATAAAAGCAGGTAAAAGTAAAGAATTAACATATGCAAAAAGCTTGGTTTTTCAAGTCGGCATTTTGAGAAGTTTCTTTGTTCCATATTTTAAACAAAGAAGCTACTTAAGATGCGACTGGAAAAACCTAGCTTTTTGCATACATGTATGTGATTTCTAGAAAACAGGGCAAAAGCCGGCGAAAATAAAATCATCACAATGTTTCACTTATGTAAACAAACCTGCACGCTAATTTTGGATTTTGAATTTTGCACTGAGGCCTTCAATTATTCCTTTGACGAACTGAATTACAAATGCAAAATTGAGACGTTTTTGCGAACGTATAGCTGTCTGTGTAAATCAACCTCTAGGCCTGCCGAAAATAAGCGTAAGAAAATGATAAACATCGCGTTTACCTCTCAACACCTTTCTCAGATTTTTGACAAGTCCATTTTTGTTCTTTTGTGGTGGGCGGATGAAGTTAGGGGAGACGAATCATTGGTTCTTCCTGTGGATAAATATAACTTATTCGTAATAAGCTGGCCAAATTTCAGCCAAATTGGTTCGGGGGCTGCTGAATTGGAGTTAAAAACGTACGTTCAACTTGTCGAAATTTTCTTTCCGATAAAAGAAGCAAAATATATAATTTTTTGCGGAGTGTTACCCATAATGGGATAATAACGTCTGGAACATCAAGGTTGATGCTTACCAGGGAGGGTCACCTTTCTCTAACAATAGATGCTTGACAGGTTACCTTCAGCAGGTAAGGCATTTACGCAGAACGTGGCAAGATACTTTTATCTTCTGACCGTACACAAATCTAGGTTGATAGAAAATTCAAAATTCTCGCTCCAGATACATAGGCGCATTTTTGATCTATAATTTTCTTGATGTGCTTCAAGTTTGGTGGTCTGGCGATCATCGAAAGCGGAACAAGCCGGTAACAAACAGCGATTGTAGCTGCAAGTGAAAGTGAAGCCTCAAAATATTGGTCGGTCAACACAAAAGAAAACAGGCTGGCTGAAATGAGACTGGCTGTTCTAAAAGGCTTAGATGTTTTCAGACAACAAATATTGTCGTTTGTAAACCCTTTGTTTGTTTCACAATGCAGACAGTATCTGCCGTCACTGTCATTTTATTTATGCACGCTTTTTTCCTTTGAATAGTAACCTTTAATCCGTTTTTCAACGTGAACTTCCGATCGGCTTTCATTTGTGGTGCAGAAACCGACTGTCCGCAATGGGCGCTTGACCGCTTGTTCTTGCAAATGTGTTCTTGCGTGAACAATGGAGCTGGGATTTCGTGACGCGTTGACCAGACATCTCAACAGGCAATTAAAATAATATAATTACGTAACCTTGCAAAAACTTTATCGTGCAATAATTTCACGCAGAAATAAGATTTTTTGTGAACTTTTTTTGTGAAAGAATGCCCTAGAAATACTGCACTTTTTAAGAGTGGCTGATACCCTAAGTACTTGATACAACCATTCAACTTGCCACAAGCTTGATTATTCGTGATGATGTTTCCACTATGAAGCAGAAAAAGTGCACCGGCCTTGTGCCTGAATTCTCTTCAAATCCTGACGAAATTATTGGTCAACCACTTCTAACAACATGTTATAGTTTCAGATCTGTAGGATCAGGATTAAACAAACAAAACATTAGGAGAAAAAAATCAGATCAACACAAGGATTTTATTTTCCACAATCGAGAAACAGGCATGCAGTGTGCTTATGCATACAATATGTAGGTCTGCAAATCATGACTGGAAATGGCATTACAACACACTCAGTATCTAAATACATAAGGCACTTACATGTATACAAGTGGTTTCTCTAATGCTAGAAATGATCTTCAAGCTATTACCCCGTAATTTGAGCAAGTTGTGATCATTGTAGTAAGGTAATTAAAACAAAAGGTGCATAATTTGTGGAGTATCCTTTTTGTCAGGTTGTTGTTTGGAAGTTCACTAAGTTGAGAGTTGAACAGGGCTAAATTTGTAATTTGCCGAGAATAAAGTCACATCAACTGAATCTTCATTCTTTTTTAACACAAAGGGAGACATGCAGCCATTAGTAAATAATTATTGAGTAAACATTAAAATGAGTGTTGTTTTTCCTGTTGAGACTTGCATGCATAATTAATTTTTCAAAATGACATTGGTCCACAGCTTGTTTTCCAGCTGAGATTGGATAATCTGTTTAAAGAAGCTGCTATCAACACAAGACAGGTAAGTGTTATTATTCAATAATTATTGACCTCAGTCTCAGTAAATCTCAGTGAATATCCCCCCTCAACTTCATCTCAGGCAATATTCGATGATATTCACTGAGCCTGAGGCATATAATTGTTTTTGTATACGGTACAGTATTGTGAAAAAGTAATGCAAACGAAATGCGCGAATTTCGTTCTTTGTTCTCCCGAACTTTCGCGCGAAAGTTCGCGAAAAATTCGTTGCGAACTTCGCGACATTTCACGACATTTCGCGCGAACTTTCGCTGGAACAAAGAACGATATTTTCTAGAACTTTCACTGCCTCACCGATAATTCGCGAAATTTCGCTAGGTGAGACAATAAATTTCGCTAGACTCTCAACAATAGTTCGCTTTTCTACGTGCAGACTCCGCTACGGGATCGTTCGGTCGGATGGTCATGTAACATACACGAAAGATATCTTTGTTTTGCTCGCAAATGCATGCCGAATTTAAGTAAAAATGGTACGTATTGATCATTAAGCGAATAAAGCACGCAATAAAGGGTACTCACGTGGCATTTGCGAAAGGTTTTTAAGCAAGTTCGCTGGCTTGGCTCGATTTGACATACAGTGCTGTCGATGTATACATATTTCATCTATAAGCCGAGCGATCATCGATAAAGAAAATTAACAAGCATTTGTTATTAATTCTTGTTCATTACCTTTTATTTAAATGGCGGCTCCTAAAAAGCCATTTGGTTTAGTGAAGAAACGTTAAGAATGAAGTTTTCATTCGTCTTTCCTTCGCTATTTACTAGTAGGCTGGAACTGCGGTCATCCATCGGCTCGCTCTGGAATATTATTTTGTCGGCGTGCGTGATCGTCTTTTGAGCGGTCGAGATCATTCAAAATCTTGCATGTATTGAACAATTTCCTCGCAATCTCTTCCACAAGTAAATTTCTGCCTGAGACTGTTTCTTTTCCTTCAGCTTTTTAAAAGTTTTATGCAGAATCACCGCTAACGTGACACTTCAAGAGAAGAAAGAAAGAATCGATTGTTTTGACTTGCTTTGGCGACGTCAGAAACTGACCAATCAGAAGCGGCTGTTCTCACGCGCTTGGCAAACATTGTAACACGATCTATCAGAAAGCGGCTGGCTACTGGCTAGATGTAATATTTTTGTTCAAAACTACAAACTTTTAATACCACGACTTCTTTGCTAAAAGAAACCACTTCGAAAGTTTGATTGAATTCAGAATACTCGACAAATACCGACAACAGCATGGCGTTTCGTGTTGGTAACATCAAAAGTTCATCCGCTTTATCTGCTCACTGGCGACTTGTGAAATATTTTGCAACGAACTGAACAGTATTCATCCCGTATTCTCTGGCAATTTTGCAATTGTTTTGAACGGTCTTTACCTCAACAACAACTTTCATCGGAAGATTTAGTTGTTTGAAAACTAGTAGCTTTTGGTATGATGATCGATAACCACTAATTCTTCAGAAGAATGCGTGATTGTTTGAGATGGGATTCTAAACTCAGGTGAATTTTTTGTCACGCGTATGTACAGATCTAAATAAATTCACCATTTATTAGTAATTTCTTTTGTTGTTTTTTCGATTGCATACATGTAGTTGTGATTTAACAAATATGTTGATTTGCTGCACGTGGATTGTTTTGTAGTTTGAAGGAAAAACTGGGTCTCGGCTTATAGCCGAGTGTTTTGGGTTTATTTTTTGTCAGACTCGAACTGGTTCTGAAAACCGAAAGTTTAGGGTCTCGGCTTTAATATAGCCAGGGTCGGCTTATAGCCGAATAAATACGGTAGTAGCAATAAACACAATTTCGCGCGGGGACAAGCACTACAGTGGGAAACATTGTGTGTTTTTACACGACATTCATATCGTTCTCGGTAGTTTTTCTCGCGAATGTGAACTTTTCGTCATGAAACTTCAATGTTTTTGTCATTTGGGAAGAAGTTTATATTTACGTTTTCTTCGTGCACTAACGAGGTAAGTTTAAAGAACAATTTTACGATGTAATTAAGAATATATATCTGTAAACACGCTTTCTCTGTGTTTCAGGCCGGCACAAGAGAACGATTCAGAGGGAAGATTCACATTTACATCATAGCGAACTTTGCTCGAAAAGACTCGAAACTTCGCGCGAAAGTTCACGAATTATCGCACGAAAGTTCGCGACAAATTACCGCACAGAGCGGAAAACTGCGCGAAAGTTCACGCAAATCGAAACAATAGACGTCGCGAAAATTCGGCGAAATGTCGCGAATTGTCGAAGAGATTTCGTTTCAAGTGAAATTTCCTCGAAAAGCCACGAAAAGCGCGAATTTCGTCGAAATTCGTTTGCATTACTTTTTCACAATACTGTAATTATCAGAGGTGAATATCAATTATTTTCGAATGACCATTATATTTATTAAGACGTTAAAGGTCAAACCTGTCAATGCTATTCAAGAGGTTTAATTAATAATAATAATTATAAAACAATATAAAATTATAATAAAAACCTTCCCAAAATCCTTTGCAACTGAAAAATCGTCAATGCATGCCAAATAACTTAGTCAGTTTGAAGTCAGCAGGAGTAGTACGTCGTATAGAAATAACTCTTACCATAAACTACTTCTTGTATAAGTCGTAGGTTGATGACGTCATTAGTCATGTGACTTTGCTCAGAAGTTCGTTTTTGCTCACTGTGACGAAAATAGTTTATTACTAAAAAAGCAGTCATTGCAGTTTGAAGCACATTGGTGTGAGGCATTTCGGACTGCCCAGGTACCGAACAAAATATCAAAATTAAGGAAGCTATGTACAATTTTCAAAAAATGGGAGTCTGGGTACAAGTGCGTATCTGGCACTGCATTAAATGCGAGGTAACAAGAAATTACATGTTGGTAGATACTTATATGTGAAGTAGTTTTTAATTAATCCCATTGTTATGACGTCATCGGTCACATGACCAGAACGGATCACATTTTTAAATTCGCTTGAAAACTTCACTAGAACCTCTCTCTTAGGATCTTTTTGAGCAAAGTTGTAGCTTTTTAAATAGTGTTTTTAAAAATGGCCAATGGTGAAAAAGTACGGCAGTAAAAATACAATTGAAAAGTTTGTTGGCTTCCTACTCAACAACCATTTGCATTTGAAATAAAAGAAAATTTTGCCAAAGGCTTGAGTGTATGCTTTTTATTAAAGCGTTATCACTTTCTTTTCATTGTAATTGCTTTGGGCGAGGTTGGATGTAATTTCTTTCAGACAAAGGAGAGGCGCTTGGGGAGAGTTTAAGCTGTGCTCCCCCCTCCCCCGCTTGCAGATTCCCTGCGGTCCGTATTGCGGGCGCATTTTCAAAATGGCGTCGATCGATCTAGTGGAGGGATTTTGCAATTTCGAGTTCTATAGGATAGTTTTGTCAATGTTCTTTCTTCTTGACGCGATCACGAGTCCCGAAACAAAGGGTATTTGATATCCTTTATTTGTATTCCCGATACTGGAGAAGAATATGGAATGAGCAGAAACGGTGGAAGCTTTTCGCACAAACATTTCTAACAGAGACTTAATACAGTGACCTGAGGTCACTTGAGGCACTCTGCTTGAGGTAAGCGTTTCTCATTGTACTATAATTTCATTTTGAAGACTGGCTTAAGCTTATGTCTTCGGCGTTTATGTGAAGATTTATAAAAGTGCTAAAGATAGAATCGTACTAAAACTTAGCTGGTCTTAGCTCACTGGAATTAAAGCCGAGCTCGGCGATAAAAAAAAAAGAGATCTTGTAGATTTTAAGGCGATAGTGTCATAGTAATGTCACTCAGTTTGTTGAGGCATGTAATTGTTATTTATATTTGTCATCTGAATGTTAAGCTACTTCAATTTAATAAGAATCGCATCCTTTCACTATTTATACATGAGGAAATGTTTGTCAAAATATTGACCCTGTGGTCAGTTCCGGCCGCAAAGAAATAAATGAGACCATTTCTGAAGTTTAAATTTCTATCCTTCCATGATGTGTATTGTATTGCCAGACATAGATTGACGTTTCTTTTGCATTTTGTTGTATACAGGTAATTTGTGGGATTATTAGAATGTCTAATTTGTAAACAGGATTTACAGAATTCAGATCTGAGGACTTTCTGAATTACTGGTGAGTTAAACTATGGATTATAACAAGTTCAGGCAGTTATTGATCTCTTCAGCCAATCTCAGCAATTCCCATCCTCCTCTCTTCACACATTCACTACCTGAGACATTTTTAAAAGATCTACTTTTTGACCAGACATTTGCCTACGTTATAAAAAAGTTGTTTGACGTTTTTTTAAGGCATGTATTTTCAGTTGTTGGATGGCCTTCAGTAGCATCTTAAACTACAGCTAGCAATGTAAAAAATTCAAATGAAGACTGACATTTTTTTCTGCAAAATTATGATTAATGAAAGGAAGGGTGCAAAGAAAATTGTTTTCTTCCTGGCCTGACCCAGGTAGACTGTGCATGGTGAAACCATTATATGCTTACCCAAAGTCCCATGTTTCTCTGGAAATATTAACAACAAAAAATAAAAATCCATAAATGTAATTTGGCTATCTAGCAAGTGGACAAAATTATTAAATCCACTAGCCCAACATGAAAGCAGTTAGTTTTTTTTTACACACTAAAAAGGCCATTTAATATACAGTCTGCATGCTGGAAAAATAGCAATTTCATCAAAATAAACAGTTTTTGTTTGTTTTGTTTCTATTTACAGGTGACTTCAAGAGTGCAATGACATTTCTCTTAGTCAAGATGAACTAAAAAATACACATTGTGTTAATGTAATAAAATTGTCACATGATTGATTCCCACATGTTGCCAGTTTAAACCTGAATATACTTTAGTGACATTTATAGCTATTTATGTAATATGAACATCCCAGAACCCAATAAGGCTACATGTGAATACTGACACTTTATTACATGTAAGTTTTGAAACCATTCTGGGTTCATGACAAAACTATTTTGTTTTGGCATGATTGTAGAATACCCTGGCACTTTTTTTGCATAACTGAAATGACTGCCACCACAGTCCGCAGTCACCATACAAATATCAAAATTTCATGCTGAACTGATTTTAATGTCACCGCAGTCCACAGTCCGACACAAAAAGTTTGGTGTTTAGATTGCCTGCCACTGCTGTCCCTAGTCACGCATTTCTTGTCTTCCACCGTGGTCCGCAGTCCCATAGTGAACACTATGGGAGTAATAGACTCCACGGGGACCGTTAAAACTGTGATATCAGCATCAATTTGTCTCCGGATGGTATCAATCTTTGTCACAAAATATTTTCCCAGTTCGTTAGCAAAAGTCAGGTTTGGAGGTAAAATACAGGTTTGGAGGTAGCCCATCATCCTGAGAATAGAGAGGTTAAGCATGACGTTTACGGCAAACGGCAAACGGCAAAACTGAAACTTTTGCCGTGTCTCTTTAGTTGTGTGTACAGTGGAGTGAAATTATTTGTATTTGCAATGAATAGTACATTATTCCATTTTTGTGTGCTTTATTTACGGATTAGAAGAAAAGAACTCAAAATCAGAAGTTATCTTTGCCGTTTGCCGTCTGCCGTAAACGTCATGCTTAACCTCTCTTATGATTAAACAAGCGCTTACTAGCACAGAATAACTTTAGTTGATCAAAGCTGTTCGTATAAACGCCTACTGTGCT
This sequence comes from Oculina patagonica, assembly GCF_052425735.1. Classification (NCBI taxonomy): domain Eukaryota; kingdom Metazoa; phylum Cnidaria; class Anthozoa; order Scleractinia; family Oculinidae; genus Oculina; species Oculina patagonica. The sequence goes on along the minus strand of NC_135770.1, from coordinate 14,376,714 downwards.
TTGTTCATAAGATTGTTAACAGCATTGTTGCTTGATTTTGAAGGCGACCAAGTCGGAATTAAGTTCGACAACCTCCATCTTCTCTCAGCTTTCCGACTCTCTCTTTTAGCATTTCTAATTTCATCAGTGTACCATGGAACTCGCACAACACAATGCACAACAATAGTTCGGGTCTTTACAGGAGCATGCTTGTCCAAAACAGCTGTTTGTGTTTTTTTCATAAGTCAGACTTAGCCAGGTCATCATTCAGGGTTTCAACGTTAACTGATTTTAGTTTCCTGAACAAAAGTGTCCTGGTGGAGAAAGAATTAAGGCTTGATAGAATGAAGATGACACAACACCGAGGCGTGATCAGAAAAATAGCCACCAATTTGAGGTGTAGATCAAACAATCTGATCAGACTGGTGGGTGATCACCAAGTCCAAGGTGTGACCATGAATATGGGTGGAGCCCATCACATGCTGTTAAAGACTAAAAGACTCCAACAAATCTAAAAATTTTGTAGAGTCACTATCATCTGGCACGTCCACATGGATATTAAAGTCACCAACAACCACCAGTTGTTCCTTGTATAACACTATGGTTTCTAGATAGTCGCTGAACTCAGTAAAAAATGTAGTCATAAAAATCCTACGATCACCAGAGTCCGACTGTGGTCGATATATTATGACCACCCCCACCCTTTTGTCGTAGCAGCGTGTGGCCTAAAGGTGCGTCACATCACCTTTGTGACGTCTACTTGTTTGATGAATTTTCATGAGATGGCTGAGAGTGCAACATTTCGGAGGCAAAAAATGACGGAAAATTTTTTTTTTTGACAAATTTTAACTATGAATCCTTTATCTAAGCATATCAACGAAAGAAAAAAGCCAATAAAAGATTTTGTGTCATATACACTTTAAGCCAAGTCTCTGTAAGAGCGGTTAGATCAGCTTTGCACTCACAAATGTAATCAATGATAGCCGCCGACTTGTTTCAATGAAAGATCGAGCAGACATTGTCTGCCCCCGATTTAAACGGGAGACAGAAGGCAGAAGGTCTTTCACAGTATCGACTACACGCCTCTGGAATACTTTACCTTCCATCATTAGGAACAAGACTAGTTTAGTAAGTTTTAAGAAGGCTACGTTTGATTTTTTTAAGATACATACAAACATTTAGATCATTTTACCTTTTAGTTAATTCTTTTATATCAATTTCGTCATTTTAGAGTAATTTTTACCTAGTTTTTAGTGCAGAATGCACTATTGTGATGGTTTAGTGGGTTGGTATTTGCTAAACCCCTAAACCACTAAATCACTAAACCACTAAACCGCTAACGCAGTGTAAACTTTTAATCACCAATTAATTAATAAATATCAGTTAATTAATTATTTCTGTAAAGGGGGGAGGGGATGGAGAGCACCTGACCGTGTAAAATCATGTCAAATCAGACAAGACAAAAACATACAAGGAATAATGGTAAAAAATGTGGAGATCAAACTGATGCTTTTTGCAGATGACATGACTTGTTTTCTAAAAGACATAAACTCATATTCGCGACTTTGTGCAACTTTAAAGGTTTTTTCGTTGCATTCTGGTCTCCGTATTAATGACGATAAAACAGAAGTTTTTGCTATCGGCCCTCATAAATTAGCACAAAATGACTAACTCACAACGTGCGAAAATCAATCAAGATATTAGGTACCGTTTTTGACTATCACAAACCATCACGAGACAAAGCAAACTTCGACTCAATTTTCAAATCTATTAAAAAAACGTTGAGTATGTGGAAGTGGAGGGGTCTTACCCTGATTGGTAAGATTCAAATAGTTAAGACCTTCATTATTCCAAAATTTTTGAGTAAAGCGACTGAAATCTCAATATCAAACGATCTTGTCAAGGAGATAAACAGACTAATTTTCAGTTTCATTTGGAAAGGTAACAATAAAATTAAACGGAGCGCACTTATTAACGATATTGAAAATGGAGGACTAAAAATGCTTGATATTGAATCGATGATATTGGCTCAAAGAGTCATGACCTTAAAAAAAATATCTAGGTGAGAGCAACAGCACTTGGAAAATTATTTTAGATGATTTCTTTTTTGAAAATATAGGTGGGAAACTCATCTTGTTCTGTGATTTTGAAACTAGTAAAAATTAATACCGGTTCATCTTCCAATATTCTACAAATAGTGTCTGGAGGCATTTCGTAATTTAAAGAAATCAAAGGTAGCCACTAATGAGGATGTTGTAGACCAAATTATTTGGAAAAATAGAAATGTTTTGATGCACGGAAAATCTCTATTTGAGAAACATTTGTTTACTAAAGGAATTGTTAAAATTGGTAACTTGTTATCTGATACGGGTAAATTTCTTGAAAGTCCCAAAGTGTTGGAAGCGAATCCAGTGTTTCAAATTAATAGGGATTGTAGATGCCATACCAAACGAATGGAGACTAATTATCAAGAATCACATATTCAACATCAGCAGTTATATCCTCAACAGCAATTGAATACAGTCTATATTTATATCGACGAAACCAAATCGGATCTGTTAAAAGCCTCTTCAAAACTTCTGTACAAAGGATTTAAAACAAAGAAACAAACTCCTCCAACCGCTAAAAAGAAGTTGAAGGACAAATATCCTGATGTTATAGAAGACTGGAAAAACATTTATTCTTTACCATTCACTGTCACAATTGAAACAAAAATTAGAGAGTTCCAATATAAATTATTAAATGATATAATTTTCACAAATGAGAGGTTATTCCGTTTTAAAATGATTGAATCACCAATGTGCACCTTTTGTTTGAAAGAGGTTGAGTCCCTCAAACATTTGCTCTTTTACTGTGATACAACAAAAGACTTCTGGCGGGCTTTTTCTTCTTGGCTTTCAAACGAGAATATATCTTTAAATACTTTGACAATTGAAAATATACTGTTTGGAGTGTTCAACAACAACGAAGATTTTATTATCCTGAATCACTTGTTACTTCTAGGAAAGTTCTTTATCTATAAATGTAAATTAAATAAAATTAAACCAGCACTAAAAATTTTCTTAGCAAAGACTAAAACAGTATACTACATTGAAAAAAAAAAATAGCTACCAAAAATGGCCAACTTTATAAACATTACAAAAAGTGGGAAAAACTAATGCCATCTCTTAATAATAGTTGAACTTAATTTGTGTAATTTCCTTTTCTCAGCATGTCACTAGCTTCTAGTTTTTCTTTATTTTTTATTTTATTTTCTTCTTTCCTTTGTTTTCTCTTTTTTTAAAATAAACGCATAAACAACGCATTGTATATTCTATAGGTATTATTAAGCTACTGTTAGTATTTGTAATTTGCTGTATGTACCGTATTTACTCGAACAAGCGCCGCCCCCGAATAAGCGCCGCAGTCACGATGCGGCGCTTATTCGGAATTCTACCCAATTTAAAAAAAATTTTTTAAATAAAAAAGAACCGAATCAAAACACCCCCAACACAACAAAACGCTATTTTCAATTACTGTAAAAAGATTCTTTGTGGCTTCCAAATTTAAAATAAGCGCCGCCCTCAAATAAGCGCCGCCCTCGAATAAGCGCCGCCCTCGAATAAGCGCCGCCCTCGAATAAGCGCCGCACTTGAGGCGCGGGAAATTTAATAAGCGCCGCGGCGCTTATTCGAGTAAATACGGTAGTCTACTGTAGTTATAGCTTATTGTAAGTAGTGTTATGTCTTGTGTTGTATTGTACGTATTGTAACTAAATGTCAAAAAAATAAAAATTACAAAAAAAAAAAACCTGACCGTGTGCCCTTGGTAAATTGGGGAGTACACTACGATACTTACAATTGAAGAACTCAAGGTATATATTTGTTTCAGAAAGCACTATGCTCTCCTTGTGGTACAATTCTTTCTGGAAAAAATACTTTGTGCTAAACGCATGCGCAGATCAGTCTACATCACGAACATTGCGTTTTTCTTCTGCAGAAGGATCCATTCGTGTAGACTCCGTGACCCCAAGTTAAAACCACAAATTAATTGAATTAGACACTAAGGCGTCGTAGCAGTTCATGTGAAATAATTCTTGATATGGCAACGCTGTTTTCTTAGAAAATCTCGATGATTTGGTAAGTGCAGAATGCAATATGGAACAATTGAAAGTATGATGTTTTATATATGTTCGTGTTTATTTGCTTTACTTTACTTTCGGAAAAACTGTTCACAGGCTACTTGTATTCTTTCCTAGGTGTTCCTTACGTTAATCTTTGCAAACGTAACACGACACTTTCGTTCGTTTGTAACAAAATACTTTTGTTTTCCTTGAAAATGCCGTAACATGAAACTCTTGTTTTTTGTTTGTTTTACGGCGACATCGATGACATTTGTTTAATTTAATTAAGTTACGGTTTAAACTGCACGAAAGACGATTCTCAAAACTAAAGAACAAATCTAATCAAAAAACATCTTTTTCGAAAGGGTTTTTAAAACGCAGTACAGCTAGGATATTTGTTTCCTGGTTATCAGGTGTTCACGCCGAAAATCCCGGTGCAAGTTTTTGCATACCTAATTACGATTTACGAAAGCGCTGTGAACACGTCACACGCTCACTCAAGCATGAAGCCGAGAAGCACGTAGTGTGAAGATTTCTTTCAAGAAATGTCGGAACCGTCACGAAAGCATGTTCAAACACTAAAGCGGCAGAGGTTTTACAAAATAAAACGGAGGTTAGTTCAACCGATGGAGAACAAATAAAAGGAAAGGAAGTGACGGATGTAACATGATATTGTTGTTTTTTTCTCGCAGATCGCTGTGATGCCTTTTAAGTCTAATTAAATTAACGCCACGGATTCTACAGGAATTCAACCGCATTGAAAAGCACACCACGTTAGGCTTTAATACAAAATTTCTAAAACGTCACTGTTATTTTAATTTTCAAGCTTGAATTTCAGTTTGTTATTGAAACAGCAAACGAGATACTTTTGTTTTTGTCAAAAACATGTAACATACTTTTGTTTTTTTCAAAAACGGATGTAACATGATGTTTATGGTAACGTGATTTATTTTCTGCAAGAGGCGACATTGATTATAACACAGATGTTATCAGGTTATCAATTAATTATGAGATGCTAGATCACCTTTTCTAAGAAAACAGCATTGCCATATCAAGAAATATTTCATATCTGCTATGACGCCTTACTGTCTAATTCAATTAATTTGTGGTTTTAACTTGGGGCCACGGAGTCTACACGAATCCTTCTGCAGAAGAAAAACGCAATGTCGTGATGAAGACTGATCTGCGCATGCGTTTAGCACAAAGTATTTTTTCCAGAAAGAATTGTACCACAAGGAGAGCATAGTGCTTTCTGAAACAAATATATACCTTGAGTTCTTCAATTGTAAGTATCGTAATGGACTCCCGATTTACCAAGGGCACACGGTCAGGTGCTCTCCATCCCCTCCCCCCTTTACAGAAATAATTAATTAATTGATATTAATTAATTAATTGGTGATTAAAAGTTTACACCGCGTTAGCGGTTTAGTGGCTTAGTGGTTTAGTGGTTTAGTGGTTTAGTGGTTTAGGGGTTTAGCAAACGCCAACCCACCAAACCATCACAATAGTGCATTCTGCACTAAAAAGGTGATCTAGCATCTCATAATTGATAATATCTGTGTTGTAATCAATGTCGCCTTGTTTGCAGAAAAGAAATCACGTTACCATATCATGTTACATCCGTTTTCGACAAAAACAAAAGTATCTTGTTTGCTGTTTCAATATCAAACTGAAATTCAAGCTATCGAAAATTAAAATAACAGAGACGTGTTTAGAAATTTTGTATTAAAGCCTAACTTGGTGTGCTTTTCAATGCAGTTGAATTCCTGTAGAATCCGTGGTGTTGATTTAATTAGACTTAGAAGGCATCACAGCGATCTGCGAGAAAAACAACAATATCATGTTACATCCGTTAGTTCCTTTCCTTTGATTTGTTCTCCATCGGTTGAACTAACCTCCGTTTTATTTTGTAACACCTCTGCCGCTTTAGTGTTTGAACATGTTTTCGTGATGGTTCCGACATTTCTTGAAAGAAATCTTCACACTACGTGCTTCTCGGCTTCATGCTTGAGTGAGCGTGTGACTTGTTCACTAGACCGTGGCGAGAGCATGATCTGGTGCACGAATGCTTTAGCGACAATTTCGGGGGGAAAAGCCGCAATTTTAGCGACAATTTCGGGGGAAAAGTCGCAATTTCGACATTTTATGCTTTGTAATTAATAGTTTGTGCTCTGCTCGTGCACTGTTCTGAAAATTTGTAATTTTTTAGGTCTTTTTCTAAATGCTGAAGGGGGCAATGCGGTATGATTCTTGTGGAATCTGTGGCGTTAATTTAATTCGATTTAAACCCATCATAGCAGTCTAAGAGAAAACCAAAGGTATCATGTTACAAACCTTTGCACGAAAAGCACAAATATCACGTTTACTGCTTCAATACTGAACTGAAAGGTGAACTCATTTGACTTATTCTCAAGCGAAATTACCCTGGAAAATTATTATCATGCTGTCGATTGATTGGCCATGTTGCATTCTGTACTGTCCTTTGAATCTCTGAGTTATATTATAGCGTATTTTTAACTAAATTTTGTAATTTTAAATTGTTAGATTTTTAACATTATTTTTAGTTCTTGATTGTAATTTATAGTAGAGGGCCACTGGTTTTTCAGTTTTTTTACTGTTATGTGTTCACCCTCTATAAATAAAGTTGATTATTATTATTTATTATTATAATGCGAGTTAAATAAACACAGAGACAATAGCGCGTTTGAGTTCTTATTGAAAGGCAATTGATTAACAGTGATGAGGTTTGACGATTTCTTGACTGAGAAGACAAAGGAACATGGTGCGAACGGGAATGATGAGAGTGAAAATTTGTCACAATCCGTGGGGTCAAGATTCAGTTTAAACACCAAATTGCCTTGTAATAAGCAATGGAATGTGGCTGAAGAGTTAGAATAATAAGAGCACAGGCGTTTACTTCGCTTGATCTTGGAGAACGAACTTGCTACACAGACCAGGTCACAATAGGACAAGTGACAGGTGTCTGGATGCCCAATTCCGTCTTCCCAGATATACCAAGATGATAATAGCTCATTATCGTTGAAGTCCCACCAATTTTCATGTATTTTGGAGATAATAGCTCATTTTTCTCAAAAATCGCATTAATTGTTTGTCGCAGAAATATTCAAACCTCCAAAAGACCAAGTTGACGCAGTCCAGATATAAAATCCTAGACTATTTTGAGAGTCCGCTGAGGGCTCTGCTCCAGGCAGTTAGACATGACTTTCTGTAGTCTAGACCGTCCTCCGAGCAATGAAGCAAAATTACAAACAAGGCGGAACAACAGAAACCATCATGGCCAGCAGTACCACGACTCTGCACATGCATGTGCACGCTTGTGCATGTGTGTTATAATTTTTTGTACGTGTTTTTCGTAGACAAAACAACAACGCATAATGCTCAAATTCTGCCTTGCATTGTCTTTAGCTATTATTTGGAATCAAACATTATGTCTTCAATATTTAGTTTTCAGCTGAAATGGAGATTTGAATGAAACAGTAATTTTAGCAACATTTGTAAGTAATTTATAAATTGAGTTTTCAACTTAATGTACCTTGCCCTTGGTAATGCTGTTGTTGCTTTAACTCTGTTCAGAAATGCAGTTTAAAAGAAATCTCTTTTTATTCATGGTATCTTTTGAGTTCAATGAGAAGGGTAGAATAAGAAGATACTTCATTTACAGTACTGTGCACAAGTAATGCAAACAAAAATCATCGAAATTTGCATTCTGTATGTAGCACCACATTACAAGTTCTAAGGTGTTCTACAAAGGAAAGGAAATACTTGCATGCGATGCGTCGAAAAACTCAAACTGATGACTAATTGTGGACAATTTAAGCTGGTTTAATTTTATATTTGGTTTAAATTTTTCAAACCAGTTTGATTTGTATTTTTCATTGTCTCATATTCATCATAGTCTAAAAAAATCAAACTGGTTTGAAAAATTTCGTTATTTCTTACGTTATTTCTCATAAACGATCCTACATGCAAAATTATTGTCTAGATAGTGTTTGATTTTAGCTAAATTCGCTAACGCCCCTTTTCCACCCAGCATTTTATATGAAAGCAATGAAATGCGTATTAAACAGGAGTGCCTTAGGACAAATTTGTTACCATTATATCAAAGGTGTCGGGAGGATTTGACGAAATTAATTTTGTCAAATCCTCCCGACACCACTTGGTGGTGTTCCAAGGTGGGGATATTGGCAGAAGGGAAATGGAAATGTTAAATGCCCACCCTGTTCCAGGTTGGGTAAAACATTGATAAGTGCACTAATAATTCTTACTAAAACACATCTTGACATGAATGTCTATGCATAAGACTATATAAAGGGCTGATATTTAGACAATAAGGCGCTTTAATAAGTACTAAAACACATCTTGACATGCAAGTAGTAGCACTTAATTCAAGAATACTATAACACATCTTGACATGCAAGTAGTAGCACTTCAAGAATCTGGTCCCAGGGCAGTAAGTCAAAGAATGTACATGTACATGTATAAGACTAAATTAAGGACTGATACTACATAAGATAATAGGGCACTTTAACAACCATTGTGAATTGCTTGTTTGTTAGGTCGAGGCACAGTCAGCTGATGACATCATGGTATGGTGTCTAGACATGGCTCAGTTAAGGTACGTGTACATGTATGTTACTTCAATTTGTAAAAAAAGTTTTCATGAGGCACTGAGATTTACTCATGATAAAGCTGCTGAAGTCCGTTACGTATTTTTGTGCATTTGAACTGTTCTTATTTGGTTAAATCCTTGATTTCCTGTGTCTCATTGAAATTTAATGGCTTAGTTCAAAACTATGCTAAGTGACTTTTTTGGGTGAAAAATTATTTTTCCTCCAAAAATGCCTGAATTTTAGCATGTGGTCTTCACATTAATTTAAAAACATTGCCCTGTATTTTTTTGCTGGTTTGCAAGCACTTTATCTTTGAGAAAACTAGGACTATGATCACTTTAAAACAATAACACATGACCACAAAGCCAATTAGCCTTTACATTTTAAAGAAAGATAAGACTGAATTAAACTTTACAGTCACAGTAAAGTAAAGTCAGGGTTAGGGTTAGAGTTAAATGTCATGTATATTGTGAAAATTAATCACCAAACTAAAAAAAAAACATTGAGAAAAGAAATGGAAATTATAAAGCTAAAGGAATGACGTATTTAAACAAAAAATTATGTTGTCATCCCTTGCGCTCACCAGCTTCTAGTTAGCTGTATGTGATGGAATGATTGACGGTACTCTAACTACATGTAGCTATAGGGCTGCTTGTACATTATGTTTACCTGTTGACCCAGGTTTCCTAAGGGCGAGCCATGGTAACACAATAACCTGGCGACTTACGACCATTGTTGTAAACACTTGCCGATTATTCATGGAAAGAATCAGGGCTTAGGGCTATTTTTTGCCTAAAGAAAGCAATTTGATACTTTTCTCAGTGAAAAAAAAAAGGTTTTTACTGCCGATTATGTTTTAATATTTTGTTGACTGAAAGATTATTTTTGGATTGACTACATTCCCCAAAATTTGATCAATAAACTCGTTTACCTGGTATCTTGAGTTTTAATTCAAAAATATTTCGGAATTAAAATTTTTCCGTTAATTATTCGACGTTAGACTCTTCATTTTTTCCATACATTTACTGTAAATTTTCCCGTGTTTGCCCCCCCCCCCCCACCAAGATGGCGACAGAAACCTTGAAAGGGTCTATTGACAATGTCCGTAAAGGGATTCAGAGATTCGCTTAAAACAAGAGAAAACAGTGGGTGATTGTGAAGAACAGCTCCCCTCCACCCTCTGCTGGTCAACTGTTGGCCAACAGATTACTGACAGGCTACTGACAGTTCTTAAAATATAACTTTTTTGTAAAATGGACAATAAACTGGACACAGAAGATTTAAAATAAATAATTAAACAAACAAACCCAACACGCAATGCATGACATCATAGAAATTTTTTTCCAAAACTTGCATAGCTTGTTTAGAAGGAAGGTTTGACAAGTCATTTTGGAAGATTTTTTATTGTTGTCCCCAGTCCCATCCTGGCCACACTTGCAGGGTTTTTAGGTTTAGCCCAGTCTCCAGCTCAATGTGAACACATGGTTGAATTTGGAATTTTAATGGCAAGTGAACTTGGAGAAGTGAGCTGATTGATCGAGCTTTCTATAACGTGCTGTCTAAAGGAGGTCTGCCTGAAGACTGCATTCAGTGTAATGAAGGTGGAAGTCTTTCCATTTGCAGGTTCCTGTGGCCAATTATCTGTCTTCTTACTTAGGTGGTTTAAATTCCCCAGGGGGGTAATAATTATAATAATAATAGTAATAATAATAATAATAATAATAATAATAATAATAAATAATAAAAATAAATTTTTTTTGCGAATGATTTAGAATTAGATTTAGAATTAGAACTAAATAGAGGATATTACACGGTGGCGCGAAGATATGAATTTTATTTTCGAGTGGTAAAGCAATATTTTACGAATGAGGGCAGCGAATGAGTAAAATATTGCTTTTACCACGAGAAAATAAAATTCATATCTTCAAGCCCCCGTGTAATTTTCTTTTTATTATAATTATAGACAAAACTCAAGCATGAAGTAAAAGTTAAAACATTTTTATTAATCAAAAGGTTAAACACGAGCAGCGGCTAAATATAACAATTGAGCAAATTTCCAAACTGAAAGGCAAAGTGTCGCGAACTGAAGCTTTCAGAAGATGTATAACGTAAAAGTAAAGACAGTCTGTTTATTAGCTTTCATCGATGTCACTAACAATAAATAATTCGTGGTTATGAAATCTGTTTCTGCTCAAACTTACCCCTTTTCTGATTTCTGATCGCGAAGTCTTGCAGTTCGGCAGCCGGAATTTCTTTATTTTCCCTATCTACGTCTGACTCTCCACAAGCAAGAAGCTCTTTTAAATAATTTCAAGTCATATGAAGTTTTCTTCTTCGTGTTTAGCATTTTCCTGTTCCTCAGTGAAAGATTTTATTTTGACTTCAGTAAACTTCATGAATCGATAGCTCGCTATTTCCAACCGGCATTGGCAGCTTTGCACAAACAACCGTGCAAAGGCGGGAAATGACGTCATCAATATCCTCACTAGTGAGGATATGGAAAATATGCCACTACAGTCCCGGATGCAGTTTCGTATAAATTTTACGAGTGGTCTATTTTCCAGTAAAACACTCGCGGCTATATAATAAATAATAATAATAATAATAAATTTATTTGCCTCTCCAAAAATGGCTTCTCAGGGTCAAATTACAAGACTGATAATTCCAAGACAAAAACACTATATCGTTTTTGTTGTTCACCACTGAATTTTCTTATGCGATCAGACTGATAGCTCCAAGCATCTGAGCATCTTAAATTATTTTTTTTACCTTTCATTATAAAAGACTTGAAAGAACTGAAAGCCAAAAGATAACACATGAAAGAAAACCAGACACGAAACTTATTCAATGCACTGAATTTAGTGGGGTCTTTCTATCTGTTGGCCTGCTTGTTTCCAAAAAAATTTGAAGGGTGAAGTACTGTCACTGCTATCGCATCACATGATCAATTTAAACCAAACAGAATCAGGGAAAATTTGGTTGTGAACTATAATAAAGGACACCATCAAAACTATCAGTGACGTGAAATTTCTGTGGATATGTTCTTGAAAATCCAGTTAGATTAAATCATTGTAATTATAAATCTATAAGCAAGCTTTGAAGTCACGTTTAAAGATGATTTAATCCAAAACTTTGGCAAAAGCTACTGTGTCAGTTGTATGTTCAATACTGTTTGCCTGATTTGCCCTACATGTACATAATGTGACTCTGGAGGTTTAACCAAATTGAAAAACATTCCAACAAGTTCCTCAGGGACAAATACTCAAACTTTGTTGGAATGTTTTTCAATTTGGTTGAACCTCCCGAGTCTTTCAAGTCTTTCGCAATCTCTTCCATACATCAAAGGAGTAACTGAGCCCTTGACCCGCGTCTTGAAAAAACATGATATTCCAGTCATAAACAAGCCGATGACCACTTTGCAACAACAGTTCTCTACCCCGAAATTTCATCCTGCTCAGGATTCACAAACAAGCGTTATATACAAAATTCCCTACGCCAACTGTTCGTGGTGCTAGACTGTAGATCTAACAGTCGAAAGCTCGTATATTTTTAAACATTTTTAGCCAGAGATTGTTTTTAAAATTAAGGAGGTTCACTTCTTAGTACAACATTATAATTCTGACCTCAAAGTTCATTGCCACGACAACAACAAAAAAGATCAAAGACACCTTACTTTTGACCGTTTGAGGCTAATAAGTTAAAAAAAAATATTCATTAAAATTTTTGTTTTCAATATTATTATATTTGTCCAATGGAGAAAACAAACCATGTTAAATTTTTTTAAAATATTCTGTAGGAAGAGTTAAGATTTCGAATAACAAAATGTTTTGTGAAACATTTGAGAAGAAAAATAAGCGATAGGAAAATAGAACAATGTTTCGATGACGCAATGTCATAATTATAATACAGAGTTCAGGCTTATATAGTGATCTAGGGTGTGATAATTTTAACTTGATAATGATGACATGGCGTCATCGAAACGTCGTTCTATTTTCCTATCGCTTATTTTTTTCTTCTCGAAGAGTTAAGAGCATGAAAAAATAATGTCGTTTGGAAACTTGCATACAAATTTTTGTTAAAACTTCTGTTTGCAAAAATAATTAATGTTTGATCCCTTTTTTGGTTGGACAAAAAAATTTATCAGAACCAAGAACTCTCACCTAGTAGTTTTGAGTTACCATATTAGCCTCAAAAGGTCTAAAATACCAGTAGCTTATCTTTGACATCTTTTAACATGGCAAAGGATTCGGACATTGCATTGACCTCAATTTGTTTCTTGGTAAAACTTGTACTTGTACAAAACTGTACTAAAAGATTTTTCTAAACATTATTGGTATACATGTAGCTGTGATAGAATGCCAAAAACAGGCATGTCTAAACCACTATGAGCCACCTCAACATTGTTGTCTATTTGCAGGCTGCAATGTTACTTTGTATGTAAGTGTTGCCGCATTTATTTCAGACACATTACGTGCTGCAGAGCATATGTCAGCCAACTGTTGACAATTGCTAGCCTGTGCCAGTTAGTTGTTTGTCAACAAACATTATTGGTTTTATTATTAATTTTTAAGCAAGGTGTAGGAATAGAATATTGTTTCATCTTTGGTAAAATCGTCAGTGTGAAATAATTTATCTGCAACTCTTTCCATTTTTGTGTGGACTTTAAAGTCTACACATTGTTGTGATGCAGTTTTTTCCGATGGGGGGGTCACTTTCCGTGATAACTCGGGTTAGTGCTTTCGGAAGTTTTCGACAGTGATCGGAGAATCCGAAGTTTCGGTGAGATATCTGAGATGGACAGCCAAGGCAGTAAACCCAGAAATTTGATCAGTATCGAGTAAGTCGCACTTTATTCTTGAATCTAGAAGCCTTTTTTGACACATCTTTCGAAGAGCATGTGGTGGCTGGAAAATATACATCAAGGAACCACTTCAAAGGCAGCGGTGGCGTAGATGAAAAGTGAAATAACAATCACGACGGCTGAAATCTGCATATCTAATGAGCTGAACAACTGCGGTCGTAGGTCACGTTTCTCTTTTTCACACTTTGTCTCACTTTCCGCAGTGTTTGTTTTTCTGTGTGGCTTGAGCATTTTTGATTCGCATATTAAAACGAATCAAATGTCTGGTTATTTATTTCTTTCAATGAATGCACAACGAGTTGTATCAAAACAAGTTCGCTGATCATGTTGTTTTACTTGTCTTGGACTCCGGGATATAATTCACCCGCTCCGATTTCTCTCAAGTAGTATATTTAACAAAAGACCGATGTCGAATTCAGAACTGAACTAAAACATTGTCATGATAAGAATAAAAATAACATCGGACCGTAGAATATGCATATATCCAAACCGTGCGACAAAATAATTTAATTGTCGGTTCAAATAACGTCCTTCGCCACCTCTCAAAACACCGACTTCAAGTGAATATTTCGTGAACAGAAAAATATATTTCTACGCAAGCTACTAAGAAATTATTTGTGAAAGCTTATTGAAACGCTCTTATTCCAAAAAGGTTAAAAAAGAACTCATTGAAAGAAAATAAGTTTTTCGATGAGTTGTTTACAAACTTTACACAAAAAGTAAGGGTTGTGTAAACAAGCAATGCGAGACAGTTCACATGCTCCACGCAGCATTTCTTTTTTTAATGAAAATAGTATCCTATCTTGCTAGCGGTAAGGAAAGGCTTTTGGTCTAATAACTGCTGTTCTTGTAGGATTCTAGGTTTTTATTTGCATGAAAAAAAAGGCATTTGTCGTGAACGACGTGACAAAGGGTCACACCACGCTCCTTCACATTGCGTGACATCCCAAGCGGCAATGGTAACGTGTGTTTCTTGAAGCGTAGTACATAAGACAAGTAATAGTACACTTTGTTCTTCCAACAGTCTTGTAAAAAATAAATTGATTGATAATTTTATTTGTTTTTTCGCCTTGTATCTCGAATTACTCGATTCGAAACTTGAAGTTGTTGACTGCTACAGTAACTCATTGATTAATTCATAATGTCAACTTTTAATCAAATGAAAGTTCACACATGTTCGCATAGCGGACTCACTTTTACTGTTATTATTGGGGTGGGGTTGGGTGGGAGTGGGAGTAAAAAATATGTCCTCGCCTGGATCTGCTACAAGTTCAACAACAGTTGAGTTTGGAAAAGCAAATTAAGCCAACTGACTCAGTAATTTTTGGTGCTCGCCCGTTTAAAGTTAATACCTTCTCATTGTTTCATTGAAGGCATTTGTTTTGTACTATACTGTACATGTTTAATTAGGTTTTGAATCTTCACCTGATCACAGTTTAAGGGATAAACTTTGAAATCTATCAGGACTCATGATAAACAAATTGCTTCAAGGCTAGTTCAAATTTGCAATTTTTACTTTTTAAACATCTCAGTTAATCAAAGACTCACTTATTTGCATTTTTCACAACTCATGAAGTAATGTTTAAAAGTGTATATGTAGTAATTGTGTCATACTTTTACTAGTACATGTACATGTAGCTTCTACATTTATTTGTTTTATTTTAGTGCAGTATTTTAATTTTATATTCACCTTGCAGTGCTGACTACAGAAACATTAATTACAACAACATTTTTGTTTTCACTTTAAGTTCTAGGATGCTTGTATTGGCTGCAGTGGCTTTAAGGGGATCACAAACCACGCATTTGTTTTATTTTCTAGGTGAGATAAACTACATGTAGCTATCGACATAATCAGTTGGACAGTTGTTGGTTATAGTTATGGTTAGTAAAATACCGTAACCCTCCACAGAGAGGCTGCACCCTGAATTTAGCAACTCATATTTTGGAAAAAAGTTTGAAATTACATCAAAGAAAACTAGAAGTCAAGTTTTTAGAAGTCTTCTTCAGTGGCCTTCGTCATTAAACCTAAACTCACTAAACATTGAAGCGGAAAATACTTCAGTCTTTACTCACTATTTGAACTCTTATAATAATTATAATGAACATAAACCTTGACATAATGGTTGATTTTTTTCTGGTATTTGTTGACAGGTATTATTTCCTTAAGGGCCCATTACAGTATCTTTTTGGGCCGTTAATTGCTAGGGAAAATTCATTTGGCTGTAACTTGACATAACTGTGCTTTTATTTAACCAAATTTGGACAGTCATGTGACCTAGAACAAAAATCTGAGTTTTATGCAAGAAACTTATGCTCTTATTCATAGTTGTAGTATCATGTCAATCCATACCTTTATCTTAAAAATTGCAAGCATGTGACTTCCGGTAGCAAAAAAGCTTGAAAATTCGGGACAAAAAATGTCTTCTGTTGACCATTTTTTTAAACACAACTTGTATGTAATTTTGATTTTCAGAAAACGCATGATTACGTCTTAAGAAAAACCTCTTTTCTTTTTCATTTTTTCTTCCCGGAAAAAGTATGAGTTTTCGTCTTCACCGGAAGTAAAATGTTATGTGAAGATTGGTTTACTTACTTAGTACTACTTATCCTCATCGGGCCCATGAGGACTCTTGAGGCCGGGTGAAGATTGGTTTAAAGCATTGTAATTGACATTGTCGCAGTGAGTTGGGTTTCCCCCTGCTCAGGTATGCTTCAAAAACTAAATTTTTCAATATGGCAAACTTTTGTTTATTTCTTGCTTGTATTCAGGCAGCTTTAACAATGCTTTCTGTTGCTTAATTAACACCTTTGGGCTACAACACTGTAAAACAAGTTGGTCGTAAGTATTAAAGTTCAGTGTGAGTTTCTTTATTTTTGGCTTGTAATTTGGGAACAGCGGAAACGGCATTATCATGTTTTTGAGGAAGGCCTTGGATGAATGAATTAAAATGTTTTCTATAGTTAGGTTTCATAATTCTGTTCGAGTACTTTCAGCAGATTCTGTAAGCAATTATGGCATGAAATGGAGTTTGTTCCTAATATATTTTTTTTGTAACTGCATAAAAATTACCTTACCATCATGTCGCTGACAAAAAATACTCCCTGATTTTGTTTGTACTTTGTTCAATTCTTTATATAGTGACAATTAATGCTTTAATTTTTGCCCAATGCTTTTAGACTTCTTCAGTTCTTCACAAAACACAGTAGTGCCGCACCTTAGCATGTTTTCTTATGCATGGCCACTCTGCAAAAAAATTTTGGCAGTAGTTTCAGCTCCTGGTTTCATGTGTTTTGCAAACATTAAAGAGATAAATGTTTTCTGGTCTCATTGACGCAGTTCATGTATCTTGCAGAACAAGTTTCTGTGATGGGAAAAGGATTCTAATGGAAAAAAATAAACTACCGGCAATGTAAAATTTGACCGCTAAGCACAATCTTGAAATACCAGAATTATAATGGAAGTAAAATTACACTTGTATGGCAACTGTCAAGGTCCGGGACAGAGAGCTTAAGCAACAACGACGGCAATGTCGACGACAACGTCTGGTGAAAATTGAATAATAATTTATATTTTTTACTTGAGAATCTTGCAACTTTGCAGATGTATTCTGCTTATTAATTTTATAGCTTGAAGAACTATAGCTCCCGCCAAATATTCAAAGAGAGCATTCAACCCCAAAAAGAAAAACCAAAAATTAGCCGATGTGGCTGACCTCATCCAAAATACCCAGAATTTGGTGATCATTTCAGGTTATTTTGCAGAAACAGCTTTCAATTGTACCAAGATTCAAAATGCATGTGCAGATCAAGTTAACGCACATGCAGATAATTCTGCTCATTAATGTTAAATGCTATTGAGAAAGAACAATAGAGATTCCTGATTTGTTTTCATACCAGTGTGCATTCTACCTATGTCTCACATGATATGCAAAACAACAGCAAACAAAACCTAAAGCTATTTTTGGGCTTAAGTTATTTTTTTAAAAAAATGCGTGTCTCTGAACAACAACCAACAAACAATCAACTGAAAACGGCCAAACAGAACAAAATAAGTGCTTAAAATGTCACTAAACACATTTATTTAAATTCTAAGGTGAGGTCTGCAGTCTTTTTCACAAACCCTCTTTTTCTGAGCACTCTACGATTATGAAGGCCTAAAAAAGCATATTTCAACTTGTTATATCTCTGCAATGCAATGTCCAATTACTTTAAATATTCGGGACATGTTTATTTGGCTCTTAATAAACACATGGGCAAAAAATAAAAAAAATCGAAATTTCTGTTTTTTTTGACCTCTAAGAGACAGTAGGCAATCTACCAATTGTGCAAACAGTAATATTTTTATTGCGGTTCTGACTCTAACTGTAATCTTATAAACTCACAACTGAATAATGAACAAAACACTCTATTCTCGTCCCATAATCGTTTTCTAACAAACCTGATGACCCAATCCTTTTTAAACCTTCACAATTCATGCATGTTCAACTTTTTCGAGGAGAAGAACAATGTATACATCTCCAGCTTTCTTGAATGTTATCAACAAAATCTGTAGTACTTAATCGCACCCAAGCAATGAAGACAATTCTTGTAATAATTTCTTGTGACACTTGAACCTCTTGTTAATGTCAGCTCGCAATTGTTATGTGCTCCTTCTCCCTCTCCCCCTTCCCCCTCCCTCTCAATGTTGCCTTAAAAATATTTTTTTGCCACGTGAATAACCAGGTATTGATGGCATTTTCACTTGTATTAACAAGTCATTGAGTGTGTGTGTATGTGTGTGTGTGTGTGTGTGTGTGTGGGGGGGGGGGGGGGGGGAGAACAGGGCAAGATGTCCCAAAAAAGGCTTACATTGTCTGTCTGTAGGGTCATAAGCAGATAGTGAATTATAAACAGAGATAGTGAAATTTCGTTGTTAAACATCGTTTTTCCAGAGGTTGCATTGCAGTAACAATGCGTTAGCGATTTTTCCAAAACAAACTGACAGCCTGAAAGGAACAGTATATTCATAAAGAAAGTTATGTTTCACGGGAAAAAATAAGAATAATAACATCACACTTAAAGACGGCAACTATGTTTAATAATGTTTTATAGTGAGCTCATTTTCTCACAGGCATGATAATTAGATTAACTAACCCGTGCAATCGTTAAGTGCTTACTGCTTCACCATTCACTTCACCATACTAAACAGTGCTCTTTGCTTCATGGAAACATTCCACAAAAGAATTTATTATTACGATTTCCTTACAGAAATCAAGCATTTTATGACATTTTCTCAAAATGATTTTATCGAGGCGCTGTGACCAGTTAAGCAATGGTTCACCATGGATATTCTAAAAGGAAACTTCTGGTATTCTATTAATTAAAGGCTCACCATGGTGAATCATCGCTAGTTTGTTTGGAAAGCACAGCAACAGGAAAAAAGTAGTTAGTATCTATGGCTTTGCCGCAAACATGATATTTTCTGTGATAGAATTGAGTTCTTTGCATAGAAACATTTTAAAGCGAATTTCAGGACTTTCAAACACTTCACCACTATATCTACTTCACCACAGTAATTAATAAGTAATTAATAAAATAATGATGGTGCCGACGTAAAGTGAAATGAAAATTAATATTAAATTCAATGAAAGAGTACATTCAATCACTATTATCAATAATGTCTCTTTGCTTTTTCATAAAATTGTGAACATTCGTTCCTGTTTACAACACTCAAATACATGGAAACTACTGTTTAAAAGATAATTATGTTCTAATGTACATTGTCAGCGGAAAGCCATTGTTGACATAACATGTTTACATTTTCCTTTGGTGCTTTTTTGATTTCCCTGTTCATCATATAACTCCTTGAAATAGTAAGGTCATTAAAATTTAATTATTGTTGAAGAAATAACTGATATTCCAGTTCAGTACTTGAGTTACTGTTTTCTCAACAACTAAAAACAGTAAAGACATCAGTGTACAACTCCCTTGAGATGAAGCAGCAGGCAGTTGAGTTTTTATTATTTCGGAGAATTCAAATCCGCCTTGCAAATTGCCCAAACATATGGCCATTGCATTCACTGCTTTCCTACAGTCAGTTCTAGCACACCTTCATGACAAATTCATGTAAATGTTTTTAGCATGGATAGCTATTCACAGAAAGCTTCATGAGTGAACTAGTTGAAATTTCTTTGTTTTGTGCTGAACAATTCATTGGCTGAAGTAAAAGTGTTGGAATCTATTGTTCCTGTTCTGCTTTGTGATTGGTTAACTTTGTCTGGGTAACCCTGTAACGGTGTAAGGTTGTCTAGCTTAGGTGATTGGTACTTGCTTCACTGACTTGGTATGAACTTCAACTGGCATAAATGTACAGACATAATTGATTGTACTTGTGCTTTAAATCAAATGTAGGTGTCCTTAACACAGATGCAACTCATGTTCCTACTTCTCTGGAAAGTAGCACCATCCTGCCATACAGTGTGACATATGATGTAAGTTGATGTGCTTATTATTCCACAAGACATAGCTATTCTACATGTACATGTAGGTATTACCCTTTGATACTGTTTTTGCACCAATGTAACAATATGTGTTGAGAACTGGCTTTAAAATGAAGTTTTGTGAAGACATGTGGTCTAATTTCCTTCAAATGCTAATGCATTTGAGTGATTTTTTAAAATTCAGGTTACAGTTAACTCTCGTTAAAGCGGACACGCTTGGGGCGTCATTTAGTGTCTGTAATAGCGAGAGTCCGTAATAACGAGAGTCATTTCCAGTCAAACCTTATTCGCCAGGGATCTGGATTTTGTCCGTAATAGCGAGCATCCGCAATAGCATGGTGTCCGCAAGGTGAGAGTTGACTGTAGTTTGCATACTGCTTGGTAGTAGAACTTTTCAAAGCATATTTATTAATTTATTTACTTATTAATTATTATAATTAATTAATTTATTTATTTAAGCCTTTCCAACTGGGTGGTACTTATATGCTGGTACTTAGCAACAACCATACCAGATTAAGCTAGCGGGGGAAGTTGGTGTTACCTGAGTTCAGTTACCAGGTTCTACTGTATACACTGAGGAGATTGGATTATATTTCACAGACTCCGTTCGAAATATATGAGAAAACAAATGGTAGGAATTTTCTAGTTAGTGTTTCAAAACACCTTTTAATGCCAAAAACATAAGGGGTACCCCCTTAAAAGCAAAACAAGGGCCTGAGTCTACCCATAAGGCCTAGCCTGGTGCCTAGGTCCTGTGGACCCATTCTTTCCTTGTGTTTCAAACCATAATTTTATGGTAAGTATTTGCCTTTTATCTTGCTTTTTTGCTAATTTTTTTACCTTTTCAGGCTATTTCTGTGTGTTTTGGCACAGTAGGTTTCTTTTTAGCAATATTTTGTAGCTCTTCAGATACATGTATATTGCATCGCTGAAGATATCCATTAGGCAGAACAGTCGCGTAGAAGGAAACTGTTTCAGTATCTGCCTGAAATACATGATAAATGGTCCTGCCAACGACGCAAAGACCTTACACCTAGAAGACGATGATACTCTTCAGAAGATTCTTCTCTCGACCAAGAGTCTTTCCGAGCGAATAGACTCTTTGGAGTCTTGTTCATTTCAGCCACTAAGTATTCGCTGCGAACAAGTACAGTGATGATCTGTCGATTATGGCTAATGACTCATCACGATAGAAGATCAGCGAACCTTTCGCCTATTTAGGCACTCATAGAGCCTATTGAGGCCCCCACAGAGCCGATTGAGGCACCGGTAGAGCCTATTGAGGCACAAGTAGAGCATATTTTAGGCACCCATCAAGCTTATTAAGGAACAAACAGAGTCTGATAGACATCTATAGAAGCTGGGAACTTAATGCAGTCTCAGTATAGTGATGGCACTTGTAGAGACCATTTTGAAACAAACAGAGTCTGATAAGTCATATCTGACAAAGCTGCAAACTTTAGTAGTATTATAGTGATGATCATGGTCTGTTCGATTCAGTTGCCAAGTCAACCTCCTGGAAACCACCATCCTCTTTCCCCAAATTTGTGGATACTAACTTTCAGGAAAAAAATTATTTTTTTAGCAATATCTTCTTATTCTGGAAGACTGGGGAACTCCTGAAGTGGATGCACTATCTGCTCCCAATTATTGATCAGCAGTTGTCAAATCAAGTTCCCCTTTGAATGAGATATGTCCAAGAAAGGGACAAGGTTCAATGTTAACCTTGACTTCTAAAATGCCACTGGCCCCCTGTATGGCCTTCATGTATCGAAAATGATTGAGGTCCAACTTATGTGATAATGAAAGTAACCATGGAGCAAGCTTTACCTGCTGGCTAAGCAAATGCTTATCTGTCTATTTTGAGACATTATACTGAGATAAATATAAACTTAATTCAGGGGTTAGGAAGGCCGTGCACCATGCGCATATGGTGCATAAAACTATGAAATTGCGCATTAAAAAAAAGTACTTACAGGGCCAGTGATGCGCCCAAACCACGAAACAGCTACATGTAGTAAAATAAATACTTCTTTCTGAAAAGGATTTTAATTCGTAAAATTTTTAGTTTAATAAACCATGGTGCCTTCGCTCTTTCATTTTTGTCCCTAGATCCTTAACTCTGACTTTTTTGCAAACGAGGCTCTTGCTTGGAGTTCCATGTGCTTTCGGTCTCTTTTTTACATGGGGCAGAGTTGTGGAATGCAATTGGGAAATTTAGGGAAAATTTTAGCAGTCTCAAAGTAATCTTTTGAACTGTCACATGCACATGCCATTTCTCACTGATGTTCCCTCCAGTTTTGAAAAGAATTCAGTGTAATTTCACTTATGATTTCTGAGGGAAGCGCTGGATTTAAAAAAATAACTGATTTGGTGCTTTGTAGAACAATGAATAGTGGGTATTGTTAAGAACTAGCCATGGTTTATGACAATTCCAGAGTTAAGATTGGTTAACAGGACATGTTATACACATGTATGGTCTCATGTACAGTAATATACCATAGACCACAAATAAGGGTAGGTGTACACATCAGCAAGAACAACCAAGAAGCTCAAATATTACAATACCTTGGGTGTTGGATATGACATAGTTATAGCCAACGCAGTGCTTTGCCTTGTCGGCTATCTACCGTCTCATATCCAACACACGCTTATAGAATAATTGTTAAATATTTAAACCTACCGGTAATCACTTCTTTGTGGGACACCTTGGTGGTATTTCAGCCAAGTTTTGTTTAGCTATTGCTTGTAATTTGGCAAGATACAGTCTAGCCAAAATAACCTTGATTAGACAATACTAGCCTGATATGCTGCCAAAGCAAACCAAAATGGTAATGGTTAGATATGTACATGTACCATACCCAAATTTGGCCAAAAATTCTGTTGTTACAGGTTTCAGAGACTTTTTGTTACAAGAAAGACCTCTAATTTGCTCATTTTGCATTTAATATAAGTACAGTCATGGATAAGATCCAATTAATGCCTTGTTCGTACTACACAAAATTTGTTTATTTTGCACAAACATATAAATTAATGTGATGCTACAGTAAGTGTGAAGAGTTTTTTGGCCTACTAAAATTTTGTAGAGTGTCATCAAGTAGCCTTGGAAGCCAACATTTTTATTTGTCTGGTGTGTTTTTTTTCTTGAGAGCTAACATTGGAGAATTAGTAGCTCTCAGAAGGATGGATTATAGAGGAGGGAAACACTGATTCTCATTCATTAGTAAATTTTTTAAGTAAAAATAATTTCACTTTTTAATAATATTTTTACTGTAAAGCGCCATGAGCCATGGATATGGCGCTATATAAATCTTTTATTATTATTATTATTATTATTATTATTAGTAGTAGTAGTAGTAGTAGTAGTAGTAGTAGTAGTAGTAGTAGTAGTAGTAGTAGTACTATCCAAAATTATGCTCAATTTTTTATTGTATTATAGCTATTTTCAAATTCTGAGTGCACTCCCATTTATGACAGCAAGTTATGATCTATATCAACTCACTGCCCAACAGCAGTACTTCCAAACACAAGAAGGCACTTTGAATCATTCATATATCTTATTAGACATTTAAGTGTGTAGTATTGCTGTAATTTTTACGAGTCATGCAGTATTTTGGCGAGCCCAAGGCAAGTAAAATACAAATGGTGAGTAAAAATGTACAGCCATACTATACAATAACATGTCTAGTAAGAGATTTATTATTCAATGCTTTCTTTTCCCAAAATGCCTACTTGCCACCTTTTATAATCTTTCGCCCAGTCGGAGGAAATGGGACAAGTACAAATAAATTGTAAGATATTTACAAATATTGTGAGATATTTATTTGTACTCGTTTCGCGTGTTATTTGTACTCCGTGAAGCAGAGTTGGATATAGTAAAGCCGTTTATTCCTGACTGGAATTAAGAAACAAAGGAACATGCACAAAACATGGTTTCTATTTCAATTTGATTGACTTTTGCAAACGCAACAACAAAAACTAAAAAAATGTGGTTGTAAAGCTTTTCAATTTTTCGTAAAACCCCAAACCCATTTTTCAGCTCAGCGCAAACAGGCCCCAGGTATAAATGTAGATATGCAATCCCATACCTTTGAAAACAATTGTCATGGTTGTAAAATTAAAAAAGGTCCGGAAGTTATGGGAGGACGATACCTCATGTGCTCAGATGCTACAGTAAGTGTTCGTTAGAGATCTTTGCCTTGAATCTAATTATATTGTTTTATTTTGACAGGAGTCTAATGAGCAACAGCTGCTGGATTTCAAATTGCTGCTTCTGCAACAAAGTTCATCAGCATTTGTTTATAATACCAATTCAGTTATCTGTGTTTCAGGTATTTGTCATTTTCTCAGAGTTTCAAGGAAGCTTATAGTTTTATCTAGTTTGCCTTGTTACTGTACGCAAAATTCACAAGTAGCCAATCAGAAGTGCGATCTACTGTCCTGATATCCTACAATATCAAGTCACTGAACTGATATGCCACGATATCATGGCCACTTTGAAGTAAAATAGTGTTACTGTACAATGAATTGAAAAGAGGTTTTACCAATAAAGCAGAACCTCGAAATTTAAATGTAGCTGGTGTTTACCAGTCGTGATAGGAGAAAATCTTCCCTGCAAAAACTAAACTTGAGCTGCTCGCACGCTCGCCAATTGCACAATATTTGCCGATGAGTACTGAAATTTTCAGACTGAAACAATGGAGTTGAAGTTTTTCAAGCTAAATTTGATAAAGTGTTGAAGACCACAAAAGTATCAACACAAGCAGGCCAACCAATTTGCTCTACGAAGGTGGCAAGCATGGCTTCAACAGAGCGATTAATATTTCGTGATTTCTGGCTGGATTTGGGTATAGTACAAGTAAATACCTAATCATACCTTTTTCTTACGCTTCGGCAGCATATCAGACTTGTTTGGTCTCGCCATGGGTATTTTGGCTTGACTGCATATCGCCAAAATACGAGCTATGACTCGACCAAACTCGCCTGATATGCCACCGAAGCGTACCAAAAAGGTACGATTAGGTATAAATAATATGTCAATATAAGCATTACAGTTATTGAGAAAATTGTTGCGAAATAATTGAGATATACTAGTATACCACATCTCTGAATGCCATTGGACCTTGATGTATACTTTGCATTCTGCCATTAATAATACACATTGCTTGCCATGGTCATCTCAGGACATTATACAGTTTGAAAAAAACTATGCAGGAAATTGGATTGGCCTTTACGGGGAGGGTCTACCCGAAAGGGGTATCGTTTTCAAGTTTCAGGTATATAAAAGGGTAGGGATTTCACATGTTTACGTATATGAAAGGGTAAGGATATCGGTTATTTAGGTATTTAAAAAAACGTTCAATAAAATATTTCAAACATACACACAATATGGCTGTATCATTTTAATTTAGTAAATGTTACATTAACATGAGGACAAGTTTTTGGTAAATGCCAGGTGCTTTAGGTATATGAAAGGGGTACCTTTTTTCAGTAGAAGGTATCTGAAAGGGGTGCCTTTTCTGTCAAAATTATATATAAATGGGTAAGGGGGTGGACCTCAGATCAGAGTACAAGTACAAGACTCAGGGACCACAGACAGGGAGTAGCCCCCTCCCCCCTGGAGCTCCTTCCAGTTGCTGACCAGTTGAAAAGGAGTCTGTTGGTACGAGATTGGTGTGAAATGTAATAATCGAACACATTAGTGACACAGCTAAGCGGGGGGGGGGGGGGAGTGGTCACGTTCCCACAGGAAATTTGAATTTGAATTTCTACTAAATACTGGAAAATGCATTTGAAATAAAAAAATTAAACGGTCAGCATTTAATTGTTTTGTAAAAGTACTGCTTAAAATGACAACGTTTCGATAAAAAGACGTTGCTCCGCAAAACGTTCGATATAACTACTCACTGAGCCTTTCAACCTTACATCACTTGAACCTTTCTCACCATGTTGTAGTACATGCAGGCAACTGAGATGTTACCAGAACAAATGAAAATCAATAATATGGCGTCCAGTAAGGAAATATTTTTAGTAATTTTTTGTTTGTTTTTTAATAAATTGTATTTTTTTCATGGTACTGTAAAAAAGTGGGGGGATAAAGCTCCCCTAGCCCCTCCCTGTCCGTGGTCCCTGAGTCTTGTACTTGTACTCTGATCTGAAGGTCCCTTTTTAACATGTGACCTTGACAACCCGAGTTCATGTGACAAATACCCGGTAACTTACTGCATCAACATCACTTGAGAAATTTTAAGGCAGTGTAATGGCTCCAAAAGCTTGTGAAAGCTAAAAGATTTTACTCTGTCTAGTGCCTTAGGTTTTGTATTTTATTGTTCAATTCACACTTTCTGGATACAGGGTGATGGCCATCAATTTGGGACCATGGACGTGCTTATCACATACAATGTGTGCTTATAAAATGATGATGATACTGACAAAGATTATGATGATAAGTTAACCACACATTGCTCTTGAAAGGGAACATTTTTTCTCGTATACACCTACCAAAATGGTAACCTTAATAGTGTCTACAAAAACTACTAAACCTAAAAAAAAAAACAAAAAAAACAAAGAAATAAATAAATACATGTAAATAAATAAGTAATAAATTAAATAGGAATTTGCAGTGGCATAACCACCAGATAGTCATTTTTTGTGAGTGGTGGTCAACTTTGCTGCCTTATTAAAACCTTGAGGCTCATTATGCGTACATGTATATGAGGGTATCTTTGCCAGCTTTTAATTTATTGTTGGTTGTTTTTCTCTTCTTTAGTCTCCAGAGTTGATGAGGCATTAAACAAGGTTGATCTCCAGTATCCTTCAGACAGCATTTTGGGGTCAGGTAGGAAACCCAGCTTATAAGATTGTACACAACTTAGGTCACACAACAACTTGACTACTCTCAGGACCCCAAATTCCCCCAAGTTCTTATTAAACAAGCAAGTAACAATAATGCTTACATGTTCATTGAAAAGCATCCTAACTATTTCCTCAACTGAACAATATTTTGAGCTCAAAAATGTGATAACCGGTATGCCATTTACAAGTGTTTTGCAAATTAATTTTAAGCTAAAAATATAGAACATCGTACTAAACCTCCATGTAACACTTAATTAAAGAACTGCAAACATAGTCAAACTGTGCAAATACAAGGAAGAAGTGAAAAAGGGTAAATTTGAACTGATTGTTATTTTCCATGTATTTCCATTCATGTATTAATAGTATTTATAGATGTGGAAATGTTTGCCTAATCAAATGATATCCACAAAATGCTCTCTTAACTTCTTTTCAGCTCTTTTATGTCGAAACATTTGAGGAAATTGGAATGAGTTCTTTGTTTGGCAGTACAAAAAAAAAAAACAGTATAGACTGGGACAAATTCTCAGAAAGGCTGCTTACAAAAATTCTGTCAGCAAACTCGAGGAAACATTGGTAAATACACTTTTCTGGTCAAAATTATGTGCTGAACACAAAAATGTTGTCTACAGCTGGATTTTGAGTTTTAAAATTCTTGCTTTAAAAAAATGGAACCAAATATCAGACATGGAAACAAGGCTGAACTGTACGTTTTCCTTTTTTAAAAGCTGGTTTGGGATCAAATTTTTCACCAAAACAGCTAACTATCAATTTTATTTCCATTTTGGATACTTCATGTAACATAAACTAGTGATACGTATCGGTAGAAATGCCAACGAGTACAACGGGACACTTTATGATTTTGGTCGATCAATAAAAATTGCGCGATTTCTTTGAAAATCTTGAATGTTTATGGAATAAAATGCGATTTTATGAAGGCCAACAAAAAGTTCTAAAATAATACCAAAGTAGTGAAGATTTAGTGAGAAATCTTGTAAACTTTATGCTATTTGCGAGTTTCAAGCCATTGTTGTCCGATGCCGATATTTTGGAAAGGTTTCCGCTGTTTTAAAGTCCTATAGGTCTTAATCAAAGTGGCTATGAGCCACTGAACACGAAAAATAAATTACGAAACAAAAAGCAAACTTTTACAAAGATTTGCCAAAACAAAGCATTTCAAACTTTCCACACTGCAGTTGAATCCATTCAGCACATAAGTATTTAAAAAAATTGAGGTTTTAAAAGGTTAAAGCCTGGTCGTACAAGTTTGGCCAAAGATGGAACAAGTTTATTTTATTATTCCGAGAATAATTCAGCACGCGCAATGCGTGATGTCTCAAATATCACGTTGAATTGTTGTTGTTGAGACACTGCAAATTGCGTTTGGGCAACCAGCTTTTAGGAAAATTAAAGGCCCTGTTTCCCGAGGAAAAAAACGCCGAAGTATCCAGGAAAAAAAATGTAGTATAGGGAATTTATTTTATAAATTCAAGAAACGAAACAAACTTCTCTTCTGATTGATAAAATCTGTGTTGTTAACTTTGCCATACCTAACTTATATTACGCATGCAAATTTGTATGACTTCGAAATTTTCGAGGCTTTGGAATGCATTGCTTACCTTCATCTTAAATGAAATTAAATTCTAAACAAAGTTTAATTCAAGTTTCTTTCGTATTTCAATCTCTAGTTCGGGAATTTTGGCTTTTTGAAGCGAACAGATTTGAAACCTCTTTGTTATCTGAGACGCATCGTGTCTGGGAATTTTAGTTGCCAATGACTCATGCACGTGCTGAACAAATTAGTAGCGCGCTGATTGGCCAAACTACAACAAAGTGTGCACGTGCTGAATTGTGTCGTCACAATCTACCTTACATTACATTACATTACATTACTTACATTTCTCGACATTTGGAGTGTTTCTGAGATTTTTTTCGCATGTACAAATCTTCTCGCGGCTCTATATTCTGCCGCCTCGTCAGGCCTTCTGGTCTTCCAGAAGGCCAGTGACTCTTTGGCAATTAAATAGAAAACATATAAGAGAATGGAGGAGGACTAGACAAAGCCTCACAATCTTTTACTAGATAGTCCCCCTTTAATTAAGACATTACCGGTAATTACAAAGTATTTAATCAATTTGGTATCAGGATTCAGCTACACGTAGTGAGAAGTGTATTCATTACATCATTCAAAATCAACAAGAAGCTGAAAGCTTAAAGCTTAAAACATGGGCGGTTAATGTTTAACTACTTGATTAGGCAAGTGCAGCAAAAACTTTTGAAATATCATTTAATTGAGTAACACAAAACTGTGGTTTGTTTTTCCATGTTTGGACAAATTTCCTGCTTAGGCTTTCAAATTTTTATTTTGATCTAAATACTGAATAACCTCGGTATTTTTAGATTTTAGTTTTTACTTTAGTTTAATGGCACATTACCTGAATAGCGCTATATTATTGCAAACGGGGGCTTACGTGCTCCGAATGTTGACGTCCTATTTAAATCTTTAAATTTGGTATGGATCGATCTCCAGCAAGGGTGCTGCCTAAGGAAATTTTTAAGGAGCCCTTTGGGCTCCTAACATCGAAATTTAGGAGCCCAAGCCATTATGTTAGGAGCCCGGCTTAAGTTGACGAAAACAAATCGGGGGGGGAGGGGGGGTTACTTAGGCAAATATGTGGTCAACTATGTGGCCTAGGAGAGGGGCCCAGGGATTGAACCTTCCCCCAACATTATTGCTATAATATACCCGAATGTCCTCTAGGGGGGTACTTCATATAGTGGACTATACGGGGAGGCTCCGCCCAACAGGGATACCTTTTTCAGGCTCCAGGTATATAAAAGGGTTACACGAGTTGGAGTATACAAAAGGGGAGGGAAAACTGGTTTTTAGGTCTTAAAAGAACCCTTTATAATGCTTATACAGACCCACCAAATGGTCAAGTTATTTAAGTATTTAAAGGTGTTATTATTCAAGTGAAAAATAAGAAAAATGTAGTATTCCTTTTGTTGGTACTGTATGTGAAAGGGATGTCATCTTCATGAGGGGGGTGTATGGCTTCTAAAAGGGTAAGGGTTGCTTTCACGTACCAAAAATGGTAACCTCGTTCATAAGATCCTCGGAATGAGGTTACAGAAAGAGTAGATGAAAGGGTAAGGGTACCCTGGGCACAGCCTCCCCATAAAACTGTTTTTACTCTGCAGCAACCTCAGAGACCCAGAGGAAAAAAGTTGGATAAGTCATCAATATCAGCAATATATATATATATCTCCCCTTTGTGGGTTAAATCACTAGCTGGGCTGGGAGAAATAAACCAACAATGAAAACTGACATGCATTTAGTTGAGAGCATGAAGGGTTAATTCATTTGTTAAGCCAGTGCCAGTCTGAGTGCATTTCATGTACTTTTATTAGTTTTTTCACATAGAAAATCAATGAACATGAAGCAGGAAAATCCAGTTCAATTAATATTTGAGTAATCAAGGTTAAAAAAGAAGCAATAATTAAGCAGGTCAATTTTTCCTAGGTTTAGAAAAAGCTAATAAGAAGTCAAAAACACCTGTGTACACCTGTAAACACTTTAATTAAGTTATGATCTTATCTTTGTTACATGATAACCAGTTGACAAAAATAGAACAGAAAAATTAAGTTGTGAAAACACTTCAAATTACTTACCGGTAACTCATCAAAAAAGTTGTTTATAAAATTAATGTAGTAACAAAAGCAATCCATTTTATTCAAACTGAACATCTGAGCAAGCAAAAACACTGAGGTTTCCAGCACAAAAATTTGCTAGTCACGGATCAATGCTCCTCATTACAAACGCGAAAACATGAAACAGCTTGTTGAAAATAACAACCTTAGTCCACAAAAAAGCGACAGCAGATATGAAATTCTCATGAAAAGAAAGAGGCATGTACTTTTTATGTTCCAACTAGAGTTAAGCGTTCAATGCTTCATAGATTATGGTGGCCTGCAGGTATTTATGAGGCTGACAGCTCCCTTTTTAAGCGCGTTTAAAACGGGAAAACGTGAAGCGATTGCTTAGATTTTTGAGAATCTGAAAAAATAATGCTTAAATTAGATAAAATGATAAATTTTGTGGCGATCAAACGCGATTTGTTAAAGTTATGAGCGATTTTTGGAAGCCTTCGTTTTTAATAAAATGCGATTATTTCGAAAAAGGCCACGGTGAATTTTTCTGTAATTACCCCAAAATGCTGCCTGCCAACAGTTGAAGTTTACTCACAACAACTTACAGGAAAATCCACTCCGTAGATTTCCTGAACGAGCGACATTTTTATTTTGCCTTTAAAAACTGTTGTGTTATGCGTCTGACTTGACCGTCGCATAAATTTGATACTTATACTAACCCAGTACCAGCCAGTTTTGAGTCTGATGTCACCTTAATCTTGTGTGTAAAAGTTAAAAAGATCGTGTATATACATCAAATGTTAGCAGTCAATAAAGATGGATGGTTTTCAGTCGAATTTTTGAAAATATCAAACGAATGACGTTATTTAGAATTGCGGAAAATTTGTCGATTTGTTTTTCGTTTTTTTAAAGCTGCAACTAGAACAGGATATTGCAAAGATTTGTGCCGAGTTTCAGCGTGTTCCTATCATACGGTTTGAAGAACAGCGGCCCGGGTTTCGATTCTCAGCGGGGACGATTAATTATTTTTTTTTACGACAATCTATTTTACAATTTTATACGTCTTTTTTTTCTTTCTCTTTTTTTTATGAATCTATTAGAGATGCAAATCAAGTACTATACAGTATATTATTAAAAGGCAACAAAATTCGTCAGTTTGGCGAGCTTTTTTACGATAAATTATTTACGTATCGTGACTATCGATTATCATACAATACGCTTGGAACTATAAAACATTCAGAGACTGCTAAAATTGGACTTTATTCATACAATTATCCTGAAAGCAACCTTTTAATACCCAACACAGTCGCAGTCCACAGTTCGTGCCTGTAAAATCTAAAAATTCGATCAAAACACGGAATATCAGTTCAGTGCTTCGAAGGATTTTATATTTTC
Source organism: Oculina patagonica (assembly GCF_052425735.1). Classification (NCBI taxonomy): domain Eukaryota; kingdom Metazoa; phylum Cnidaria; class Anthozoa; order Scleractinia; family Oculinidae; genus Oculina; species Oculina patagonica. The sequence continues at coordinate 14,344,764 of NC_135770.1, read as the reverse complement.
TTTAAGATTGTTTCTTCTATTTGTCATGTGAAATTCTTAAGAGCTATAAATCGAGCCATTCGAAGAAGCTTTTATACATACAAGCCATTAAACTTTGAACCTACGGTATCGGTCAGCGGGCTAAGAACAACACAAAGAAATCTATATGCTAATTTGCAGCCCAAATGATCAGTTCGCCGAAGTGGTCAAGCGGTTAGGGGTTTGGTCTTCAAAACCATAGTTGATGTTAGGAGTCGCCAGTTCAAACCTCATAAGTGTGAAACAAAAAGTTCTTTTTTTTTACGACAATCTTTTTTACAATTTTATATGACGTCTTTTTTTCTTTCTCCTTTTTTTATGAATCTATTAGAGATGCAAATCAAGTACTATACAGTATATTATTAAAAGGCAACAAAATTCGTCAGTTTGGCGAGCTTTTTTACGATAAATTATTTACGTATCATGACTATCGATTATCATACAATACGCTTGGAACTATAAAACATTCAGAGACTGCTAAAATTGGACTTTATTCATACAATTGTCCTGAAATTAACCTTTTAATACCCAACACAGTCGCAGTCCACAGTTCGTGCCTGTAAAATCTAAAAATTTGATCAAAACACGAAATATCAGTTCAGTGCTTCGAAGATTTTCATATTTTCTCTAAGATTATTTCTTCTATTTGTCATGTGAAATTCTTAAGAGCTATAAATCGAGCCAATTGAAGAAGCTTTTATACATACAAGCCATTAAACTTTGAACCTACGGTATCAGTCAGCGGGCTGAGAACAACACAAAAAAATCTATATGCTAATTTTCAGCCCAAATGATCAGTTCGCCGAAGTGGTCAAGCGGTTAGGGGTTTGGTCTTCAAAACCATAGTTGATGTTAGGAGTCGCCGGTTCAAACCTCAGAAGTGTGAAACAAAAAGTAAAAAAAAAAAAAAACAAGGAAAATTAATTTATAATTTAATGCATAAATTATTATTTATAAATTAAAGTTAACAGCCCATTGACCGACCGACTGACCGAGTGAAAATTTGCATATCACTTTCCATAACCATACTCGTTTCATTACATTCACGAGTAAAAAAGGAAAGGATCTCAAAAATAATTAGAAAGCGAAGTAACCAGTAAAACAGAGCATGCATTCGGTCGGTATAAAACGCAGACCATGCAGACTGCAGACTGCAGACTGCAGACCGTGCAGACGGTGCAGACCGTGCAGACTGAGTAATTTTTTTTTCTTCTTTTTTTACATTGTGTTTCACAAAACTTTTGACGAACGGTTTCCGAAGTTCGTTTGAAATTCACGAAGTTCGCTACAAACTTTAGGGGGAATTTCATTATGTAGTTGTCAATCAAATTACGAACTTCGAAACGAAATTGTGAATTTCACGTGCAGCGAAGTTGAAAGGTTGAGGAGTTTGCAAGTTGAGAAAAAGTTCGTCCAGTTTGTTTAATTTAATGAAATGAATCCGTTCACGGTACAAGGAAAGGCAATTTCAAGTCCAGGAAGGCAGGAAAACATCTAAAGTTGGCTTCAAGGTCAAGGATTATTTTATTTAGCTTCCAGCTTGTTGAGTTTTCTTCTACTGTCAGAGAGCGCGTTACACTGTAAACATTGAAACATTTTAAGTTATAGGTAAAACGAACTGCTCGGATATAGCAGTTTATTTGTTAAGTTCAGGTTTCTAGTTCAATTTTATAACGTAAACAAATGCTTCGGTTGGTAGTTATGTTTTGGGAATACAGGGTTTTCTTGAGAAATCCCCCAAAAAATTTTACACTGTCCTTAATAATAAAATATAAGTTATTCGTAAATAAATACACATTTCAATTGTTCCAAAGCAAGTGTTGTTTATTAGTAAAAAAATTTTTAACCAAAGCTTATTTTTTTGCAAATGTAAATTCTTTCAGAGGAACAGAGTTTATCACGAACAGACAGATGGCGTGACTTGCGTCTTGTGTAAACACAGAAGTATAACAACACGGAATTGAAAAGTTCTGGTTTTCCGCAGATTTTCCAAACTGATGTGTATTCAAGAAGGAAAACGTTTTTTTCTCTTTAGAAGATTTTTACGGCACACACAAACAGTATTTTTATATGTTCATCTGTTGAAATTTTTTCCTTCGAAACTGCACACGGCAGAACTTGTAATCTATTTTTAGTCGGGTGTCGGGCATCCTCGGAGACCCAGGGGCAGTTTGTGGGGCAAGAGAAACGCGAAAAAGCGGGTAAAAAATAGCGCGAAACTGCCAGTTACATAAATCAGCATATAAAAGTTCTATTGACTGAAAGTGCCCCTGGGGAAAGATTCTTACCAGACCAGTTCAAAAAGCTCTCTGAATACTGCCTCGTGATTGGGCAGAAAAATCTTTTGTTTTCCCTTTGTAATTTGATTGACAACTACATAATGAAATTCCCCCTAAAGTTCGTAGCGAACTTCGCGAATTTCAAACGAACTTCGGAAACCGTTCGTCAAAAGTTTTGTGAAACACAATGTAAAAAAAGAAGAAAAAAAAATTACTCAGTCTGCACGGTCTGCACCGTCTGCACGGTCTGCACGGTCTGCAGTCTGCAGTCTGCAGTCTGCATGGTCTGCGTTTTATACCGACCGGCATGCATTAGACCACACTTATCAGATAACAGATGCTGTTTGTTTTAAATCCTAAAAATCCCAACCTAATGTGAAAAAAGAAAAAAAGATTCAAAATAAGCCAAGAAACATTTGAATGACATTAAAATTTTGAATACTTGAAGCCGTGAAATTAGCATGCCGTGATAAGATTTAATTAATTGTCCCGCGCCAAAGGGCAAGTTTTCGTTTTGCCATCAAATATTTCACTTGATGGCTAATACCGATCCTTTGCAAAATTCTGTTTTAGTTTTTAGAAATAATCATAATTATAATTACTTTACTTTTTTGGAAAAAAAAAATTATAATTACTTTACATTCCATTTTGTTTTCTGAGCTCTTGAAAAGTATGCGAGTACAGTTTTTACATCAAGAACCAAAATAAGGTTATTTGGTGTGCAAACGTTTGATTTGTCTGTGACACACTACTTTGTTGGCCCAACTGTACACAGATGAAAATGGACAAAATGGACACAATTCTTGTTAAATGGAAAACATCTTCAAAGGGGAGCATGGCCTAGAAGTGCTTTGGCTACCAGCCGTTTTAAAAGCAGAAGCTTGCTGCAAGAACATTGCGTGACTGACGTAATGGTTTTTCAATGTAATAAGAAAACTTGGACCTTTAAACAATCACCGGTTTCGGAGTCCAGTACTTGCTTGTGTCGAACGCTTGAATAACACAAAAATATATGTTTCACACTTAACAGAAATCAGGGTATTAGATAAAATTTTCAATAGGAGAGTTAGCTTATAGCTCCTGCTGAGTAAACATTCAAAGTGCGTGATTTAAATCCTGGCCAAGAAAGCGCCAAGCAAACAACTATGAAAAACAAGGTACAGTGAAAATATAGTTATTAAAAACATCACACAGTGACTCAATCTAAAAACATAGGCACGCTAAGCGTGCAGGAGTTATTTTTTCGATTTATGGTGTGGTTTGGGGTGAAATTGGGTGATTGTCCTGTTGGGATGGTTTATGCCATGGGTTGGGCTATGTGTATGGCGGCCCACAGAGTCACTTATTTGCACAAAAAAATTACGTGCATTTTGATACATCAGAACTGTTTTATTCAATACGTAAATTTTTCATCATTTATTGAAAAACTAAAAACTAATTCAATTATCAAAATGTCACAAAATGGCACGTTCTTATTCTGTTTAAAGCGGTCATTTTGTTGCTAGCTTTGTAGCAACCGTAACGTGTTACTTTTGTTTGTTAGGGAATACTTTTGGCTTTTTGCCAAACACTGTAACATGATACCGTTGTTTTTCTCACTTTTGTAACATGATACCTTTGTTTTTTTAAAAACGAACGTAACACGATACCCTTGTTTTTCTCGAAAAAGCCACGTCTCCATATAGTCATTGAACGAAAAGTACTGCAATAAACGAAGTAATAAACGAATCAAATCAAAAACAATCTCTTCGGGAAAGTTCTTTAAAGCGCAGTACACCTGGAGAATTTGTTTCCTGTCAGAACTGTTCAACAAAGATTTTGGTTCATTCACTTTGTTAATTTTATTCAACAAACAAGAACTAATTGAGTTTTCAAATTGTCACGGAATGGCACGCTCTTATTCTGTTTTAGCTATCGATCGAAGTTGCTTTTAACAGCAAAGTACATACTTGTACCGGTTCATTAAATGTTTGAACGAGATGTTTTACAGTTGATTTCAGTTTATTTTGGCCGCCCGCTTTGCGAAGTTTGTTGCGAAATTGGAAACTTTGTTCCCAACTTTGGCCCGACTTTTCCAAGTTTGGTAGTTTAGGAGAAACGAGACATGTTGCTCGAAAGTCATGGCGATTTCTGAACTCGAAGATTTTAGAACTTGTCAAGGAAAGTTGAATTGAAGTAGCTTGAAGTGCAAGACGTTTCGCATCAGCGATCACGCAAGTGATTTGCTGATAAATAAATTTTATGCATGTAGAAATTTGCTCAAATGTTAACTTTTTTGTATGAAAACATACATTTAACGATTTCTGTGAGGCATAATTTTCAATTTCAAGTCATCTGCGTTTGTCTTCTGGATGGTTTACCCATAAATTATGTAAAATTGTTTTTAAGCCGACACGACGCGACAAGACAGGGAAGACTAATTTGTTCGAGACAACATGTTAATGGCTTGCTGAAAATAAAAGTTTTTTATTTTTATGACATTTTTTTCCCACAGTTTAGCGTAGCAAAGCCCATTTTGATAACATAATTACATAAGGTTTTTAAAAATTCGGAAGTTGGGAACTTTCTATCGAATCGCTCACTACAACTGTGTCAGATTGCTTCCCCTTTATAAACTGCAATTTGATTGGTTCTGATAGTACCTGAAATCTGATTGGTGCGACAAACAAACATACTCCACTGATTACAGGTCCATCGCGCCGACTAAAGAGCTATTAATATTTTTTGAAAAAATAACTCAACTAGATGTTGTTAGTTTTGAAAGCCTAAATACCCCCAACTAAACGTGAAAAAAACCTTTCAGATGAATTTTTATAGAAGATGGTGATGGTGTCAAGAAACATTTTGAAAACCACGAAGATTTAGAAAATTTTAAAACCGTGAAATTCTGCATGCCATGGTAAAATTTAATTACCGGTAATATCAAATTACTCACACCAAGAATTCATTTGGCACACCATTTGTTGTTTTACTTGCTGGCATTACGGATCCTGTCAAAAATTCCGTCATAGTACGGTAAAATACTATACAGTACCATTTTGTTTTATGAAGTCTTGGGAAGTGTGTAGGAAAAGCTTTTACATTCAATAACCAAAATAAGATTATTTTGCTGTGCAAACATTCAAACGCCTCTGATACGCGACTTTTGCCGGCTCAACTGTGCACGGATGAAAATGGACACAATTCTTGCTATTAAATGGAAAGCATCTTCAATGTACTCCGGCTCAAAAATGCTCTGGCTTCTAGCCGTTTTTTAAAAGCAGTTATGCTTGAAGCTTGCTGCAAAAACATTGCGTGACTTACGTAGCGGTCTTCAATTTAGTAAGAAAACTTGGACCTGTAAACAATCACTGGTTTCGGACTCCAGTACTTGCTTGAGTCCAAGTGCTTGAATACGCGACTTTGCCAGGCCGGCTCAACTGTGCACAGATGAAAATGGACACAATTCTTGCTATTAAATGGAAAGCATCTTCAATGTACTCCGGCTCAAAAATGCTCTGGCTTCTAGCCGTTTTTTAAAAGCAGTTATGCTTGAAGCTTAATTGCTGCAAAAACATTGCATGACTGACGTAGCGGTCTTCAATTTAGTAAGAAAACTTGGACCTGTAAACAATCACTGGTTTGGGACTCCAGTACTCGCTTGAGTCCAAGCACTTGAATATGCGACTTTGCCGGCTCAACTGTGCATGGATGAAAATGGACACAATTCTTGCTATTAAATGGAAAGCATCTCCAATGTACTCCGGCTCAAAAATGCTCTGGCTTCTAGCCGTTTTTTTAAGCAGTTATGCTTGAGGCTTGCTGCAAAAACATTGCGTATGATATCCACTACATTTCAGAGACGTGTGTCAAAAGCCTTCTGTAATTTATTTACATCTTTCTTTCTGTTTCTAAGGCTTTCATGGCTTCATAAAATTTCTGTCTGTGGAATAGTGTTCCATATGTTAATTACTTTGTTTCTTGTCGAGTATGTACATGTACCCAAATTTGTCCTATTGAACTTTTTGTGTAAACCATTGGATTTTGTTCTTGTAGAATGATTATGAATTCGAGAATTTCTGTACAGAAATCATTGAAGTGCCCAAACAGTATTACCATAAGAGAGATACAGATAAGACAAACTACCAGTATAACATAACCTTTTCAGAAGTGGTTGATTAACATAGAAGTGGATTCTACAAAGAATACCTATAGTTTTAGAGATTTTTGCTGCAATATATTCCATATGACTTTTTTCATGTTAAGTGCTGATCTTGAGCAAAACAGATTAGTACAAAAAGACTACATGATAAAATACATGATAGCTTGTTAGACCATTACAGCAAGGCGCCCAAAAGTGTGACCACTTTTAATTTATTCACATTCTTTCGTGCAGATTTAATCCAATCAAAAGCCGTGGATAGCTTGCAGTTGACTTCTGATTGGATTAAATCTACACGAAAGAATGTGAATAAATTAAAAGTGGTCACACTTTTGAGCGCCTTGCTGTAATATAAATTTAAAAAAGCAGAGGACCTGGGACAGATCCTTGTGGAATGCCACAAGTGATACTCATTCTACTGGTCTTTTTATCAACAAGTTCAATTATAACATGATTAGTAGAGCTTTTACTTTGAAACCCATATTGTTTACTTGCTAGAATGTTATGCTTATCAATAAGTACATGTATAATAAGTAAGTAAGTATAATACAGTAATAAGTCGTTTATACATTAACTCCTTTTCAAGAAACTTATAGAAAAATACGGAAGTACAACATTACAACTTCACGCTAATTTGAGTATGTCGATCGTTCAGAAATCCGTGAAGTTGCTGGCATTTTTACCCTGAGGGCTCAGTTTATTCCTTCACAGAATACCTTCGGTATTTACAAACATCATGCTGAAGAGTGTTCAGTCTCATTTGTTTTGTCAGACTTGAAAAAAGATGCAATATTTACTGGAAGGACAATAGCTTAATTCCGCGACTAAGAGCTGGGCAGTTGAATAAGTATCGTTTTGTTTACTGTTTTGTTTGTAAATGCATGAACAAACTCGTCAAAGTATAGGCTGAAGACTTTGAGAATTTGAACATTTCGCCCAGTAATGCAAACACTGAATTTGTAGTTATAAAATCAGAGCGTTTTGAGACCATTAAAATGAGATGTTGAACAATTTATGATGACCAAGATTAGCCAGAGATTAGACTTTTTGCGGTAAGAAGTGGCAACGGAATTACGCATTATCTGCGTTGTAAACAAAAGGAGCGTGTTTATCCTTAACCACCGACCACAAAAGTGAATTATCTAAGGCCTTTTTCTTTATCAAAATGATAGAAAAATGGAGTGAAGATTTTGAATGGCACTTACCCTCGTTTTAATTCAAAAGTGGAAATCTGTTTGCAAGCGGAGTTGACTCAACCGGATTTAATATTTTTGACGTGAGCGCTTCAGTTACATGTATACAAAACGTAGCCTGTGGCATTTTTATCTTAAAGTTTGATCAAAAAAATTCCGTGCCTTTTTAACGCGTCGATTTATGAAATTAACCACTCAAGTTTTGCTTTCGATAAATTAAAACGAAGGAACTGAAGTTATCTGTGAAATAAGCGGGAAATTTCTTTCTCGATTCTCGAAAAAAAATCCTCAAAGTGTATAGACAGGAAATCAGCCTGAGGGTTATTTTTGCCCGAGAAACTTTATTTGCACAAGCAACAGTAATGTTTACATTACATTTTAAACTCTGTCAAAGTTGTTTGCTTCTGTCGCTGGCGTGCTGCACGCTAAACAGTGACTTTTCAAAATCAATCAAGCAGCCAGTTTGTCCCAGAGGTTTTTTTGAACTTCACAATGCAAAAGAGAAAAGTCTCACCTACATCAAGGCGTTTGCGCTCTTCAAGCTCTTTGGAAATAATTATTTTGCCACATTCTTTGTAAACTACTTGGCGTGAATATGTAATGAGCTAGAACAATAGACTGAATAATTATATGAATCCTTTACGACCCCAAAATTTGGGGTACACACTTAAATCGTGTGTGAACTGAGTTGTCGTGAAATATTGGTCTATAATTTGAAAAGACATCTTTGTCAGGATGGCTTTTTAAGTACTTGGAATTTTATCTGTGGTAAAGGTAAGATTAAAAACTTGAGAAAATGCCAATGCTATGTATGGAGCAACATATAATTTTTAGTTTTATAATTCTGCTGTTTATTTCATCTATTCCAGAGCTACATTGGAGATTTATTCTTTATTTTATTGATTTCACTTACAACCTCACTACATGTTGTTTCATATGAGAACAGGAAATTATTGAAATCACCTTTTAAGTATTAATTACTAAATCCACTTGATCTAAATTAGGCGCAATATTAACAAAAAAGTCATTGAAATTGTTTGCAATCACGTCTTGATCCAATACATAATAATATTGTTACGTACAAAAGAACTAGGTAAATTTCTATTTGTTTGCCTTTTCCTAATTAGTTTATTTATTGTATTCCACGTGGATTTTAAATCAGTTCCAGCTTGTTCCAATTTTTTACTATAGTAATTATTTTTAGCAATCGATCCTTACTATTTTTATGAAATAAAAGTATGTAAGCAAGAAATAACCTTGAAGAAAAAACACGTTTCGGATGTCCTGCATCCATCTTTAGTTGCAAACAACAGTAGACTGCTATTTAAAGAAGGTTTTTTAAGCCGATCTGTTTATTCTAATGAGAGAACATTTCGATATACAATTAAGTATAAAAATAAGCGAAAATAAGCCACGACGTTTCAAACTCATCTTGAGTTCATTATCAAGTAGATATGAGTAAAATAACGGTCGAGTTAAGTTTAAATGCAAAAAGAGGTGAAAGAGTATATTAGAATATTTTAAAAGCAGTGTTTCGCGGTCAATAGCGTTCACAGTGTTAGTGCGTGCGGTATTTAATTACCGGTAGGTAAATACTTTTGCGCGTATCGAGTCCGCCTGCGTGTTTAGTGCTGGTTTTCTCTCGCGAATTAAAAGCATTTTGTTCACTAAACAATCCAGTTTCCCTTGGCATTTCTTTAAGACTGAAAACATATTTCTTATGTCAGGACTCTCGACACCGTGGATTTCTTTTAAGTGCTTGCCAATTACTGAGGTTTTGTGTTCATCTATGCACTGATGTAGATGTCGTGTGGTGTAACCCACATAATCAGCATCACACTGATCACATTTAAATGAATAAACAACGCATTGATTGTTCACCAAAGCAGGCTTCTCCTCTTGTAACTTCAGCTTGTTGCCGATCTTAGCACTTGTGTAAACCGGTTGTAGTTCAGTTCCAATTTTCTTCCCAAGATCTTTCAGCTGTTTGCGTACTGCGTCAGCGGATTTCTGATCTTTGAAAGGTAGAGTAATCCGCACGGGTTTGTTTGTTTCTTGGTCAGCCTCAAAGAGGGTTGGGCTACAGAATTGACAAACATTGCAATTGTCGAGTTGACAAGGTTAAGTGGGTACTTGAGCTTTACAAACATCTGTTTGAGTTGTTCACATTCAACTGCAAAAGACTCCTTTGACGATGAGAGATGGTATGCCCGGTTCAGCATGGTTTTCAATAGGGATCTTTTGTAACGTTGATCAACGTGGCTCTGGTAATGAAGGAGTAAGCCAGTATTTGTTGGTTTCCGATAGACGCTCGTTGTTAGTTGGCAGTCTATTTTCTCAATCATCATACCGAGGAACGGCAGCTTGTTGTTCTTGGCAATCTCCATTGTAAACTGTATACATGGATGGCATTCATTTAAGGTAGAGAGGAAGGATGTTGCAGCTGGTACATTGGCCATTGTTGCTAACGTGTTGTACCGTACCGTTTGTTTGCTGAGAAAGCATTCGCTAACAACTGGTTCAACGAAACTCACAACCTTGACATCACGAAATCAGATCTGACCGAACTTTCAACATAAGCCACCAAAGACCAGCTCTTTCAGTTCGAAGGCAGACTGTTCGAGCAAGTTGACGGGGTTGCCATGGGGTCCCCCCTTGGACCTCTTATGGCAAATGCCTTCCTGTGTTCTATTGAGGACAAATTAGAACGTGAGAACAAGTTACCAGGATTTTACAAACAACGAACTGAACTTCAACCTGTTTACACAAGTGCTAAGATCGGCGACAAGCTGAAGCTACAAGAGGAGAAGCCTGCTTTGGTGAACAATCAATGCGTTGTTTATTCATTTAAATGTGATCAGTGTGATGCTGATTATGTGGGTTACACCACAGGACATCTACATCAGCGCATAGATTAACAGATGAACCGGTTTACATATAAAAATACTGTTTGTGTGTGCCGTAAAAATCTTCTAAAGAGAAAAAAACGTTTTCTTTCTTGAATACACATCAGTTTGGAAAATCTGTGGAAAACCAGAACTTTTCAATTCTGTGTTGTTATACTTCTGTGTTCACACAACATGCAAGTCACGCCATCTGTCTGTTCGTGATGAACTATGTTCCTCTGAAATAATTTATATTTGCAAAAAAAATAAGCTTTGGTTAAAAAAAATTTTTTACTAATAAACAACACTTGCTTTGGAACAATTGAAATGTATATTTATTTACGAATTACTTATATTTTATTATTAAGGACAGTGTAAAAAATTTTTGGGGATTTCTCAAGAAAACCCTGTATTCCCAAAGCATTACTACCAACCGAAGCATTTGTTGGTGTGATATCCGTATGGACTTTTTACCAACATATTAAATGTAGATGTAGATGTAGATATAAAGTTGAACTAGAAACCTGAACTTAACAAATAAACTGCTATATCCGACCAGTTCGTTTTACCTATAACTTAAAATGTTCCAATGTTTACAGTGTAACGCGCTCTCTGACAGTAGAAGAAAACTCAACAAGCTGGAAGCTAAATAAAATAATCCTTGACCTTGAAGCCAACTTTAGATGATTTCCTGCCTTCCTGGACTTGAAGTTGCCTTTCCTTGTACCGTGAATGGATTCATTTCACCAAATTAAACAAACTGGACGAACTTCTTCTCAACTTGCGAACTCCTCAACCTTTCAACTTCACTGCACGTGAAATTCACAATTTCGTTTTGAAGTTCGAAATTTGACAACTACATAATGAAATTCTCCCTAAAGTTCGTAGCGAACTTCGCGAATTGCAAACAAACTTCGGAAACCGTTCGTGAAAAGTTTTGTGAAACACAATGTAAAAAAAAAGGAAAAAAATTTACTCAGTCTGCACGGTCTGCACAGTCTGCATGGTCTGCGTTTTATACTGACCGAGTTACAACCAACTGAATTTTTCCTGGTAACAGCCCCAAAAAGATATTTTGGAACCTTTGATAATTTTATTGAGGAGAAGTGATGCACGCTCATATTTAATACCTGCAGCTTAACTGGTTTTGCCGTTTAATTGTAAGTTATCATAATTATTACTTCGCTTTCTTCACAGGGTCATATGAAGACAAACCGCTATTTTTCTCCTTGAAACATGGTATCATCACTATCACTTTAACCGGGGGTGTGATTAGGTGGGTAGAACAATTAATTACTCTTACTGGCTGTATGCTTGCTTTCATAGCAATTAAGTTACAGATTCTGGCATTTAAGGGAAATAGGTAACTTGCTGGAGTACAGTAAACCAGTGAGTAAGAACTTACCGGTAATTTTTTTCAGGAAAATAGCCTAAAAAGGTTCTTACATAAAGAATAATTAACACAAATTTAGGCTATCTAGGTTGTTATTTTCTAGAGAAAAATTTACAAAGCTGCTAATAGAATTTATAGTGGTATTCAGCCTTTTCCTTAACCCTTTAACCGGCAATCGTACAAATGTGTAGGAAAAACACCAGCAGTGATTGAAAAAACTCTAGCTTTTACACATCTGGGCACACGATAGTAATGACTGCTTTTTATGGCAAAGTAATAATTTTCATAGCTTTAAAAGCCAACTAACTGACTACAGCTCTTGATTTCTGTTGCATATGGTTGTTTGTTCAGCAGCAAATCTGAAAATGCCTTTATTTCTACCTAACAGGACAACATCAAAAAACACACATGTTTTTTAATGAAAAAGTAATTCTGACTTCAAAAATATACATTTGCAGCAAACTTCAACCCTATTCCTTTCCGTTCACCAAGGAAATTTCCCATCAATCATTCAGCAGACTCAGCAATTACTATTCGATTAGAGCTATGCTTGGAAACCTGTAATTTCCTCATTGGTGACCGAAAGGGATGCCTGGGAAAAACAGTCATGGCAGCGGCAGAAAGGGCTACCTACCTCTATTCCCTAGTATAATTATTTTTTATAAGTGTCGAGCCACCCAATCCTGCCGGCAAAATGTTGCACCGATTGCATTCTTTTGAAGTCAGAACTCGTCCAAATTGTCTTGGCAGGTCTCGGAATCCACCCACAGAACGGCTAGAGAGACAACTTTACTCATGAACCGCCATCTTTTGATTCGAATATTTTAGGCGTTCCAATCAAGACAAAATCATCTCTCACCTGGCCTGGTGCACGCTACTGGTGATCAGTGCTGTAAATTTCACTTTAAAATGCTGTCCAAAATGAGATTTTGTTAAGATTTGAACACAACTTTGAACTATCAAAGATATTTCTTCTGGAAGACTTCTTTTCTTTTTAAAGTGTATCTTGACGAAAAATAATGAAAAAAACACTGTTGAAAATGGCTTTTTTTAACATGCGCATAACATTTACGGTCTAATAACATAGGCACATTTAGGATTTCTCGACTTTAATAGGGAATACAGTAGTAAACTTCCTAGAGATAATCTTAAACCTATGTACATTCCGTCTCTTGAAAAAAAGCTCACCTAATAAAACGCTGAGGGCCTTTTTTTCACCTGATCACTTTTGCGACCCACAAGATGATGTATTCGTTTTCACCGAAACGTGCATTCTAAAACTCGCTTGTTCTAACTGACATAAAATCAGCTTTTTAACAGTCATAGCTTTGCCGAGATAATACAATCCGTTTTCAAAATAATACTAGATTTTCGATGTAAGACCATCATTTCCTAACCACAAAAACGTTTTTTCTGTGCTTAAACCGTGCCTAGACTGTGCCTGAACTGTGCCCAAACCGTGCCTAAACTGTGCCCAAACCGTGCATAAACTGTGCCTAAACTGTATCAGAATCATGCCTAGACTGAACCAAAACCGTGCCTAAATCGTGCAAGAGAAAATTTCTCAACAAAAGTTCTGGCCCAAAATCAAATTCAGTTGTCAAGACAAACAAGGTTTGTATTTACATTGTGTAACTTTAAAGTAAATTTTTATAATGAAATGAAAAGTGAACAGATTAGAAAACTACATAGAAAGAAGTCAAAAGATACAAATCAATTGCTTACCTTTGCCGCTCGAATAGTACCCTGCCGCTTTCCAAAACCATGTTATTGAAAGCCCTGATTTGTGAAAGCTTTAAGGGCCTGTTAACAAGCAGGTAGGGTAACCCTTACTAGTGCTAGGGTTACCCTAGCAAGAGGGTTAGAAGATAACCCGTGTTTACAAGCAAAAATTCACAGGTAGAGTAACCCTACTACACGGGTCAACTTACACCGGTTACGCTTTAGTTAACCTTGTAAATATAGCATGTAACGGGTAATAATCTAAGCGCCAAAACCGATTTTCGTTTTAGTTGCGCAGTTTTAAACTGTTTATCTGTTCCAGTAAAATCATATTTCAATTTCTAAGCTCATTAACGACCATTAACGTCCCAAGAACAATTTTTTTAATAGTTGGAACGCTTTTGACGGAGAAACTATTAATACTTATGTAATGGAATGACCTCACATATGCCGCGCCAAACATTTTACCACAAACTTTGTTGTAAGAAGCTGTTATTCAAAAATAATTCCATTCCAGTGCAAAAACACAACAAATTGTGAATGAACACGATGTTTCTTAGTCACAATTCGCTGTTTTTGTCGGTATTTTTTAGACATATTTAGCTTCTTGGAGCCAAAATAAAGTTGTCCCGGGAAGGTGAGTTATCCCTAGCACGAACCGAAGTTTGCAGATGTCAATTTCAAAAACAAGAGCGTGTAGGAAATAATTGCCGTATGAAGAAAAAGGGCTACTACCCAACAGCTGACCAGTGTTCAAACAAGTGGAAGCAGCTGAAAAAAAACTTTGTTGAAGTGGTAGATAATAAAAGAGCGACGGAAAGGGGAAGGAAAACATGCAAGTTCTACAACGAGCTCGGAAATATTCTTGGTTTTAAACCTGGTGTTAACCCGGTCGCTACAGCGTCCAATTTTGGACATTGTGAAATAAAAGAAGACAAAAGCAAAGTAAAACATGAAGGCACTGGATTAGAAGAAGGAACGGAGGACCCAAGGCCGACAAAGAAGAGGAAACGGAGTGATAGCGGCCGCCCAAAGGCGTCAAGCGACGCCATCCTGAAACTTATGGAGGAGTGCAAAGAAGAACGAAAGGCAAGTGAAGAGAGGCAATTCGCTTATCTCCAAAAAATTCACAAAGACAAAATAAAAATTTTGTCGGGTCTTTTGGAAATTTTGAAAAAGTGATCTTTTAACGCGACCTAAAATTTATTTGTGCTTCAATTTACCTTGAGTTGGAAGTTTGTGAATTGCATTTGTTGTCGTGTACTGCAAAACTTGAATGACCTTTTGTAAAGTATTTTGAAGAACAAAACCACCTTTGATTGTATTTTTTTATTCAACGGTTTTCATGTATATAAATTAAGGAAAAATATTTTTAAAAGAAAACCTCCTTGGAATGTAATTCTTATTTAACAATTTTCGGTATAAATATTTATGTCCAGAAAAAAAAATTTTCTTTAAAAGAAAACCTTTGTTGAATGTAATTTCTTATTTAACAATTTCCATGCATATAAATTGTGGAAAAATATTTTTGTAAATATAACAACAATTCAATATTGTAATATTGCAGGCTCTTGTACAAATATATCAGCCTTGGATTATACAATCTACAAAAATGGTGTTATTTCACACTTCATACTATAAAAAGCAATAGTAATGATACTGAGTCACAGCCTAAGAAGAATGTTTTTAATTCTATCCCTTTTAAGGGTGGCATTTGTATTGCGTCCACCTTCTTCTTCATTATTATACTCTTCAAAAAAATCATCCCCACACATTAAACAAACATTGTGCAAAGTGCAAGCAACAATGATGACCTTCGCAATGTCATCCAAACTGTCCATTTCAAGGAAATGGAGACGTCGAAAACGCGCCTTTAACAAACCAAATGCCCTTTCAATCACCATTCTTGTACTAGAATGTAGAAAATTGTAGTTACGTTCAGCTTGGGTGAGGTGACCATTATCCCTATAAGGGGTAAGTAGCTAATCTGCTCGATTTTGTTCTATTTGAAAACGTCAACCGCTTTAACCTAAACCGGTTTCGGTTGAAACGGTTGATCCCAATAGAACACAACCTAAATATCTATAACCTTGCAAGTCAAAAATGAAGAAACATCTACGAAAAAAATACCTATGAAACCACGATCCAAATAACAAAATACCAGGTTAAGTCATAAAATAATTATTCTTCCAGGAAAAACTAAACTACCGAAAAACAAAATCATGGGCACATACCGGTAAGTCTGTTGTCTACTTAGAAATTGTTGTGCAGAAACTCTGCTGTTGTGGACACAAATTCTCTCTCATTGTTTTGCGCTGTCCTTTTGAGGTCGCCCCAGAACCGCTCTGCTGAGACATCGCTACCTTCCCACCACAGAAGTCGGAGCAAGTCCCTGTGCTCTTCGGAAATGTAGACCTGAAGAAAGATGGACTCCAGGTCCCACATAAAACCAACTGGCTCTCTGCGAAACCTAAAGATAGAACTCTGGAGAGTGTTTTTTGTTAAGTCTGGTCCCTGGAGAAGGTTCTTGTTTAAAGATTCTCCCTCAAACTCTGCAGCACAGTCAAAAACCACGCAAATTTTTCTCTGTTTCTTTGGGTGGTATATGCCATGATGAGGGATATACCAAACGTTCAGGTAGTGCTGACATGATGGCTTTCATGATCTTCTACATTTGTGCTCTGTTCAGCTCATTCTGCATACCCTTTCTCTATAACACCTTCCATGAAGGCCTCATAGTCTTGTCCTTCAGAAATCTTCCCTTCAATTGCGACAAGTGACAATAAGCCAAGTCTCTGTTGTTTGGCAGGTTTACAGACGAATTGTCGAGAGGATGGGGTAAAACATAATGGCCATCTTCATGCTGTGTAATTCCTTCTTCTTAAATGGCTAGGAATCTCCTGTTCTCTTTCGACAAACCTGGCCCACCAACAGCCCTTTCAGAAAAGTCTTGCTCAAACAGGCTTCACAGGGAGTAGGGGTTTAATCTCTTCCTTTGAGTTGGGGTTTAATAATGAAGCTAAGGTTTTTATTACTGCTGTTGTTAACTTCGTAAGTGACGATACAGTGGCAGGATGCAGCGACTTCTTCTTCTGACATATTGTTTGCAGTTGACTGAGCCAGTGATCCCCAGTCGTAAGAGGGTTTTAACTGCATATGGGTCTTCTTCTTTACCAAATATAACTTCTTTTGGTTTCATAGCCCTGAGGAAGTTACAGCAAAAACAAGACAAATTTCTAAGTCACTTCTATCAGGCATTATTGTTCTTAATTCTTTGAGGACGTGGCCATGCATCTACAACTTCTGGTCTTGAAATTTGGTCTCTCCTTGAGGGGATGTGATCTCTTGAGTAGGGTCTCGTTAGCTCCACTCGAACTTGCTTGTAAATTCATTCCACAGTCAGCCCATTTATCTTTGAAACCAAGATCTCCTCCGTTCCGAGCATTGTGCTGAGAACAAGTTTGGTCTGGACTCCTTTGACTTCTAGTTAGCGGTTGTAACAAAGTTAGTGTCACTTGCATCGTCTAGAAGAGCATAGACCATAACTTGGACTTCTGTGTGGCTCTTATGATGTAGTAACATGGCCGGTACGCTCAAGGAATTTCTCACACCACCACACCAGCCAACAGCACTACACACGTTGCGTTTTGTCTGTTCAACGTGTCTCCTTTCCTCTGCGAGTGGTTTAAGTCTCGTTGTCGGCGTGTGTTTTGGAAACTTACGGCTTTCTTTCGTTAAAATGGCTCATCGTACGAGGCGAGCAACAAACAACAGCACGGCCGCCATGTTGGATGCAACTACTAGTCAGCCTTCATTTTCGTCCCTGTCTACAGTTTCTTCCTCTTCAGTCGTACTTTCTTCACCTCAAGTGGCCACTTCATCCGCCTTCGTTGTTTCTCAGCTCTCTCGGGCTTTTTCACAAGCGTTAGGTGACTTGCTATCTGCTACAGTCTGTAGTTTGGCGGCTCTGCAACAGAATTCTTTGTCGGGGTCTTCAGTTTCGGCAGGAAACATAGCATCGGGCACAACTTCGCCGGGTTCCACTGCAAGTAATCCACCGATATCTCCTCTGTAGGCCTATCCACAGGTAATTCCATCGTGTCCTCTTTTATTTCAACCTACTGCACTTTCGGCAATTTTTCTCTAGCATCTCCATCCGTGTTTGGCTCCCTTGGTGCCTCGAGCGTTGCACCCACGTAGCACCGTATACCTCAGGCCATTCCTTCACACTTCCGTTCTCACCTGGCCCTCAGCTGCATCCACCTCAGTTTTTGAACAGGCCGTTCGTGGTTGACCCGGGTTATTCACCTATCCCCGAGAAGCTGGTGACCAAGATCATGTCGGGGAAGTACATCGACCTCGCCAATTTGCTCGCAGAGAACTTAAAGGCCAGGAGACAGAGCCCCAATCCTATCTTGAAGGCAAACTTCTTGTTTCTTCCTCCAGAAAAATAGTTCAAGAGATAACTGATATTGTGACTTGGGTTGAGGCGTTCACGGTGTACATGTACTCTTGGATCTTCTGCAGTGCTCATCCCTCCAGATGGCAGGACATGACGCAATATAAGCTTCTAATCCTCAAGACGTCACATCAATTCCTTGGCAAGGCCTGGCTTCATTACGACATTGCATTTCGGAAGGATGCAGCTGCATCAGGTTTGGCAGATTGGTCTTGCATGAACCTCGACTTGTACAACTTCCACACCTGTCTGCCTCCACAGTCCCAGACGAGCCAGAGGCCCTCCACTTCAGCTTCATCTTCAAGTTCAGGGGCCTTTTCATCCAATTTTTGCCGATCATGGAATCATGGCACCTGTCTCTGGCCCTTTGGTCAGTGCCAGTTTCGCCACCCCTGTGAAAGATGTGAAGGAGATCACCCACGTGTCAACTGTCCCTTTCTGGCCTCTAAGCCTCACAACCAAGGTGCACGGTCATCAAGCCCACCACGGAGCAAACGCCAGCGGCGTTGAAGTGGTTGCCAGATCGTCCAAGGAGAGGATCGATTATGTAAATAGTGTACAGTCACGTTCAACTTCAGCTCAAAATGTTTCGTTTCCTGTTAATACTGTTGTTTCTTTGGCACCAAATACTTGTTGCGTTGTTGTTTCTTCGACACCAAATACTTGTTGCGTTGGCAAGCCCCCTGTATCAGTTCAGACATCTTCTCCTAGTTCCTTTTCCGTGATGGGTGTTTTACAGCAGGATTTGGTCTCTTCAGCTAGAGTTACCCCAATTGATGCTGTGAAACTTCGGCACAAACTATGTTCTCATCCTGATCAATCCAAAGTGGACTATGTGATTTCAGGTCTCACAAACGGTTTTTGTCTTGGTTTTAACCCTTTGGTTGTGTCTTAAAAGTCTGCAATTCAAAATATGCCTTCAGCGTCACTTCAACCTTCAGTGATCGACCAGTATCTGCTCACAGAACTTGAGAAAGCCGCGTAGCAGGTTTTGTTCTCTATACCTCCTGTTCCAAACCTCCATTTCAGTCGCTTCGGGATTATCTTTAAGAAGTACCAACCTGGAACATGACGGCTTATTTTGGATTTGTCTAGTCCGTTAGGCCATAGTGTCAATGATGGCATTCCAAAAGAACCATTTTCAGTGCAGTACATGAAGGTGGATGATGTTATCGATGGGATCATGTCTTATGGCAGAGGTACACTTATGGCAAAATTTGATGTTGAAAGTGCTTATCATATTATCCCAGTCCATTCCGATGATTGATATTTGCTTGGAATGAAGTGGTGAGGGAAATATTTCATTGATTTGGCACTTCCTTTTGGATTACGATCTGCTCCATTCATTTTTTCTTCCTTTGCGGACTTGTTGGAATGAATCTTCAAACATAATTACAACCTGAACTTTATTTTACACTATTTAGATGACTTCCATACACTGGGTCCTCCCAATTCACCAGTCTGCTAGAACAATATCGATACTTGTGTTCAGTTATTTGAAATTGGAAGGGCCCTCCACTTGTTTGACTGTACTCAGTATTGAGCTGGACTCACTCACACTTTAAGCTCGTCTTCCCCGTGACAAGTTTGATCGCATTGTGGCTCTTCTGGATTCATGGTCTGGAAAACGGCATTGCACTAGGAAAGAGCTGGAATCTCTCATCAGCAATCTCCACACGCATGTAAAGTTATTCCTCAGGGGCGAACCTTTTTGCGGCGGATGATAAACCTATTGTCAGCATTTCAGCGTGATGACCACCCTATGGATTTCCCAGGCACCCAACCTCCATTTAGCGATGCAGTTGTTAATTTCCTCTTAATGCTTCTGGAGAAAAGACCAGGTCATTGGCAAGATTGGCTTCTTCTTTTACGAATTCAACTAGGTCATGGAAAGACACAGCGTTCTCTCTTTTCTTGAGCCTGTCACATGTGGCGACACCACCGTGATCCTGAGTATAGGGCAACTTTGAGGAGATTTCTTGAAGCAACCTTAAAGAGTTTAGCTCTTCCATATGCTGCATAGACTGCATGGCTCCTTCTCAGCGAGTAAGAAAGTCAGAGAAGGGTTGCAAGCTGTGACTATCTCCGGATCCTTCAGTGATCTGAGGCCAATTAGCAAGTCTAGACTTGAGCTTCATCATATCCTTTGTCTGAGTTCCATGCCAAGAACCCCTTAACGACTTCATGAGGTTTACCCGAAGTGTATTTACTAAGAAAGTTGTCCTTTCCTGAATCAACCTTGTTAGCTATCATGCATGGCATCAGGGGCGGATCCAGGATTTTTCAAAGGGGGGTGGCTGTTTACCAATATTTTTGTTTACTATATTGTTTAAGTCACAGTTTTTTATGGGGGAGGGAGAGGGGAGTATCACCCACTAATGTAATACTAACCACTAATGTAATAAATATCAACCACTGATGTAATAAAATGCTAACCACTAATGTAATAACTTTTTAACCTTAAATGTTATAAAAATCATAACCACTAATGTAGTAAATTTGTAACCACTAATGTAATAACTTTGTGACCATTGATGTTACAATCTTAAATCCCAATAACCTTCTAGGGAAATAGAAAAATGTTTGATTTTTGGGAGTTTAAGTTAGCCTGGAGGGGAATCAAAAAAGGTTCGATTTATTGAGTGTTATAGTTATCGGGATTCAACTGTATTTGATTTATAAGATTTAGATGATCATATGGCAAAAAAATCGCAAATCACACAAGAAATGTTTCGGTTGTATTCAACGCCAAAAGGTACCTCACATTCAATTGCCTTTACACTGCCGCTAAGTGTGGAAAAATTAATGTTTACATGAACCCTGGTTGCCTATTCGTGCTGATCCTGTTCAGCTATGTGTCGCCAAAAACTTGAAATGGGTAACTATAAAGTAACAGAATACCACTTTTTTACAAATCCTGGTCTCATTGAGCTGTAGTTATAATGAAAGAAGAAAACCAACAAACATGGCCAGGTATCAAAATGCCAACCCAGTGTTCGTGGACATTTTTCATGAAAATTGTCAACCCTTGTATCAACCTGAGTTTTAATTTGCAAAAAGGGTTACCAGGCAAGAAGAGTTGGCCCAGGTCGGAAAGACTTTTTGGTTAAGCATACAGAGGATTGACTAAAAAACGGTCACCCAAAATCGAATAAATTCTTTTAGGGAGGAAGAGGGAATTCAAGGGAAATTTTGTCGGGAAGAAGAAGACATGGACCCCCATGGAGGCTTTCATAAAATTCAGTTGAATGGGTTCTCATTTCAGCGTCGAGTTTCTGTGTAACAGTGGCCAACATATTTTCTTTCCTGAAGGTAAGCTTTAAAACCAAGTGACTTTCCCTCAAAGCTCAGTTTTTTGTGTGTTTTTGCTACCTTTATAATGAAATAATTTGGATTTTTGGTCACAATTTTCAAACCTGGCGACCATTTAGCTCTGCACTATCAAAGTCGCTGTTGCGTAATGTTTCTACTATTGGACGATTGACGTCAACTGTCCAATGCCGTACCTCCAAAAAATTGTGCTTTTATTCAGAAAGATCAGGCTAGTGGTAACAACATGGGAAAAAGTATGTTCTTCCTTGTTGAACGTGTGTATGTTAAAACATGTTTTTGTCCTTGGGCAAGCATGGGCGACTTACTCTCAACTTGCGTTTACCTATTGCACGGTCATTTACATTGTTGTTGTATTTGATTCAGGCTTTATACAGTTGAATGTAGAACAGTGGATACATGTACCTTCCAATAAAAAGGGACGTTTCAGTTTTCATTCAAAATGCTTCTTCTTTTTACGATTATTGCGACATAACGGTACTTTTCTTAAAGTTTGTTACATAAGTGGTCACCCTGTTATTACATTTGTGGTTAGCATTTTTATTACATTAGTGGTTGATATTTCTTATATTACTGAAAATACTGGAACCAGTATTGATTGCAATCGGTAGAAGACATTTAAAGAAGGTTTTTGAGCCAATTTTTTTTTTACTAAATTTTCGGTGACATCTAGATCTGTTCACCTTCATCAGAGTATGTGAAACCACCCCCCCCCCCCTGGATCTGCCCCTGGGCATGGAAGGCAGCAAGGAATGCCAGTTATTCAAAGTAACTTACACTGAAAACAGGCGGCTCTTGAGATGGCAGCATGCTGGCCCTTTGCTGATTTACAATTATTAATGTGCTTAGCTCTGCTTGCTTCGCTTGCAACTATCTCCTGTAGGGTCGCATCGTGAACTGATCTATTTTCTTCATGAGGAGGAGTCTGCGTTTCGAGATCCTTCAGCTTACATGTACTCCTCACCAAGGGCTTTTTTGCTCATTGTTTCTTGTTTCATGACTATTCTGATGGCTTCCTCTTCAGCATCTGCCAACGCCATATCCTTTTCAAGCTGAAATCTTCTAACATTGGTTTCTTACTCTAAGAACTTCATCTCGACCTTCAACTTTGCTACTTTCACTGCCACATTCAGTCTTCTTGACATAACCAAGGATCTTGATGCCTTTAAAGAGCTAGAAACTCTTGTTTTCTGAGAAACACTCGATTTTGGTAGCTTGTTTCCCTTGCCTAACAGAATCATGCTCTTTCAGACTCTGTCGATTGTGTGAAGTCCCTGGGAAAGCCTCATTCTGTGTTCTGTGTACTTTTTATCACACAGGTCGAAATCATGGTATATGTCATCTTCCTCGTGACGTCCACCTATAACAACTCATTATACACTCGAAGAGCTTCATTAAAATTTTCTTTAATTAAGTCAAGACTATTCCTTTCCTTTTCTAACGTTTGAGAGCCAGGAACAGACTCCAATAGATCGTAAATTTCTTAATTTGTTTTTGAAGCTTAACTTTTAATTCATTTTTCCTTGCTAAATGATGGGATTTCCTTTGTCCATCAAATCGTCCGTGGCCCTGGGGTCCATGCATTTACGGAGGATCATATTGCATACCATGATCACCACGTTCTAAAAAGTTGACTTCAGTGTCTCGCTTTTCAGTTGCATAGAGAATGTAAAAATGTAATAACTAAATGTCTATAAACTTGTAAGTAAAGAACAAAGAAATCTCTTACAAATGAAATACCCCGGTACCTATGAAACCAACTTAGGTATTATATGAAAGCAGAACTATCCATTTTGTAATACATCAACTGCAGTCACGTCCTTGTAGATTAGCTGTGAGAATCAATAACAATTAAACTTAAAATTTTTTGATCTGACCATTTCAACGTGCATGCATTTGTATGCAAATTTCTTGGGTCCACCAACTCGCTTCAAATGTGTTCAAAAACTATGAATGAAAGGCAATACAATTAAGAAAGGCAAAAATAATATTAAGGGACAAGGATTTTATTCAAGAAAATGCTTCATTTGTAATAGTTGTGTACTTCATCGTAGAAATTGAGCTGATTTTGTATGTCAGATTAAAAACAAATCAACATCTAAAATGACAATTACCAAACTTGAGCATTCCTGTAAGCCTGCAATACTCCATTTAAACTTTTCAATTCTGTTGAATTTTGAAGCAAGATTTTGCATTAATTTTGTCTTCTAAAAATCTATTACATGCACATGTGGTTCTAAAAATGCCCTCAATTCTGTATTATGTTTTGTGTTCTGCATGTACATGTATAAAAGGAAATTGCGAAAAAGAAATTCACCCGAAATGCGTGAATTTTGTTTTACATTCTCCCGAATTTTTGCTCCATTTTTCCCATGAACTTGCGAGCAAAAATTCGCAAAAGTACACAGCACTTGAGCAAAAGTCAGTTCGGGAAAACAAAGGACGATATTTCCTCGTATTTTAGTTTCCTTAATGACATTTCATGATATTTCACAATCATGAAAAGAAAATTCGCAAGCCGCTTAACGGCACTTCGGTAGCATTTGAGTTAAGTTTATCATGCGATTGATACGATTGGCCAGTCATGTTACTTATACGTTGTTCGTAACTGGGCGATAAAGTGAATGTTGTAAACTTCTGAATAATAAATTGACTGTATACAATGCACAGCAAAGACGATATATACACACACAAAAGATACAGTGTAGCAGAGTGTTTGGCTTTGGGATTTTTGTACTGACTTCCGAAGCAAGCTCGCAATCGTACAATAACTTGCCATTTTATAAAGACTACTAGCTCCGTTCTTTGGAACTTATTAATTAACTTCTTGTATTTTGCGTGTTTTGTGTCACAGTGAAGAGATGGATACTTCAAGGTTACAGTCATCAGAGGTTAGTGAATCCCAGTTATAATATCCTTGTAAAAGCCCTTGGGGTACTTATTTCAAATTTTTAGGTTTTCCCTTTTCAATCTCTATGATTTTCTGTCAGGTTTACTTTAGGCAAAAAAACCTGGAGTAATATCATCTTTTGTTATTTCATACAATGTACATTGGCTCTGACTCTATGGGTATGCTAATTAATTATGAGGAGGGGTCCTAAATCAAGGAAATACATTACAAAGGAAGATTCAAAAGTAGAAAAGCCTGCATGGTTGCCTGACTCATTTACGGTATAAAGTTTTCAAATTCTAAATTACTGAGATACACAACACAACACATGCAACAATAAAACCTTTTTTTACTTTTTCGTAGCTACTTGCATAGAACAGGACAATTTAGAAAAGGAAAAACATAGATACTGGCTTTGCTAGGTTGCCAGCTTAGAAGTTGACACACACAAACACAGACACGTACGAAAAAAAAAAAAACACAACTGCATGTAAACTATAACTACAACTATGGCATTGATGGAGTCAAATATTTTTAAAACATTTTACTGAATTGATCAACAACTTAGGAGAACTGTTAAACACTAGTGTACTAGTGAAGTGCGGAGCCTTAAATAAATTCTCAGGAGCCCTGGAGCTTGCCTTTTTTAGGTCAGAGCCCTGGAGCACTGAACCCCTTTGGGACCCTGGTTTGTGTTTCTTTACATGGTGACAGCTTGCCTATACATGTA
Organism: Oculina patagonica; assembly: GCF_052425735.1. Taxonomy (NCBI): domain Eukaryota; kingdom Metazoa; phylum Cnidaria; class Anthozoa; order Scleractinia; family Oculinidae; genus Oculina; species Oculina patagonica. The sequence goes on along the minus strand of NC_135770.1, from coordinate 14,319,724 downwards.
AATATTCAAATTTTTTCACTTATTGGCTTTATCAAATGAAATAGAAATATTTTTGCATTGTTAAAGTTTGTTTTATGCCGTTTTTTTGCAAAGCAAGCAGTTCTATAAGTCTAGGTTTTACAATTATTTACACAAAGCATGCAACTTGGGTACTGCCTCTGGAATGTAGCTGAAAAAATACATTTCCTGATTTGCTTTCATCAAGCTCTCGGTCCTCAAAAGGACAGTCTTCGAACAAATAGTCTGTCCTACATTGTAAGTTGAATCTGCTCAGTTTGTGCTTGACAACTTGGTTGAGAGTCAAAAATACTCCTGTGCAATTCTGTATTTGTTGTCTATATGCCTAGGCACAATGGGGGATGCACAATGTGCGAGCCAGCAAGCCAGCGAGGCATGCGAGGCAGACGTGTGAAGCATGCGAGGCATCTGAAAACACACGAGGCACTTGAAAACACGCGAGGCACTAACAACTCGTTCCTAGTTCGCTTTTCTTGTCCTTTTTGCTGTTCGTTCGTGTGCAAGCACAACTTTCGATCACCAGGAGGAGAGTTTTTTCCATCATGAGTTGACTTCTGAACAAAAAGCCTTGATTAATATTAATTGATACCACTAAATGCACTTCTTTATGTATGATCATATTTAACATTTAATAAAATTTTGCTTGGCAACTTGCAGTAGCAAAAAAATTAATAACTTCTCTGTCGTTTATAGGCTTTTGCCCTACATGCCTGGCATATTTGCCTTTCAGGTATTTAAAAGCTAATTATATAAAAGTTTTCTTATACCGTAGTTATTTTTACCCATTGGAATTGGGTTATCCGATCTTTCTGGTTAATAATTGCTTTTATCAGGGTAAGCAATTTTTTTATTATTTTTTATGCCCCGCGTGTTTTCGTTCATGCCTCGCATGTTTTCGTTCATGCCTCGCATGTTTTTTTCATGCCTCGCATGCCTTGCACGTCTGCCTCGCTGGCTCGCATATTGTACACACTCGGCACAATGCACTTATTCGGATTGACCTTTATTCTATATTTACTAAAACTATCAGCAGGAAATGGGTAAAGGTGAATTAGGCACTTTGATATTGTTTCAAGGTGTCTGAGTGTATTTATTCAAAACTAAATTATTTCTTAATCGTAGCTGTTCACAGAGCTCATTTTATGTTTTAAAACATTAAATGACCATCGACGACCCGTAAACACAAATGAGGTAGTTATTGCTTTAATCTGTTGAAAGATATTTGTTATGAACCACAAAATCCTGCACAAAAAATGCTCCTACAGCTAGGTCGTCAATCTACCATACTTTTTTATTGCAACACACAAATAAAAGGCAGTGCGGGAGGATGCTGGTGGTGGTATGAAGGTAACTGGAGATTGTAAGCAGAATTGATCAAAAGACTGTTGTACCAAAAACACTATTAAGGACGCAAAACATATAGCATGCACCTACCTTTACAAATGTAGTTTACCTGGTGCTTTTACACATTTCATAAGGAAAACATGCGAAAAAAAAACTACAAATAAATACAAATACAAATAAAGTTAACTATTAAGTTTCTGAAGGATGTACCCTTATCCCAGCATAACATGTTGTAAGACTAATTTAAATAAACCAAACTTAAAACAGCAAAAAATTTGAATATCTCCAAAATATTTGGGTACAAAGAAGGTTTTTAATCTGTACAATTCATGGTTTAATAGCATGGCATTAAATATTTTAAATATTTTAATTCATGGTTTAATAGCGTTATGGCATTAAATATTTTACTGAATTCGGCGTGACAAATCCATTTATGCACCCTATTAAAAAATGTTATTATAACCACGAATTGTGCTAATTTCTAGCCTGTGACAGCCTGTTCACATGCCAGATTATTTGTGACTTTTGTGGCCTTGGTGGAGAAAGTCAGTAATTTGAGATGAAATCGTTAACAAAGCACAGCAGAGAGACTCTGAGATTCTGCATGAAAATTGATTATTCACTCAAGCGAACATTTTGAATTTCAGTGGTGAGCGGCTTTTGCAGTCAATTTTGATTTAAAAATTCCAAATTCAAAACAACAAATTCGAAACAACACATACATTACCATTTTGCTATGATATGTCTTCAGAAGCCACACAAAGTCCATAATTTCTCTTTGGATTTCTTATAATTGGAAGGTTATTCATCTTGCGACAACTTACAATTCAATGTGGTACTTTTGCTACTTACAGTACAACACTTGTGCTATTTGCAAACACTTGCACTTTCAATACAATACATGTACTACTTACAACATGGTACTTCTACTACCTATAATCTTCTATACTTGACATAATTTATTTATAAATGGATACAAAGTGTTTGACTAGTTTCAAGAAAATAAGGCTTGTTTGAAAACAAACCTTAACCTCTGTTGCTAAGAAACCAGTAAAGATTAAACTATCAGTCACACGATTCATTATAATCATTATAGTTTGGCAAAAATTGAAGATTGGCTTCCAAATGAATTTTTGTTTTCACTACCATAAGCCAGAGGTTAAAAAACAACTATATCAAGCCTCTTTAAAAAAAGATTTGATTTTTATTACTTATACCCATTAGTAGTAGTACATTTAGTTTTTTAGTTCAAAGCCCAACCAAAAACCTGGACTTGACACAACTAGCATTTTGAGGTGTGTTATGAGTGTAAATTAAATGCAACCACAATGTTTGTTGGTTTTTTCGTAGGTTAAAACTGTTGATATTCCACTTACGGACACCACAATTGGAGAAGACAGTGATGATCTACAAAAGATAAAATCAGCTTTTCTGTTGTTCTGTCAAGGAAATACTGTAAGTAGTATTTAATTTGCGGACAGGAAAAAGTGCCTGTAGCTCAAAAACTCTCTTTGGCCTGATTAAATCTTTGTATTATATGCAGCAAAATCCCACAAAAATTTTTTTTTGGTAAAACCATGATTTTTAATGAATTTTTGTAGTGGGAGTTATTTAGCAAAAGTCCCTTAGAGTAAACCTGGTCTAGCCCTTTGAAGCAACAAGACGTCCAAAAATGACATCACAAATTTGCTAGACCCAGATCCTTTAGAACTGGATCTTCGTCTCAGTCACGCTTCTCACAGGAGCTTTTACAACTTTGAAAAATTATTCATAAAAAGTCAGGGTTTCAACCGAAAGCAATTGAAAATATTTTCCGACATCATGATAAGGGAAATATTAATATTTACGGTGGAAATTTAGAACATATCATTTGTGTTATTTTTGGTTATGCTGTAAATACCCTCAAGGTCAAAATGAAAGGTCAAGTAGTTTGTTTCCATCTGAGGTGCTTTAATTTGAAAAGGAAGTTTTGCACATTTGGATTGACAAACTATTCAACAATTCCAAAAATTAATGAATTGCATGTTCATAATTTTGCTATCAAAGCCCTGCTATAATTGAGTTTTTCATCACATTTCCAAACAGTTATAAGAGTGGTATAAATATGACGTTAAGTGAAGTATTTTTCACGAACTTCGAGGTGTTTGGAAATGAAACACACACACAAGTGTTAAATATATCTTCTCTGTCAAAGCTAGAAATCAGGAGGAAACAGAGAAACTAAATCATGAAAATCTGCTAAGAACAGATATCCAAATCATTCAGTTGCTCTGTTTTCTGTTTTCTAATTGAGCCAGAACAGCTCAAATAAGAGCACTTAATCCTAATTTCCTTTGTTTTGATTTGATGAATTGTTAATGCATTTGAGAAATCTTGCCCAGTCTCATCTGTATAAATTACTCTGTTCACCTTCATTTTTAAAAAATACAGGATGAAGCTCTGCAAGTCTGCGAGATATCAGAAAGTGCTGAATTGGATAATGTTGTGTTAGCCCTTAGTCAAGAGGTGATTGATGATTTTCCTGTCTCAGATCCACGATGGGCAGAATCCATTCCAGCAGGTCAGTGTGCATGCATGCTTACTAAATGGAAAATTCGCCAAGCTGTAAGCAGCTGCAGTACTGTTTCTTGTTAATAAGTTGGCATATACGCATAGCTGTATGGTTTAATTTTGCAAATTATTCTCCTTTGTTCTGGCGTATTTTGACCATATCAATCATAGACAGACTGTTTAGCATGAAAATTTTACCGAGATACATGTACATGTAAGTTATAGAAGGAGACAAGGAGGCCAAATACCCGCCTACATAGTTTTTTTCCAGAACACTTGACAACATCATTTTCTAAAGATAAGATGTTCTACATGACACGAGCATGGGACAAAGGTAATAAATAATCGGTAATAAATAATAAAGGTAATAAATAATAAAGGTAATGAATAATAAAGATAAGATGTTCTACATGACACGAGCATGGGACAAAGAAAAATTCTGAGTCCCCGACGGGAATCGAACCCATGGCCTCCCAGAATACAGGAATATTTATTACCGAGCTTAAAATTTACCATCTTTATTATTTACTGCAAAAACTTGATGAATTCGACATTGCTGATCCTAGCAGTATTTAGGATGCGTGTCACATATCAATCAACCTAGTAAAATGGCCCAGCTCACAACGAGTCTCTCGTAGCTCAGTTGGTTAGAGCGCCCAACCGGTATTCTGGGAGGCCATGGGTTCGATTCCCGTCGGGGACTCAGAATTTTTCTTTGTCCCATGCTCGTGTCATGTAGAACATCTTATCTTTATTATTTATTACCGAGCTTAAAATTTACCATCTTTATTATTTACTACAAAAACTTAATGAATTCGACATTGCTGATCCTAGCAGTATTTAGGACGCGTGTCACATATCAACCTAGTAAAATGGCCCAGCTCACAACAAGTCTCTCGTAGCTCAGTTGGTTAGAGCGCCCAACCGGTATTCTGGGAGGCCATGGGTTCGATTCCCGTCAGGGACTCACAATTTTTCTTTGTCCCATGCTCGTGTCATGTAGAACATCTTATCTTTATTATTTATTACAGAGCTTAAAATTTACCATCTTTATTATTTACAACATCATTTTCCTTGTTTATTTTATGAAATGAGTGTCCTACATGTAAAAGGTAGTGCAAGTGAGAAATACAGTAAAAACCCATGAGTAAGAACCTATTGTTTTCCAGGTTAGCCTAGACAGGTTCTTACATAAAAGAGTTATTAACACGAATTTAGGCTAATTAGGTTCTTAATAGGTTCTTAATTTCTGAAAAATAATTTAAATGTCAATGTTGTTATAGAGATTTTATTGTTATTTGGCCTTTTTCTTGTATAGAATTTGCATACCACATAGTGTTTACCGTATTTATTTGATTAAGCGCCCAACCTCGTATAAGCGCCCACCTCGAATAAGCGCCCACTCTGAAGGTAGGAAAAGTTAATAAGTGCCCAGCCTCGAATAAGCGCCCACTCTCAAGGTCCAAAAATTTAACAAGCGCCCAGGGCGCTCAATCGAATAACTACAGTATGTCAAAATGAAGCACTTATCATATCATAATCAATTTTAGAAATTTAGAACCACGCATTTCAAAATTTTAGGCTAAATAGGTTCTTATAAAAATGGTAACTAATTTGCAAATTTTAGCCTAACAGCTAGGTTCTTAAATGTTAGGTTCTTACTTGCGGGTTTTTACTGTAGGACACATCAACATCAAGCAAAATTCAACAGATTTTCTTCATGTACATGTATGAAGTAAAAAATGAATGTAACATCCCATACATTTTGCTATTTTTTCTGCAATATAAACACGTAAAACTTTGTTTGTGACTTAGTTGCTGTTAAACTGTAGTCTTCCTATCAAGTCATTTGTGAGGAAAAAAGAGACTGAGTGGGTCACGGAATTTATCACAAGCTACTTGGCATTATGTAATCTTTTGTTGGCGTACAACTGTATTTCAGAACAATCAGAACATACAGCTTTTAATCACATCAGTTCTTACAAGTTGCAGTACATAAACATTATCAACTCATTCATAAATCAAGAAAGAAAAAATGGAAGTGGCCAGAATTCACCATAATTTGCAGAAGTTTTGGGTTACTTTTCTTCACCAAAATAGGATATCAAAGTACTTTGATTGTATATAACAAACTATGGGACACAGTTATGGTACAGTATAATTTGTGTGTCTGTTGTATTAGATTCACAAATTCTTGCCTAAATTAGCTTGTAAATCTGATACAACATACAAATGTAATAATTGATACTCATTATGTAAACATTATAAATGTTTATTGCTAGCTTGTGTTTAATGTACGTTATAAGTAATGTCACAGCACGAGCTTAGACTTATCAAAAACTGACATGTTTTAACAGGTGGCATATCTTCTTCAACTTCGCTCATCATCCTTCATCAGCTACAAGACAAGTTAAAAGCTCACTCCTTTATGGTAGAATTTTTGAAGAGTGTTGGCCTGTGGGGAAAGGTTAGATTTTTTGCAAATGCACTGTACATTTATTTATTTTTTTCTTTGCAACTATTAATCAGGATGATGTTAGACAGTGTCTTGTACTTTCAGCAATGTTGACTTTCCAGTATTTACTACTGTTGACTATCCATCATGCATTACCAAGTAGACAACTCAAACCACTGTACATGGCAGGGTTGTGTGCATCTTAAAGGGAAACAAAGGTCTAGAAACATTTTACCTTAAATAAAAGCCCATGTGTTCAGGACTTCAAAAATAGTTGTCGTTTGGTGAAGTGCTGGCTTGATTTTAGCAAGAGGGCTTTGAAATCATTCAAAATTATGGTTTTCGAACACTGATGGCCGCCATCTTGAAGGTTAGGAATGATATCAAGGCTATGATGTAGCATTTAAATCAAGGCTGGTTTTGCAATGACCCCAGATCTTTGGTGCAAAACTATTATCTAAAGCCCAGAATATTATGGTTAGATCGCTGCCTGGCTGCTGGCTGTAGCAGAACATACAAAAAAAACTAAGGGATGGGTCACCTTTCACAAGTTCCTGAGGGTGAAAAAAATCGAAAGTGGCACGCCAAGACAAAACGAGAGGGTAAATTCGGTAAATGACCGAAGCCTGGGAACCGTTTTCTCTGTTCTAATTATTTTACCACAAATTATAAAATGACCTTGAGAAAGATCTTCAGGTACATGTACGTGTATTTTTTACATGTAATTTGTATTTTGCATCCTCATGATAAGTAGTATGTGGTATTCCGAGTAATAACAAATATTTTTAAGTGGATATTCTAAATTTGATCCTCAAATCAGGCACAAATTTCAGACAGTACCCTAAACACCTGCAGATAAGCCACACCCTAAATTAAGCAACTTGAATTTTGGAAAAAAAAAGTTTTTTTAAAGTAAATAAAAGAAAGTTGAGTCTTCTTCATGGAACGTAAACTCACTAAAGACCACTAAACATTGAAATGGAAAATACTTCAGTCTTACCCACAATTTCAGCTCTTAAATATAATGAACACCACTTTGTTCATCTTTTTTACTCGTGAATGTAATGAAACGAGTATTGTTATGCAGGGTTGGAAATTAGCGCTCGCTCCAGGGGGGGTACTCCGGGATCCAAGTGACGGGGATGTGCGAAGGATTTTTTTGGGGTCGAAATTTTTGATTCCGGGATTTTTTTGGGTAGGAGAATTTGCCAGGTATTTTTTTGGGTGACTTGATTTAAATAGGGGATTTTTTTGGTTATTAAAATCAAACTAAAGTGCCTTGGCGCGGCCTGGGCAATTTAGGGGTAATTAGACTAGGGATTTTTTGGGTGTTTTTTTTTTGGTCCATGGATTTTTTTGGGTAATGTCGGGAGACTTAGGGATTTTTTTGGGTCCTGAGCTTTGCCTCCATTCGATCATCCCCGTCACCTTGATCCCAGAGTACCCCCCTGGGGCGCTCGCCCGCTCGCCCAGGCGAGGTTGAAAACTGTCGCGCGAGTACAAATCACGGATCACTCGCCCGGTTTGGCGAGTACGATTGTCATATCCAGAATATATTATTCAAAATAAGCGAAACTTTTACTTCCCACTTTAAAATAATCTACACTGTCCACAAACCGATAGCTTACCAACATTTTGAAATCTCAAACAAAGCTGTGTTTGCGTTCGTAAACAGACAAAAATGGCTTCCGTTTGGGGCATGTTACATGACGGACATACTTGTACAAAGTAATACCTCTGGTCAAAAATTCACTGACTCATCCACCGAGCCGTGAAACGCAGCAAGATGGCCATTTCTCGCCTCTTTTCCTGTACAATTTCGCTTGCAAACAACAAGAATTTGGAAATACGTATCAAATAAAACTGTTTCAACTTTTGAAGTAAGTGTGCTCGTGTATTTATTGTGGAGTAAGGTCTATATTTGGCGATTTTTCATTGAAGAAATAGATTGCAGTCTGTTTTGCGATCGACCACCAAAGTGGCACAGTGAGTATCATTTAAACGTGATTAAAAATTGAAGTTGTATATTTTTGGGGAGGGGGCCTAAATTTTTCTTTTTTAATGGAAGAAGACTGGGTGAGTGAAAATTGATCTGGGCGAGTGCAATTTGAAGGTCACTCGCCCGGATGGCGAGTGCTCCGAAATTTTAGTTTCCAATCCTGTTATGGTTATGGAAAGTCATATGCAAATTTTCGGCCGGTCGGTCGATGGGCTGTTAACTTTAATTTATGAATAATAATTTATGCATTAAATTATATATTAATTTTTCTTGTTTTTTTTTTTTAACCGGCGACTCCTAACATCAACTATGTTTTTGAAGACCAAAGCCCTAACCGCTTGACAACTTCGGCGTACTTATCATTTGGGCTAAAAATTAGCATATAGATTTCTCTGTGTTGTTGTTAGTACGATGACCGATACCGTAGGTTCAAAGTTAAATGGCTTGTATGTAAAGCTTCTTCGAATGGCTCGATTTATAGCTCTTTTAAAGAATTTCACATGACAAATAGAAGAAATAATCTTAGAGAAAATATGAAAATCTTCGAAACACTGAACTGACATTCCGTGTTTTGATCGAATTTTTAGATTTTCCAGACACAAACTGTGGACTGCGACTGTGTTGGGTATTAAAAGGTTGATTTCAGGACAATTGTATGAATAAAGTCCAATTTTAGCAGTCTCTGAATGTTTAATAGTTCCAAGCGTATTGTATGATAATCGATAGTCATGATACGTAAATAATTTATCATAAAAAAGCTCGCCAAACTGACAAATTTTGTTGCCTTTTAATAATATACTGTATAGTACTTGATTTGAATCTCTACTAGATTCATAAAAAAAGGAGAAAGAAAAAAAGACGTCGTTTAAAATTGTAAAATAGATTGTCGTAAAAAAAAATTAATCATCCCTGCTGAGAATCGAACCCGGGCCGCTGGACTGGAGGGCCAACGCATTGCCACTACACAACGCGTTACCAAGCTTGCACTTCATGGTAGAAATAAGTGTTATATAACAAAGGCTTTTGAATGGATTACCCGCGTCCGCTGTAAACACAAGGAACCAACGTGATCATATCTCCCTTCAAACAACTTCTATACTAACATGCCGCTCACAAAAAGACAGAATCATTTCATAGCTCTACACCAATACATTTAGTATTCTCATTCACGAGTGGGCTAACAAAGCGCCTTTGATCTGGTATTTGTTGACAGGTATTTCTTCATGAAACACAGTTTTTCAGTCGATTTTTGTTTGACAACAAGAACGTGCGTTTGAAAAAACGTTCATAGCTTAGTAACCAGGCATTTAATCGACATGAAAATGGGACTGGGGCAAGAACGATCAAGGAAAACAAGATAGAGGCATTCAGGTTTTGTTGCTATCATATCGTTAAAAAGAGATTTGGGAGCCCTCTATTCGAGATAAACTTGTTGCATCAAGAGATTAATTCCGTAATCAGTTCGGCAAATTTGCACACCAAAATGAGGAAGAAACAGTAGGCCAAGATCCGCATCTACAACGTGAATACTTGTGGTATTTTCTCGCTCGCTCATGGTGTATCAATAGTTTCACCCGGGGGGAGGGAATATGGGGGAACTCCTATTTGAAACAGAGGGGGATGCTTGTCACAAATTTTGAAAAGACCCTAAAAGAGACCAATCTGGGTGTGGCTCAAACTTTTCTTGAGGCCTAAAAGATACCAGAAAACTAAGAATAGAATTTATATTATTTTGTATATTTCTTTGTTAGTGACCCTAAACAAGACCATTAAGGCTAAAAATGTTGGTGTTTTGCCGAGAACACCCTAAGCGAGACCAAAAATTTGAAATTTACAGCATCCCTGTCACTTTCATATGCGAGTCCCCCCCCCCCCCACCCCCCACCCCGGATTTCCACCTTTGCCCCTTTTATCAAGGCCGTTAAAGAGTTATTTTTTTATTCACCTATTTATTTCTTTTTACAAATCGAACTATTTTTGTGATCCATTTTTATTTTAGTCGTGTAATTTTACGAGAAGTTTTAGCTTTTTATAGTTTTTAATTCTAGTGTAAATATTGTAAACAATAATTTCTTTTAATCTTTTAGTAATGTAGTAATTCTAAGTATTTTTTTGGAAGACAAAGAGCCACCCTGGGAAGCTCTTCCAATAAAGCCATTATTATTATTGTTATATTTATTCTGTTTAATATATAGGCCATCGTTGACACTTCAAACAGCTTTTAGGGGCTGTCAAACTTGCAAAAGTAATGACTAGTACTCCCTTGTAGTTTCATGTAATATTAATTTGCATACTTTCCCATAAAAGTGTCAATTAATGAAAAATTTTGGCACCTTTTCCAAATGTTCCTGCACATAAGCTGCACCCACGCTTCCGAGGAAAGATTTTTGGAAAAAAAGTTACAGCTTATCTGTGGGTTTTTACGGATTTTTATTTTATTTTGTCTCAGGAATAGTAACTAAATCTAAGAAATTCTCCCATCTCCTAGGGATATTACACTGTTTATTATTATTATTATTATTATTATTATTATTATTATTATTATTATTATTATTATTATTATTATTATTATTATTATTATCATTATTATTTGATACATGTACTTGGATAAAGACAGTTCGCCTTTCTGATCCTTGGGTCATGCAATTGATATTTCCAATATTACGTATTTTCCTTACTTGGAACAAAAGGCAAAAAAAGAAACTGCCACTAATAATAATAATAATAAAGACTTAATTTAAAATGAGGGTAACACTAAATAGCAAAGCTAACAAACCTGTGGCCCTCCCTAAAAATTACACTAGAATATTATAAAAACACTATATACATTGAAAATTGAATACGAATATGCATAATAGTAAACGATATATGAAGCTAAAAAGTTAAAACTATACAATAAAATGATGTAAAAGCTGCTGCTCCGAAAACACCCGATCTCTGAGAGATTCTTTAAAGGGCTTCGGCTGTTCGATTCGCCTTTTTGAGATAGGGAGAGCATTCCAAAGGCGGGTGGCAGAAACAGAAAAAGTGCGCCCGCCTTCTGTCTCCCTTCTGAATTTCGGGCAGCGCAAGTTAAAATAAGCGTAGCGAGTGCTTCTTTTGTTTCTCTTTACGGGAAGCCAAGCGTGAGTTCTATTCAAGGAGGAAGCTATTCCTACCATTTTCAGCTATACTTCTCAAAAGAGAGTCCATCAAGCTAGTATTGAGCTACACTGTAGCAAGCGTTTTTTTATCACTGAACATGAGCCGATCAGCTAATGGTTTGTGATGGCTTAATTTATATTTTTGTACATAGAATAACAAACCTCTGGCGCCTGGGATGGTGAGTCGCAAAGTTTTATGTTTACGAGAAAATGCAGGACAAGAAGAAAATAAAATACACTTTAAACTCTGATTGGGTTAAACTATTTGTAATCAGGTGAAAATCATAACACAATGATTTTTGCGAAGGTCATCAAAGTTACAACGTTAATGAATAATAAAAAGTTCTTTTTATAACGCCAAAATCCACTAATTGCCCATGGCGCTTTACAATAAAAATATTAATAAAATGATGTTAAAAAGTTAAAAACTCCAAAAAATTTAAAAAACGGATAATGACAAAATTTGTTCAATTGTACCTAAAGAATAAAATAATTAAAACCCTGTTTAAAAAAGTATGATTATGTCCCTTAAAAATGTCAATAGAAGGACTTAATCTAAGTTCAAGTGGGATCATGTTCCACAGTCTTGGGACTGCCACAGCAAACGTTCTCTCTCCATATGTTTTTAATTTTGCTTTGGGGGTCGCTAGAAGGTGCTGTGTAGATGATCTTAGAGAAAAGTTAAGTTCCTATTTTTTTCAAAGAATTACAGACAACATATCTTTCTTCATAATTCTTCGTATGGAATTACCATTTACATGTAAGAAAGGAACGCTACTGAAGAAAGTCCAAAAATATGAGTCTTTATTATGCCATAACTGTAATAATAATGCGAATTTCTTAAAAACCATACAAAGCATTAAGCACATGGACGTTTTTTATCTGTTGACACTGATTTTAATTCTTATATCTAAACTCCCCTTTAGTTGTTGGGGTTTTTTCTATTCTGGTCACGTGACTTGTCAAATATGGCCATGTTTTGAAACCTTTGAAGGACTCTTCAATAGAACTAAGTTGTGCAAAAATCTCATCCATAGGAGGTTCGGTTCCAAAATTTGATGGTCAGAAATCTTTCTTATCAACAAAATTAATTGGTAGTTAAGAAGGACCCCCCCCCCCCCCTTAATAATGTTGGCAAGAGGTGATGTATACAGTAAGTATAAGAGAGGACCAAGAACGGATCCTTGTGGTACGCCACGTTCCAAGAAACGTCGAGAAGATCTGCAGTTATTGACGTTAACAAACTGTGTGTGTGATGTTAAATATGATTTTAACCAAGAATTACTGTTCCTTTGATCCCAAACGAGTAGATACAACTGTAGCCTTGATAATAAGGAATGGTCTACAGTGTCAAAAGCGGCCAATAAACAAGTAGAAGTAGAATAACAGAGTTATTGTTGTTGATAGCAGTAAGAACATCATTGCGAACTCTTACAAGGGCTGTCAGTGCTGTGAAATCTTTTATAGGCAGATTGAAATGTCTCACCAAGGTGGTGCTTCAATATGTGCTCGTTTAATTGTGAAGCAACAGCTTTCTCTATCAGCTTAGACACAAATTTCAGATTTCAGATAAACTACTCTAATTTAATATCTGTCTGATCGAAATTCGATGAAGAAAAATCTCTTTTAAGCTCAGTAGTCAATGTAGAAATGTGAGCAAAACTCAAACATCTGATTTGCTATGAGTGCATTCAGACATTATAATAGGCTTCAGCGACAACTAATGTTGCCATAGCATCCTTGTCAGTTCTACCTTTTTCAAGCAAGTTTTTCTTGTCGTGTTCAACGCAATAAACCTTTCACAATTTTTTTAGGATGAGTTGGTAGCCTTAAATACATGTAGAAGCTACAGGTTGAATGATTTCCGAGAAAATCCACTGGGAAAAAAAAACTTAATTAGTTTTTGTCTGGCATCGCATACAGTCCTTTGAAAAAATTGTTTTACGTTGTGTTTAATTTATTGGTCATTTTACCACTGAAAGAAAAATTGCAATGTTCTACTTTTCTTCTCGAATTGTCTCCTACAAATTCAAAAAGAACAACAACACCCACCATTTTTGACGCATTTGTGAACTGACAAATCGCTTGCATGCAGGTTCCGTAAAGTAAATCTCTGTATCAAGGCCTTTGCAAAGTACTTGAAATTTGCTAAACTGTGGTCCTTAAAAGTCATTGAATTTTCACCGGTGACACCTGAAACTGCCAATGAGGAAGAAGTATGTGTTAATATATGCATGTTGCCTTCCTTCCTGGGAATGTTTTGATTGTCCCACTGTTCTGTAAAAATAAACCAATCACACTTTTTCTTTTGTGGAGGTATTTAGAGATTTCTAGGGGTCTTTGAAAGAAGGTTTTTAACATAGAAATTCATGTAGTTAAAAGGTAAATCTGCACGAATGCACTAATTCAAGTTCAAGGTCCTAAAGAATGGGAGTGACTAGATTTTTCGACAATAATGGGTTAAAAATGTCTCCTTGACTTGTTGCAAGGACAATTTGCAGGAACTCATTTGGAAATTCTATATCTAAGCCTAACATCATATGCTTACCTCTACGGTAAGATTCTTGTAGATCTTGTGGTGCCAAGTTAAAACCACAAACTAATTAAATTAGAGTTTGAGTTGTCACAGCAGTTCTTGTTTAATTTTGCTGATTAAAAAGTATAATCCAATGATGTAAATTTGCTATATGACAATTGTTATTCAAATATTACTTAACTGTAAATTTAACATTTGTTACTTTTTACTCGTGAATGCATAATGAACGAGTATAGTGGGGGAAGTTGAGCCATCCGTCCATCCTTCCATCCATCGTTGTTAACATTATGCAAATTAGGTATGCTCACGGGCGCTTAGCTTTCTAAATTTCGTTTCCCTCGACTGTGAATAAAAATACAGCTTTACAAAGGTATCATTTCAAAGAAATAAGTGTAGAAAATACTTCACCCCTGTAAATGAGAAACAATCGTTTCCCAAACGATGAAATATTGCCTTTTCGCATATAATAATCGCGAACATTCGGAAACGATGACCAGTGACTTTATGTATATGTTATTGAAAGACTGGAAGGTTTGAGCACGGCACGATTTATTAAAGGATAATCAGTAAAAGAGTATCGAAACTTTATACAAGACAGATATGTATATAATATCCGTGGGAAAAAAATAAGGAGGAAAAAAGAATTTTAGCCACAGGGTACGAGAGTCGATCCCGCGCTTTAGAACGTAGAGCTGTACCACTGAGCCATCGGTTTGATAAGCAATCAAAAATGACGAAAAGTAATTCTTATACTTAAGCGTCCTGTTATATGTTCACCCTCTTTAAATAAAGTTGATTATTATTATTAATCCCTATAATGAATATTTTCCATCGATACTATACTGTTCAAAGGAACGATTCAAATATATCTAACGCATTCACGAGTAGATCATAGACCTCTTTGATTCTTCCAATTACCAGTGTAGCTGTATGTAATGTAAACTGCGTAGATATCAATCACTCGCATGAAAAAAAGAAAGAAAAATAATTGGTTTTACACTTGAAAGCAAAACGATTACCATCAAAGCTAAAATTAAGATACTGGGCCCTGTAGCTTAAAAGTACACTTCTAAAAATGCAACATAAAAATAATAATAATTTGACATGCATCTATAGTTCATGTATGGGTCGGAGTTGTACATTGAACTCGGTTCTTTGAATTAAACTTTGAACCTGTCGTTTGTTGGCCGACGGTCAGCTGACTGTTGGCCAACAGTTGGCCAACTGGTTATTCTGATAGCATTTTTTTACTTTTGCCGATCTGGAGACCCAGTTTACACTGACAAATCAGTAAATTGAGTTTCTTAACTATGACAGTTTTCTATTCTTCAAGGTTCTCTATCACTCTTTTCTTTTGTTTAGCACAATAATGGACATACAATGTGTTACAATGCAAAACACGAGAATCATTGACATTGATCAAAAGTCTGGTACAAATAGCAATTTTTATAAGAATGTCTGCATTTTTCTTACAGCTTGGCATTGTGACCTCCAAGGAGAGACCATCACTGACATGCCATCTCATCTGTGAACATGCTGAGAAGCTCAGTGCAGCTATTGCCTTGTGCAAGATCAATAAAACGTGAGCATATTATACAAGTACATGTATACAATAATTATACATAATTATTATTACCGTAAAACATGACCTGAAAACTTGTCCACTTAATGGGAGGTTCAAAATGTGAAGTTTGTATATGGCTGGGACCATAACAAAATGTCTACTTACAGGATGTGTCCACCAATGGCATGACAACTTCCTGTTGATTGAAGTGTGTGACCAAACTTTTGGGTTCATAAGTATTACTTACAAACACTGTACATTATTAGTCACTCGCGCGCATACAAATGTGAAACCGTTAAAAAGCCGTTTTTTTTATGCCATGATAACAACCGAAGAAGACCGAAGATTCTCAGTCGAAACGTCTTGAGTACATTATGAGCGTTGTTTACGCTCAAATAAGTCAGCGTCAGAATTTATAAAGAGTATTACTGTACATACTTCATTGGTTCGTTACCGCCAACCAGTTAGCTTAGTTGGTAGAGCTCTGTACTACCGTGTGGGAGGTCTCAGGTTTGAGTCCCAGACCAGATGAACATTCAGGGTCTTGAAATAACTGAGGAGATCTAGAATATGCTGCCTTTGCAATGACATCTACAAATGGTTAAGTATTCTAGTTTTCTCAGATAAGGATGATAAACTATAGGCCCCGTCTCCCTCATCTTCAGTGTTACTGTCAACAGGGGATGTAAAAGAACCCACCCACTTATCGTAAGAAGTAGGGTATGGAGTTCCCGGTGTTGTGGTTTGGTCTTTGCCCACTGTCCTGTGTACTGTGAAATGCTCAGAGATACTGTATAAGCTACTTTGCAAAATCCGATGGTAAACAAAGTGATGATGCTGATGATGTACCCAGAGATTTTTTCAGAGTCAGTGTTACAAACATGACAATAATAGCACGTTATCGTCTTTGACATTTTACCAATTAAAATGCGCTGAGAAAATATCAAAATTCGTTATTGTAGTGCATTCACAATGCATGCAAATCTCTTGAATTCACTGGACTACTAGGCGTACTTTGTGCCTACAGTGTTCCCAAATCGTGCCTGAACCATGCCTAAATGGTGCATAAGCCGTGCGTAAATCTTGCCTTAACTGTGCCTAAATTGTTCGTTCGCCGAAGCACAAATTTCATGCACTGGCAGGATGTTACAGTCGTGTACGGTCATTGTGTGCATTTGTACCCCCACGGCATTGCAGTCGTGGTAGCTGTAGCTTACATTTTGTTGGAAAACATGGCCTGCTGCCGCATTGTCCAAAATCCCCTGACTAGAACATAAATAGCCCATTTAACAGTTCTGTGCTTAGTGATCAGGCCTTTGAGCAGAAGTGACGCTAGAGGCGACTTTGTTGTGATACAAACTTTGCTTCTTTCAAATGTAAACTTTCCTGTTTTCATGCTAACTAGTTGCCAGTCTCCATTATCACAAGATCAGCTAAAACCTCGCTTTCATGCAGACGCTTGGTTACATTTCACAGAACTGTAACATGGTCTAATGATTGTGTTGCAAGTTGTGAGAATATGGCTATTCGGTCCCAGGCCTCCTTTCTTTTCCCCTGAAAGAAACCCATCAAAATTATCACAATTTCGTGTTAAATAGGTATCAAGAGGTAGTGGATGAAAGTATTAAACTTGTCATGAAAAAACGGCAATTGACATCACAAGCAAGAGGGCTCACTGAGCAGGATCTTTTCTTCAGGGAGGTATGTTTGGGTATTCTTCAAGCTTTTGTTTTCATTGTATTGTCAGAGACATGTCTACAACAAACAAACTTACACTTGGCCAAATTTTACCACAGAGGCACAGCTTTTCACATTGATGAGGATGGTATTTCTATTATAGATAGCTTGCGTTGTAGCAAAGCAAATGATGCTATCAATGAGATAAAAATGACTGCTGCTCAAATACATGTAGAGTTTTTAGTGTAAAGGTTAGGTATTAGTTCATGTATGCCTCAGTTAGCCGTGTAATTGACGCATGTTAAAAATTTCTAAACAATTCATGTTTGAAAATCTTTAACCAAAGTGTAATGAAATCAACTTCACTTTGTGCATTGCAGGTATCAGTGATTGCTGATATATTTGAATGTCTTCTGTCTTATGAAGAATATGTGTTCAGAAAGCAGAAGTCATCTGTAACCCACCTTCAAACAGTTTTAGCAGTAAATACAATAGTGCAGGTACATGTATGTTTGCAGTCACTTACAATGTATGTCACTACAGTGTAAACTAAGATTAATTTTATGCCTTGCATGAATCTAACTACTCCTGTAGTTTTAAGCAAGTGTTTCAAAGGTATATGTCTTGTATTTTTTTTAAGGAAATGCTTCAAGAGGCATGGCATTACAGGCAGACAAACTTTACAGTATATCAGCCAAGTGACACTTCCATAGAGTTCAACACTGAATTGGTGCCGTGGACTGGTAAGATTAACTTCATTAGCAAAATATATGCATTAATCTTATAATACTCGCAAAATAGCAACAGCTAATCAGGATGGGTAGTAATGATAACAGTCATGTCAGTAACATTTTAAAATAACAATAAATACATTAACAAACAAAAAGTGATTTCAGCAGCTTTATGCAAAGATGCAACTCCATCTCAGACAAGCAAAATGGCGTACAAAAGAGAGACAAAATTTGAGCTTTATAACGAATTTTCAATGAAAAGACTTGAAAACAGTAAAATCACAACAAAAAATTGCTAACGAGTGTGACAGATAAGGAATAAAGACAAAAGCAATGAAGACAAAACATAAACTTGAAATTAAGCTCAGGCAACATTGAACAGTGGATACCAAAATCCGCGTCTGAAACAGATACTCTGGGTACTTCACTTCTCTTAAGCAAAATGCGAAGTACTAACCAGACTGTCTTGGAAACGGTAACTTCCTGGTTTTGAAGACGAAAGTAATAAATATTCTATTTTTCAAAGAGAGAAAGCTAAGAGATAAGGTTAGCTTAACTTAATTCTTAGACCTGTTGATGAAAGTTTGCTAAATAACAAAAGGTGTCAAACATGAAATGAAGTCCCTGACTCAATCCAATAGCTCCTGACCTGTCAGTTGCCAAGAAAGGTCCTATTTTATTATCTTCTCCTGCCATCTGATACCAAGAATACTTTTCAAGCACTTGTTCACAAATACTTGTAGCTTGTTTAGCAGATCGTTGGTGATCCTCCAGGTCTCTGCCTCATAGATTAAGACTGAAAAGATGAAAAGACGAGGAGAAGAAGTGCTCCATACTGGTTTCAACATTGTAACGACTTGTCTAGCCTTTTCTATACGAGCCATGACATCTTCTTCCATACCATCGGTTTTGTTAATGATACTTCCCAGATACTGAAAAAACCCTCTACTTCTTCTAGTGGTGCTTGGCCGGTTCTTTTTATTTTCTTTTTTTTTTGGTCATATAGTCCGGGAGCAAATGTTGACCACTGAAAACAGTTCCATGGGAATTTCGTGAAGATTTTTGCCGACCAGTGTAAAAGTGTTGTGGAGGGCCTAAGGGACCCGATAAATGTTGTCGGCACTTTTTTAACCTGTGCAGACAGTTTCTATGGGGCGTTTAAATGTGTCCTGTCTGGCTCAGCATGAAAACGAGGCTGAAGTTCTGAATTGCCTCGCGCAAGTTCTAAATTGGTTGAAATATTCCCATTTTTAGTATTTTAGGACGAAATTTTCCTAGTCTTTAAAATTACGAGATAAATTACTATACCGTATTTACTCGAATAAGCGCCGCCCTCGAATAAGCGCCGCAATTGGGACAAAAAAGTTAATAAGTGCCGCAGCCCCGATGCGGCGCTTATTCGAGCAATTCCGTTTAACTAAAAACAATTTAGAATAAAAATCAGCGAAAATAAATGACGTTTCGATGAATCGCAGTTCATCATTATCAAATTCTAAAAAAGTCAGATTCTGATGAGTTCAATATATATTAAGAGTGCGTGTGAAAATCTCGTTGCATAAGATTAAAGACTATACAATGTGAATTGTATAGAGTGTTAATTACGAACTAAATAGTTTTGCTTTAATGGAGTCAGATTGAGTGTTCAGTTTAGGTTTTAACTCCTGGATAAAGAGCATTTCGAAGATCAAGCATTCGAATTTCCCGCGACATTTCTTCAAGATTGTAAATTGCTTGTTAAGATCTTTGTTACTCTGGTTGTGGGCGTCACGCAGGTGGTCTCCAATAGCTGAGTGCTTATGTTCATCAATGCGTTGGAAAAGGTGTCGGCGAGTGTAGCCTACATAATCCGCATCACACGAATCACATTTAAATTTGTAAACAACACATTGTTGATTTATAAGCGGCGGTTTGGCCTCTGCTACATTGATGTCGTCGGCAATTTTCTTGCTTGTGAAAACTGGGCGTAGATCGCTGTTTATTTTCTTGCCAAGATCAGACAGCTGTCTTCGTACAACGTCTGCTGATCTTTGGTCTTTGAAATGCACTCGCCGACACCTTTTCCAACGCATTGATGAACATAAGCACTCAGCTATTGGAAACCACCTGCGTGACGCCCACAACCAGAGTAACAAAGATCTTAACAAGCAATTTACAATCTTGAAGAAATGTCGCGGGAAATTCGAATGCTTGATCTTCGAAATGCTCTTTATCCAGGAGTTAAAACCTAAACTGAACACTCAATCTGACTCCATTAAAGCAAAACTATTTAGTTCGTAATTAACACTCTATACAATTCAAATTGTATAGTCTTTAATCTTATGCAACGAGATTTTCACACGCACTCTTAATATATATTGAACTCATCAGAATCTGACTTTTTTAGGATTTGATAATGATGAACCGCGATTCATCGAAACGTCATTTATTTTCGCTGATTTTTATTCTAAATTGTATAACGAAAAACTAAAAACAGCACTACAAATCAATTCTAAAACAAACTGGGACATTTCTTTCCATCAAAAGGTGTTGTGCAGTTTAATGTGTTTGTTTTTCCGCTCGCCCATAAGTTTTCTATTCAACATTTTTACAATATGTAGTTCTCTGGTAGTTCTGTATATGTTGTGAAGGTCGCGAACTTTGCCAGGACAGCTAGCACCACTTCTCTCTTCAGCAAGAGACAAATACTGACAATCAAAAGACGCTATTTTCAATTACTGTAAAATAATTTATAAGATTCCTTGTGGCGTCCAAATTTTAAATAAGCGCCGCCCTCGAATAAGCGCCGCACTTGAAGCGCGAAAAATTAAATAAGCGCAGCGGCGCTTATTAGAGTAAATACGGTAGCTTGACTGATTGTACTGGTCACAGGACTTAAGGTCGGGACACACTATGTGACAAGTAGCAGGGACAGGTCGCTGCGACGAGTCGCTACGTGTGTAAGTAGTACTGCTTAAAAGCAAGTCGCTGTGACAAGGTGTTTGTTCAGTGCACAAACAGCGAATTTGCTCTGACTTTGAACGCTTATAACTTTTTCAGGATTCAACCAAAAGCTGCCAAACTTTGCGAGTTTATATAAAGTCAATTCTATCTGAGAATAATAAAGAAGAATAGATGGTTGTGTCAGCAACTTGACATCATTATGGCAAAGGCATTTTGACATGCATGTTTTCCCAAATTTAATAAGAATTAACTTTAGTGCAATTTTTTCAACTTTTCACGGTTGCTAAGCACAGTTTTATTGATTATGAGTACTTTGCAGTAATTTTGGGTGTTTTTCTGGCGTTTTGGACAAAATTCGAAAATTATCCAAGATGGCGGCTGTTTTGACATCGTCATGTAATTGTCATGTGATGTGACATAATCATCTCATGTGACATATACCAAAAGATAGATGTTCAGCCATATTGTACATCCTATAAGTTTCATTGTGATTGCTTAAATATTCTGGAAGGGGGGGGGGCGCTTTCAAAGCCCCCGCCCCCTGTCCCATAAGGTCCAAAAAAAGCCCAGTCTAAATAGGGTTGAAACATAAAATCCAAGCTTGATCCATCACTTGGTTCTGACGGCGATCCATGGCTCTTTTTTAAGCGATGGCGTGACATCGCTATATGCCATCGATCGAACGGTTCGGTTTGTCTGTTTGGCCTGATCGAACAGAAAATCAAGTTTAACTTAACAAGAAATCGCCGCGTAAACACAAAAGCAAAATACTTCTGTGCAGTTAGAATGGAACACTACAATGTATAAACGAAAGCGACTAATTATACATGATGGGGTCTATTAGATTTAGTTGACAGAAATTTTTATTTCTTATAATACAAAGGGACACTGTGAGCAAGAGACCGTTTGACCTTTCTGGCAGCTTAAAAGCTTACTCACGCGTATCGTATGTCGTTTATCCATGATATCACACTACAGTATAACGCAATATTTGTTGAGACAACAGGGAAATCTAAAAAAAGTATAAAAATATAAAATAAATTATTACTGTTGTTCAATTGAGAAAATCTACGAAGAAAATGTATTACTTGCATCCTTGGTCTGTGAATTCATAACAGCTATACAATCACTAACAAGTTTCTAATGTTTAAAAAATGTAAGCTGCAGTTAGATAACAGTTGTTTTTTTTTTTTCACACACAAGGTGTCAGCTACTTTTAATTACTTTAAGTTCCTCAAAATTATGTAAGACCCCTTGTGAAACACCATCGCTTCTGCATGCATCGCATGCCATTTATTTAAAAAAGCTCCCTGACTGGCTAAGCTTTAAAACTACTGATTACACGGTATTACAATTTATTTTCAATATCAAATTAAGATTCTTAGATATTAATTACTATCAATTGTTTTTAAAACTGTTAAAATAACCTCTACATGTTAAGTTAAAAATCAACAGCAACAGAAACCTATTGGATGTGAGCTGTAAGAGATCAAAGATGCCCTTTATTTTGCAAAATGTCTTAAAAGAATGAAGTGGAGTCTTTCGGTTCTAAATGTGGACAGAGAGGAAAATCAATCATTTATTGAACTTTTATTTCTTAGGTGTTTCATAACTAGACTGCTTTTATGTCTACGTATGAAAACTGGTTGAAAATAAATGGTACAAAAAAAAAACGTTTTATTACTTAAAGAGGCCTTGAGGTCTAAAGAAAATTTTTCCATGGTAACATGGAAGTGAACATGTACAAGACCCCTCTATAGGACCGGTTGCCATTCTTGATCATATCAACCGTTGCATGAAGGTTGCAGAAGGACTTATTGGGATCACTCTAGACAAGAAAGTTTTTGCTAAGGCAAAGCAAATGGCTGGGATGTCTTCACTGATGCAGCTTTTATTTCACAACGCGAAGACAGAGTTATCAATTGGTTGTTGTTAACCTGTCTAAAGAAAAGAGTAAAAAACTTTACAATTGTAGTAACCAAAGTGGTCATGACCATGCCTGAAGCAATGAAAAGTGATATTTGCCATAAAAGTGAGAGAGAAAGGGCACTTTGTAAGATCTTTGCTAAAGACAGAATTCACTCGAACATAGTGAACTGCTGGTCCCAGAGCAAATAAACGCAAACTTCTTTTTATTTTGAAAAGACAGCGAAAAGGTACTCAAAGTATCTTTCAATGATAGTATGCAAGGGACAGACCTGAGGTTGATGTCAAGGCAGTGATAGGGCAATCTAAGTTTTCTGTGGTACTAAGGTCTTTGTTTGCACCTGACCATTGTTACCCAAAGAGCTCATTAATGAGAATTCTTTACATAATCTCGTTCCCACATCTTGCGGGCGAAGTCGAAGGCGAGATCTGGTCAAATCCGATTTGTACCATGTGATTGCCTGTCAGGAATGTGGCAGGCGAGTCAATTGCGCATGCCCTAGACAATTCTAAGAAAAATGGCAGGAGGTTAATGTGATCTTCTCTGGTACTCCATAGTAATGGAGTAACGTCCAAAGGACATCACTGTTGACACTGTCAAAGGCTTTTGCAAAGTCCACAAAACATATATACTGATGATTGCCATTCGACTGACTGCTCCACAATGATGCCTAATGTGGCAATTTGGTCTGTTCAAATTCCTCGCCTTCGAAAACTAGCTTGCTCTTCCCTGAGCGTTACATCTAAAGCACCTTTCACCCTATATATATTCACTGTGCTGAGGATCTTTCCTACCATACTGAGCAGCATTATGCCTCGCCAGTTCTTACATACATGTAGGCTTAAATCTCCCTTATTTGATAGTTTGATCAGCAGTCCTACCTTCCAGTCATTAGGTTTTTCTCCTTCTTTCCAGATCTTATTCAAAAACTTATGTAAGACATCCACTGTGATCTCTCCCCCTCTTGTAAAGCCTCTGGACTGGTGGTATATTATCTACCGGTAATCCTGGTGCTTTCCCCCTCTTCAGCTTCTTCACTACCGCATGGATCTTCAATTTTGTGATGCTACCCATGGTAAAGACGGAGCAATCCTATATAAGAAGGCTGAACTGTTCAGCTTGCCAATCACAAATCCCAATGAGACAATTTCATTAGTTGAGAACTCAAATCAACTGGCTTTTGGCGAAGCATGATCCAAACTTGTCTTGTTCTTGAAACTTAAAAGAGAATTTTATTGGTACAAGAAGTACTTTATCTACTAGATTCTCTTGTTAAAATTCCCTGTTTTTTTGTGAGGGTTCAGGCTTGACTAAATCTATTTAATACTGTGCATTGTTGCATATAATATCTAATTGTGCACCTTTTTGTGGTTAGAAAAATTTTATAACATTTTGCCTCTTTAAACTTTTAATTTCTCAGCAACAACAGGACCCAGTGGAGTACGGTCATTACTTTTAAAACAGGTGGGTCTAAATAATGTTTTTCACACTAAATATTTATAGAGTTTTGTCAGACTGATTGTTGGTTGATTAACTGTTGATGCAATTAAAACTGCGGCTAGGCGAAATTATCAATTAAGACCGAAAGCCTGTAAATATAAAAAAGGTAAAGTTTGCTTAGAGCCTAGTGGCCCATACAGGCCGGAGCTTATCCCGGTTTCCGTAGCATTAAGCGACTGAGAGTATTGCTACTCCCCCCTGGATGGGATGCTAGTCCATCGCAGGGTTACCCCTTAGCAGTAAATTCACCAGTACCCATTTATACACCTGGGTGGAGAGAGGCACTGTGAGAGTTAAGTCTCTTGCCCAAGAACACAACGCAGCGCCCTGGCTAGGCCTCGAACCCGGGCTGTTCGACTCGGAGGCGAGCGCGCTAACCATTAGGCCACCGCGCCTCCCTGTAAATATAATCGAGCATAATTAAAATTTCGCAGCCACAGTCAAAATTTTGTTTTCACTCATATTTTCCCTACAAATAGGTGTTATTAAGTAACTAAACCTGGTGTAGTTTGTTTTTTGAGAAACCACTTCAATTTGGAGAAAATCCAAAAAACAATTCTTAAGTCAGGGACTTCAAAACAGCAAAGTAAACTGCCACAAACTATATATCAATAGATTGGGAAAGAACTTTGGAATTTGAAAAAAAAATCCAATGTTTGGTAGAGCCATTCTTGAGAAGAAAGCAGCCAGTAAAGAGAAAACGACTGAGTATCATTCCGCCAAATTAATTGGGTGTTTAATTCTTTTTGGATATCTTTTATAGACCAGTAAAGGTAACGTATCAAGTAATTTGCTGCCCCTGTTGCGTTCACAGCCGTCACAAGAGAAATATCCAAAATAAAGGAAATCCCTCACACGCTTTTTTTTCTTTGATGCTTTGCAAATGTGCTGGCCAAATTTTGTTAGAATCCGCCAACTCTACATACCATATTAATTCATTCAAAGAGATGGTATTCTCGTGAAAAACGATTGCGAGTTTTCACCATTTGAAGATTTGTTAACATGTTATGCTCTCATGTCAACAGGAATTCAAAGGCAATAGTAGTATGACAATCACACTATTATCCACTGAAGTGGATGGCTGTACTGTACTTTTTAATAAGATTTCGTGGTAATCACTAAAATATTAAACAGCTTAGCCAGGAAAACACTATGCCGACTCATCAACAAGCCCAACTGGCATTTCTGGCCTTGACAGCTCTAAAAGTTTACCCAAGTCTTTGTCTTCAGTGAAATTTCAGCCGGATTTATGTTTTCTTTCAGCCGGTGAAATAAGCCAGCCAGCCCTCAGTGACAACCCTGAATAAAAGACTTGTATTTGAATTTGCTTCTTCTAGCAACAAGTCATGTTACATGATTGTGTATAACTGATGAAAGATATTTACATTATTGTATACTACAGATTGCATTATCAGCTGAGAGGGGAGTAACAGAGACTGCTGATCAACAGGTTGGTGGCTCATCTAGAGAAAAGTTGGGCTTACAAGAGCTTTCAAATGATATCTTGTAGTTTTACTTTAAAGTACTTCCTGTAATCTAACTCATTAGTTACATGTACTGTGGAACCCAGCCTTACAACCATCTTGTAATACGGCCACCTAGTTATTAAGGTCACTTTTTGTCCTGGCAAAATGCCCTTACATTTTCTTATAATAAAACCCTGTTAATACCGCCACTCAAACCAAATATAGCCCTTAATAATTGACCAAACAAAACAAATACAGTACTCGGGAAACAATATTGATTGACACTCCTTTATTCAAAACGCCTGTAGCTTGTCATGTCATTGACTTGTGTGGTTTTGTGGTAAACTAATTACTGAAAAAGAGCTAAACTTACAAACAGTAACATTTGCTTTGCTAAATTACAAAGCGATTAAGTCATTGTGCATGTCACTCGTGTACAGCATTATAAGTCATAAAGGTCAAGACCTTTAAAACCCCGTTAATGCTGGGTGTGTGAGTGAGCCACCCCGTTAATACGGCCAACGGCCACATTCTGAAAACCCAACCTGTACAATCCTTTATAATTTTACCCCGTTAATACCGCCACTAAAACCAAAAATAGCCCTTAATAATTGACCAAACAAA
The DNA here is from genome assembly GCF_052425735.1 of Oculina patagonica. NCBI lineage: Eukaryota > Metazoa > Cnidaria > Anthozoa > Scleractinia > Oculinidae > Oculina > Oculina patagonica. The sequence continues at coordinate 14,293,250 of NC_135770.1, read as the reverse complement.
ACAAATACAGTACTCGGGAAACAATATTGAATGACACTCTTTTATTCAAAATGCCTGTAACTTGTCATGTCATTGACTTGTGTGGTTTTGTGGTAAACTAATTACTGAAAGAAATAAACTTACAAACAGTAACATTTGCTTAGCTTAATCACAAAGCGATTAAGTCATTGTGCATGTTACTCATGTACAGCATTATACCGCTAAGTCATAAAGGTCGAGACCTTTATTGCCTAGCCTGTTCACATTTCCTTTTTCAGTCCAACAATGTTCATTTATCCATGCATGAATTGTAAATGTGCTGATTTAATCTTCATTAGCATAACCACACTGGCCTACTATTGGTAATCGTGCAATCTGATTGGCTAAACAGCTGCCTACTATCGATCCGTAGAAGGCTCTCGGAGCGCGCCCTTAGTCTTTGCTGAATTTTATCAATCAAAACCTTCAATAAATCAACTCTAGCTATATTTTGTGTTTAATAGATCGGTCAGTGGGTTATGCTAACACAATTAGACGGCTCGCTCTCGGTTTCTACCGGCTTTTGATAGTTGACTCGGGGCTTCGCCCCTCGCCAACTATCAGCCGATAGAAACCTCGAGCTTGCCGTCTAATTGTTAATTAGTTTTTAATGATAGTACTGTATATTAGCAGTCGTGATGTTTATTAAAGAACAGTTGTTTAGAAGTACAATTGTAAAATGTTTTTGAGACGTTCTATGGTTAAAAATTTGTTACAATATAAGCTTTCGGCTGCCAAACTGATTACAGAATAAAAATGCGTAAAAAGGTGACAAGAAAAATAGTGAGAATTTGACAATAGAAGAAAACTATTTTAAAAGAACAGAATATTGTGGAGGTAATGACCTAGCATTGTTGTCCGCTTCAGTTGTCATGGCAGTGTGCCATGACTCAAGAGTTTTTCGCACGCGATAGTCTCCTTTGTCGATGACTCTAGCATTATTAAAATCAATTTGATGGTCATTCATCCATGCATGGTTTGCAATGTTCGATCCTTTGTTGCAATGTTTGACATTTCTGATGTGTTCTTTTCTTCGCGTCTGTAGACATCTGCCGGTTTCTCCAAAATAACTCCAATTACAGTCATTGCAAGGAATCTTGTAGACCACATTTGTTTGAAGGTGGCTGGGAGGTCTGAATTTTGGTGAAGGGTTCTGTGGGGTCTGGTAACGACACGGATTCCATTGTTTTGAAGCAATCTTTTAAGTGGTTCGGTGAATGTCAAACATTGTAACAAAGGATCGAACATTGCAAACCATGCATGGATGAATGACCATCAAATTGATTTTAATAATGCAAGAATCACATGTCAAAACATCACTTGAAGTAGACCAGCCATGAAATTTGACCCTACCCCGTTAATGCGGCCAAATTTACATGGCCCGTTGGTGGCCATATGAACAGGGTTCCACTGTAGGTTCCCCCAGTAAGTTTGTGACTGTGTACAGTGTAAGCTGGAAAGTAATATAACAATAGAGTTGATGTTCGCGGGCGTAAATATATTTTTGGCCCAACTCAGGCTCATTTTAGCCTGAGCCGCAGGCGAGGTCTAATTATATGAGCTCTGAGAAAGGCCAAAAAAAAATTTACGCCCAAGAAAATCAACTCTAAATTTACTATTATAATCATTTCAGAGGGCATTTAGTTAAGGAATCAAAACAGTAAGCGGTATCTTAAACACTGCCGACTTGCGAGTCACCGTTTATTTCTGATTGTAAACCAGTTTTAAAAGTTTACAAAACTCGGCAGAAAACCGCAAAATTACTCAAAAGAATCTTTGATTGAAAAGGAAATTACAAAATTGTATCGGCAGCAAAGAAATAGATGTCATGTAGAAGTGTTTAAATTAATTGTGCTGTTAACTAAGCTGGCAGTTTGAAATAGGCCTGAAATTCAACTGAGCGGGTTTCACTCGACGAAGACAAACTTACATTTACTTTGCCGCCTGGATTCTTCTTCAAGTTTTTAAGTTTTTTCATCTAGCTGAGAAGACTGAGAATTTGCTTCCCCAATCAGCCTTTCAACAATTTTGTCGTTATAAAGCTTAAAAACAGTTTGCAATTGCAGATGGAAGCATCTCGACTCAAGGAGCTTGAAGTGATGCCAGCTTTTGCCAGCCAGCTACAACACGGTGCGAACAGTTAAATGGTTTTCAGTTCTGATTGGCTGGCTTCGTTATTTTCTTGTTTCTGATTGGTCCACGGCAGCGGGCTAAAATACCTTATTACATGAAATTTTTTCGCGACGCGTTAATTTCGCGATTTTGATGTGCACATATTTCGCGACACTTAAATTTTGCGATTTTGCGAAAATTTTGTATTTTGAATCACTTTAATTTCGCGTTTTCGAATAAGACACAATTTACATTTTCTTGGCAATATATTTTGACATGCCTTTGAATTATATAAAACGACTTCATCGAAGGAACAATAAGGTCAAAATTAACAAAAACGCAGGGGGGACTTAATATCGGCAATAGCAACAACAGCACTTCTCACAATGTCTACAAGTGAGTCAATTGACGACACATCCATTTACATTGATTACTGACATGCGAGTCACTTAATATTCGCGTCATGTTATGTTAGCGACACTTACTATTCACGTCACTTTAATTTCGTGGTTTTTTTTTAGAATAGCGAAATTCGCGAAATTAAAGTGTCGCGAAAATTTCATGTAATAAGGTATATAATTCTAAAATATGAATATGAATTCTTCATTTTAGCCCGCAAAATATGCCACAATGCCCGTTGAAATGATTATAATTAAAGTGCTGAATATTAACACATTCAATTCATTTTGTTGCATTATTTTCAGACTTCGTCACTTCTTGTCCAACAGATGGTTGATTTAGCAGATATTTTGTTAGATGGTTATGTTCACCAACTCCAAACATTACGGTAAATGCCCCTATGTCTTAAATTTAGTTAAACAACACCAGGTGGGTTATGCTGTGCAGGAAGTTGGTATGTACTCACCTGGCACGAAATTGGATAGAAAATTTTGGTGGATTTTTTTCTGTATCTCGACTAGCTCCACTGCCTTTACATTGAGTTATTCTGTACGTTATAAGTCCTCTTTTAGTAACATTCCGGTTGATCTGTAAGTACTCAACTATACTCGATTCACTCTCAACCACAATAAAGTCTATTAGACCATCAAAACTCTTCTCATTATCTTGATTGAACCCTACCACATGATAGTAGGTTTTCTCAACTTTACGCAACTACTAACATCACATCTTTACTCTTATCATCTCGAGTAAACTTTCTACTCTTATCTCTCAAGTCAAATATACCACATAATAACAACTTTTCTCAACTCGACTTAACTCTACTACACCATCACGCCTTTTTTCAACTAGATGCAATACGTGAATACCCAACTGCTGTACCCTACTCTGCTGGACACTAATTGAATCTGTTTTACTACCATGTACTCTACATACGCTACTTGACTGAACTCGTCTCTACTAGATTACACTCTGTTCTACTCTACTAACAATATTCTAGTCGTCTCTACTTTACGATTGTCGATTGTACTGGTCTCTACTCTCAACACTTCTTTATTCATCTCCGCCACGCTAGTGTACGTTTATATAAGCTTATGTGACTTTTCTCGTCTCTATTCCACTTGACGCAACTGTACTCTACTGTACTGTACTAATAGTACTGTGCTCCAGTCTTCTATACTTAATTTGAGTCTATTATACTATTACGCTACTTTACTCTACTCTAGTACAATATACTTTATTCGAGTCTACTCTTCTGTACGCTGCTCTACTCGACTCGACTCTACTCTGCTATATTTGATTCAAGTTTACTCTACTGTAGGCTATTCGACTCGACTGACTTAAATCACCTCTACTCGACTCTACTCCACTCTATACTCTACTTGACTCGACTCGACTCTACTTCACTTGACTCAACTCTACTCTTCTCGACTGTACTCTACTCGACTCGACTCAACTCGACTCGACTCAACTAACTCGACTCTGCTGTACTCAACTCGACTCGACTTAACACTACTCCACTCCACTCCACTCGACTAAATTGTACACTTCTACGGCCCTACGTTTTCATTCTAAACTTAACACTTCTACGGCTTTACGTTTTAATTCTAAACTTTACACTTCTACGGCTTTACGTTTTAATTCTTGACTCTACACTTCTAGGGCCCTACGTTTTCATTCTAAACTTTATGCTTTTACGGCTCTACCTTTTCATTCTAAACTTTACGCTTTTACGGCCCTCCGTTTTCGTTCTTAACTGTACATTTGTACGCCTCTACGTTTTTATTCTAAACTTATAGCCCTACGTTTTAATTCTTAACTCTACGCTTCTAGGGCCCTACGTTTTCATTCTAAACTTTATGCTTTTACGGCCCTACGTTTTCATTCTTAACTGTACATTTGTACGGCTCTACCTTTTTATTCTAAACTTTACGCTTTTACGGCCCTATGTTTTCATTCTTAACTGTACATTTTCTACGGCTCTACGTTTTTATTCTAAACTTTACGCTTTTACGGCCCTACGTTTTCATTCTTAACTGTACACTGACTGTACATTTGTACAGCTCTACGTCATATTCTAAACTTTACGCTTTTACGGCCCTACGTTTTCATTCTTAACTTTACGCTTTTACAGCCCTACGTTTTCATTCTTAACTTTACGCTTTTACAGCCCTACGTTTTCATTCGCTTTAACGACTATACTTTTTCATTCTTAACTTTGCACTTCTACGGCTCTACCTTTTCATTCTAAAATTTACGCTTTTACGGCCCTACGTTTTCATTCTTAACTGTACATTTCTACGGCTCTACGTTTTTATTCTTAACTGTACATTTCTACGGCTTAACGTTTTTATTCTAAACCTAATGTTTTACGGCTCTACTTTTTCATTCTAAACTTTACGCTTTTACGGCTCTACGTTTTCATTGCGGGCCCAAGAGAGGCCCGCAACCCTAATCTTGACAGTGACCAGCGGATTGCCTATTACGCGTGCGCGCCACGTTTATAAAGGCTATCTGCAAACCGGAAGTTGAAAATTTTGTTCTTCCACTAAGAACGATCGGAATGCAAAAAAAGGGTCAATCACGACAGTTTGTCGTAACACCGGAAGAGAAAAATCTTGTCTCCAAGAGCGATAAGAATGCGAATAACAGTAAAAGCGAGTCCGCTATGCGAACATGTGTGGACTTTCATTTGAATAAAAGTTGACATTATGAATTAATCAATGAGTTACTGTAGCAGTCAACAACTTCAAGTTTCGAATCGAGTAATTCGAGATACAAGGCAAAAAAACAAAGAACTTATCAATCAATTTATTTTTTACAAGACTGTTGGAAGAACAAAGTGTTCTATTACTTGTCTTATGTACTACGCTTCAAGAAACACACGTTACCATTGCCGCTTGGGATGTCACGTAATTTCAATGAGCGTGGTGTGACTCTTTGTCACGTCGTTCACGACAAGTGCCTTTTTTCATGCAAATAAAAATCTAGAATCCTACAAGAACAGCAGTTATTAGACCAAAAGCCTTTCCTTACCGCTATAAAAGAAATGTTGCGTTGCATGTGAACTGTCTCGCATCACTTGTTTACACAACCCTTACTTTTTGTGTAAAGCTTGTGTAAACAACTCATCGAAAAACTTGTTTTCTTTCAATTTGAGTTCTTTTTTTAACCATTTTGGAATAACAACGTTTCAATAAGCTTTCACAAATAATTTCTTAGTAGCTTGCGTAGAAAGGCGGAGAAATATATTTTTCTGTTCACTAAATATTCACTTGGAGTCGGTGTTTTAAGAGGCGGCGAAGGACGTTTTTTAAACCGACAATTAAATAATTTTGTCGCACGGTTGGGATATATGCATATTCTACGGTTCGATGTTATTTTTATTCTCTTCATGACAATGTTTTAGTTCAGTTCTAAATTCGACATCGGTCTTTTGCTAAATATACTACTTGAGAGAAATGGAGCTGGTGAATTATATCCCTTAGTCCAAGACAAGTAAAACAACATGATCAGCAAACTTGTTTTGATACAACTCGTTGTGCATTCATTGTGTGTGGCTAAGCTGAAAGAAAAAAATAACCAGACATTTGATTCATTTTAATATGCAAATCAAAAGTGCTCAAGCCGCACAGAAAAACAAACAATACGGAAAGTGAGTCAAAAGTGTGAAAAAAAAGAAACGTGACCTTCGACCGCAGTTGTTCAGCTCATTAGATATGCAGATTTCAGCCGTCGCGATTGTTATTTCACAGTTTCATCTACGCCACCGCTGCCTTTGAAGTTCTTCCTTGATGTATATTTTCCAGCCACCACACGCTCTTCGAAAGATGTGTCAAAAAAGGCTTCTAGATTCAAGAATAAAGTGCGACTTACTCGATACTGATCGAATTTCTGGGTTTAGCGCCTTAGCTGCCCACATCTCACCGAAACTTCGGATTCTCCGATCACTGTTGAAAACTTCCGAAAGCACTAACCCGAGTTATCACGGAAAGTGACCCCCCAATCGGAAAAAACTGCATCACAACAATGTGTAGACTTTAAAGTCCACACAAAAATCAACAGTTTGTCACATTAGATCGAGGCTTCTGTCAGAAGATTGCAGACATTACGTTTTGCAGACGTTGTTTTATAGGTGTTGCTTTTGAGAAGATCTACTGTGATTGTATCACAGATAAACTACGGCAAAGTGAATGATTCCAACAATGGTTATTTTTGAGAAATTCCTTATAACACTGACAATAAAGCGAGTTTGCCGACGGAGGAAAATCACATCTCAATTGACACCGCGTGCTCCACTACACTTCGCAAAACTGTCAATCAAAAAAACAATTCTGATTGGTTCGCGGCAATAGGAAACGATAAAAAACATTCGTGACTTAAGCGTGACGCGTTACTCGACCTTACTCGGAATAATTTTCTTTTGTCCAGTGATTTATCGACACTGACTGAAAAATTTTCGTGACCTGTTGAAAAATTGCCGTGAAATGAAGTGACTTAAGTTATTTCTTCTTCCATCATGAACTGTTACAATGCGAAAGGATCCAAAAATGTGTAGTTCAAACAGGAAGTCGAGGAACCTTTTTTTCCGCAAAGAACGATTAGAATGCGAAGAATGTGTCAATCACCAAAGTTTGTCACCTGAGATCGAGGCTTCTGTCACATGAAAAGTATTTTCCCATGTTGTTCAAGCGTTGCTTTCGAGCAGGTTTGCCCAATAAACAACCGCAGTTTATAAAAGAAATCTCAATTAACACAGTTATGCCAACTTCTGAAAAACTTCCCAAAAACTTCGACTTGAAGTAATTTTCCAAACTAACAAAAAACACTTCCCTCCCAGTACCTTCTCTTAACTGCATCGAGGCCCGCACTTTCTAACCTGTGGTTACCACTAGTTTTAAACTTGACACTTCTACGGCTCTACGGTCGGCTCTACGATTTCATTCTAAACTTGACACTTCTACGGCTCTACGTTTTCATTCTAAACTTTACCCTTCTACGGCTCCACGTGTTCATTCTAAACTTAACGCTTTTACGCCCTTACATTTAAATTCTAAACTGTACGCTTCTACGGCTCTACATTTTCATTCTTATCTGTACACTTCTACCGCTCTACGTTTTCATTCTTACACTTCTACAGCTCTACGTTTTCATTCTTAACTGTACACTTCTAGGGCACTATACGTTTTCATTCTAAACTTTACGCTTTTACGGCTCTACGTTTTCATTCTAAACTTTACACTTCTATGGCTCTACGTTTTCATTCTTACACTTCTACAGCTCTACGTTTTCATTACGTTTTCATTCTTAACTGTTCACTTCTAGGGCACTACGTTTTCATTCTAAACTTTACGCTCTTACGGCTCTACGTTTTCATTCTAAACTTTACACTTCTTCGTCTCGACGTTTTAATTCTAAACTTGACACTTCTACGGTTCTACGTTTTCATTCTAAACTTGACACTTCTACGCCAGCTCTACGTTTTAATTCTTATAACTGTACACTTCTATGGCCCTACGTTTGAATTCTTAACTGTACACTTCAACGGCCCTACGTCGTTTTTCCTCCTAAACTTTACGCTTTTACGGCCCTACGAGTCGAGTCGAGTCAAGGTGGAGTAGAGTAGAGTGGCGTAGAGTACAGTAGTATAGAGTAGTGTCGAGTAAAGTAGAGTCGAGAAGGGAAGCGTATAGTAAAGTGGAGTAGCTAGAGTAGAGTAGAGTGGTGTAGAGTACAGTAGTATAACGTAGAGTCGAGTTGAGTCGAGTCCAGCCCAGTCCAGTGGAGGTGAAGTCGAGTAGAGTATAGTAGAGGTGGAGTAGGGAAGTAGTTGAGTCGAGTCGAGGTGGAGTAGAGTAGAGTGGTTTAGAGTACAGTTGTATAGAATAGAGTCGAGTCGAGTCGAGTAGAGTAGAGTAGAGCTGAAGTAGAGTAGAGTGGTGTAGAGTACAGTAGTATAACGTAGAGAAAAATAGAGTGTAGAATAGAGAAGAGCATTGAAGTAAAGATTGTAGCGGAGTTGAGTGGTGTTAATAGATTCTTATAATTCTCTCTGTAGACTAGTATTTCTATATCCCTTTTATATAGGCTTTGATTGGCCGGTCGAGTTAGTCGAGGCAGAAAAAACTCCACCAAAATATCGTATCCAATTTTGGGACCCATTTGATGTACTACGCACAGCATATTTAGCATGTGTACTAATTTTAACAGTTTATTGAGATTATTAGCATCATCTTATGTGTAGTAACATAGAAATCTCTAAAGAAATTTTGTGTGACTGTGTAGCGCATATAACTAGTGAATCGAAAACGATAATTAAAATGAAAAATGCGCTTGATCTTATGTGTGTTTATTAACACCTTGATATTTATATATATATACTATAATTAAAAGCAACAAAAACTAGGTAACAGGATCCAGAAAGAAGGCCTTTGAATAAATTATGAATTACGTCCAGGGGCTTTGTTGGCCGTTTTCACACTAGAGACAGACAAATCGTCTGAGACGAACCAGTCGTCTTAGTGTAAAAACGGGACGAATGCAATTTTGGAAGGTACAAGTCATCTGAATTTGTCCATCGATTTGGCCATCTGGGAAGACCATTTTTCATAGACGACTCGGTCATCTGGACGGACAAGTCGTCAAAAAGCTGTCTTACATTCACACTAGACGAACAAATCATCAGAGGACTTGTCCATTTAGACGATTTGTCCATCTTCTAGTGTGAAAACGGCCACTTAGGGATATTGTTATAATTCATAATTTATTCAAAGGCACTCTTTCTGGATACTGTTAGCTAGTTTTTGTTGCGCTAGAAAACGCAAAAAACAGATATTAAAGAGGGTTGATGTAGTTTTTTAAGCCCTAGGGTGGTCGTTTTGAATGAAAATTATCAAAGAAGGCAAGTTTAGATTTTTGCCAAAATACACCATAATGATCAAATATGACAAAAGTTAATTATTTACTGGTCACTTTGTCACAAAGGTTACCATAGCAATGATTGTTGTTTTCTTTTGTTTTCAAACAATCCTAATTTTCTTGAAATCTAGATTGACGCATAGTTAGTACTACTAACTATGATTGACGCTTGGTATTCATTTTGTGATATGTTAGAGTTTAGAAGATTGACAAACTGTTGACGAAATTTTAGAAAAATCTGTAAGAGCGTTTTCATATAAATCAAGAATGAAGTTTTCAGAAAAATCCTGTTTTAATGTGATATAGGCGCTTTAAAATTGTTTCATAGCATTTAAGTACAGTTATTCAAAATGACATATAAATACTTAAACCATTTCCGATTGTAGGAAACTGCAAGAAGTTACAAAAAGTCATTCTTGATTTACTCTTAAACGCTCTTACAGATTTTTCTAAAATTTGTCCTTACTTCATTATAATTATACAGTGGAACCTCGCTTCACGGACACCCACTTAAAACGGACAGTTTTGTTGGTTCCAACAAAAACTTCAAACATTTTTTCTTAAATTAACCCGCTTAATACGGACACTCATTCATACAGACAGCAGACACTTTTTTGTGTCCCGAGTGACAAACTGTCATACATTGTCAACACCACTTTACAGACACTGCTTATCTGTGCACGGTCAATTTTTATTGTCGCGATTATTTGCTTACTTGAAGACATTGGACCCTGGTCAAATAATGACAGAATTTGATAAGTTAAAACGATTTTATTTCAAACAGTCATTAGCTTAATAGCGTGACTTGCAAAGGTTTTTTTCAGTTTCAAAGGAAACTTAATAGAAAACGTTCTGTTGCTGTTGAAATGAGTTTTATTCGTTGAATATAGTAAAGTTTCGAAATTTTCAAATAATTCCTCTGTTGAGTTTATTGATGTTTAGTTCGATAGCTGGTTTGCAGGCATGCCTGTGCAGAGTACATAACGACTTTACGCGCTGATGACCTGCGTGGTGTATTTCTTTTGTACTTACACGTCAAACTTAGTTCGTTCGGCTTGTCTGGCTTTGCCAGATGCACCTAAGAGAACTTCCACCACACTCTTTGAGGTGACCACAGGCAGCTACAATAGGGCTGAGACATGTGAGCTAGCTTCCTCCTATCACACTTGAAGGAAATACCCGGCCTCAACATTGGCCTCTACAGAAACGACAGGCTCACAGTGCTGGATCAAGCCCCGAAGGAGACAGAACAAATTTAAAAAGAGATTTGCAAACTATTCGCCAGGAACGGACTAAAATAACAATCAAATTGAACAAGAAGATCCTCAACTTCCTTGACTTAACTCTTAATCTAAATAAAAGATAATTATAGCTACAGTTGCATGCCAAACATAAAGCAGATCATAGATGGATATTATATTAATGTCAACCCCAAAAGAACTGGCCGAAAAGGCATGCAACTGTAGAAATAAAGATGAGTGCCCTTTAGAAGTTGCATGCCTGACAAAAAAATACCTTTTTCAAGCAATTGTTGAGTCAAATAACAGAACTGAGACTTATGTAGGAGCTACATCAACAGAATTCAAGACAAGATGAAAAAAAAAACAGGCGTCTTTCAAAAACTAGAAGCGAAAGAATGACACCTTTGGAAGCTAAAAAGCAGACAAGAAAACTTTAAGATAAAATGGAAAATCCTTGCTATACATGTTCATGAACATTACAAAGCGATGCAATCTATGTTTAACCGCATGAGAACTAATTTGGACATGTAGGCACAAAAGAAAATCCATTCTTAGGACATGCGAGAAAGGTAAGGTAAAGACACTGAAGAATGACTCTAAAGTTACTGTTTGCCAATTGGGCAGAATACTGTAAATTTATACAAAGGGTTTTTTCTGCTCAATCAGCAGCCAGCATGAGCAGATCTGTTTGGAAATGGCCTGAAAAGACACATTTCCAAAGGGCTTTTTCTGCCCTTTTTGAAAACTTTCGTCACTATTATTTGCCTGATTTTCTTCATTTTGTCCCAACTGGGGGCCTGGGCCCCTGGGGTTCAAGCAACAATCCTAGACATGAAAGAAGCATGAAAGGGTTCATGCCAGTTGAATTGTGCATCAAAACCGACGCAAAAAAAATAAACTTACTGGGTTCATAACCGTGTAAGAAAACAAACACAGCAAGCGATTTATAATTTTACTTGAATGGTGCGGATTGTATCAAATGTGAATAAATCAACTGAGAAGTATCAGTTTATTTGGTTGCAGAGCGAAGGAAAAAACCTGACGAAAGGCAAATGCTTCAATTGATGCGGAAGTTAGTTTTCGCGGAATTTTTTTTACTCCCGAGCGGTAGAAAATCAAAACAAAACATGCAGAGAGCAGATTCGTTTAGGGTTAAGAGTCAAAAAGTTCGGTTTCATGCTTAGTTTGAAATATTGTCTGGATTGGTTTTATTTGTGGTTGCGTTGTAGAAGGGCCGTAATGAAAATAAACGTTTTTCTTTTGAAAATGGTGGTTGGATGTTGTTCGCTGAATTATATTTTCTCCAAGCGGTCGAAATCACAACAGAGCCGTTGACACTTTGGTGTACGGTTTAAAACGCGAAGACACTTGTCTTGTTGCTAGTTTTTATACCACGAACTGTTGTAATTCATGGTTAGTCGATTCTTACACATAAAGGGCTGTGAAAAAATGTTTTTCGTCCTTCGAGACTCGCGCGTTAGTTTTTGTTGTTTGTAAGTTTGAATGAAGAACAGCACACACACAACTCACAAGATTGATGGCGAAATCGAATATATTTTCCCTTTCGCTCTCCGTTTTATAATAAGAAACAGCTTACCTTGAAGTTCCTTTCCTTGAAAAAATATTAAAAGGATTCGCTTTCCATTTACCAAACATAAGATTTCGTCGCTTTCACAAAACAAAGCATGTGAGCTTTACTCAGTGAAATTTTCACTCGTCAATTACGTCATCAGCGTGCACCATCGGGATTTTGAGCACGCTTACGTATACTAAATTTGATTGCGCAGCTCTGCTAGCTATGTTATAATGACCTTTAAACAAGGAGTTCTTTATGCAAGGGGATTGGTCACTGAGCACTATTTTTTTTAGTGTCCCAAGGATTTTTGTCAAGGATTGTATTTGTGTGCGAAAAAATCAGGATTGTCTTTGTGTCCAAAAGAAAGGTGTTAAGGTTTATAATATGTTTGTGGAGAAGCCACGAGCCAAGCGGCCCACACTGCCGGAGCTTATCCCGGTTTCCATAGCATTAAGCGGCTAGAAATATTTCTACTCCCCCCTGAATGGGATGCTAGTCCATTGCAGGGCTCCCCCCCAGCATTATGTCGCCGGTACCCATTTATACACGTGGGTGGAGAGAGGCACTATGAGAGTAAAGTGTCTTGCCCAAGAACACAACACAAGTGGCCCCGGCCGGGGCTCGAACTCGGACCTCTCGATCCGGAGTCCGGCACACTAACCATTAGGCCACCGCGCCTCCCATAAACAAAATATGTTTGTACTAGCAGTTATTTACAAAAAATTTTGTGAACAGCTGCAACTTGTAACAGAAAAGCTCTACTTTGAGTTTTTTTCGAGCCACAAAGTGTAGTTAAAACTGCTGGAGCGATCTGTGGTCATAGCTTAAAATATAAAAATGGTTTAAACAGATCTAAAAATATAAAAGGATACTCTAAATTTCCGATCGCCTTCTGCGGTCTTCTTCAGAGAATGATGGATTATGCAAGGTTCGCAGAATTCTAATAAGTTGCATTGACATTATTGTTCGTTGCCCCCCTGGGGAGCAACTAGCGATGCGTAAACCCTTGGAAAGGGTGCTCTTTCGTTTATAGTGTTTTTGTCGAGGAAAGAATGTAAAGACTCCAGAAACAGTCTTTTGTTCTTGCTGCTTACACCTGTTTCAAGAATTTCGGCGTAACTTGGATGTATGTCGTGGCCGATTTCAGCCTGATGTTTAAGTGGCAGTTTCTCTTAAAGCGGTCCATTGCATTTCGGGTTCAGAAAAAAGTTTTCCCTCAAACTTTGTCCAGTGAACTATCTTAGGTTGTAAGTAAATGCAACGACTTTAGTTTTTGGGAATACGTTAAAATATATTTTTTAGAGCTCTCAACAGTGAAGGCTGCAAAAGGCCTAATTTTGAGCTTGGCCAGAGTACTTATGCGAGTATTTCATACACATTATGCAAATGAGCTTACTTACTCGCATGGGCACGAAATGTTCGAAGTCGCTGTGGCAAAGGAAGATAAAAAGTGCAAGGTATTTTTATATTTCCATGCTTCCTAACATCTGTTTAGTAGGATTCAGTTGGAATTTAGAATGGTCTGGTCTGGACTCGTGAAATAAAGGCCGGCGAAGACACCATACTTTTGCATGTTTACAAAAAGCGATCTAACGGTTGCTGATATTTAAATTTTCACGGACCCGTAAATCAAAATGTATCAAAATTAACATGCGTTTCCAACCTTTGAAGGACCCCTTAACTTAGGAATAATAATAATAATTTGGTGCGTTTGGTTGTTTTTGAGCGGCGAGCTCGTCAACTTATGAAATTTCTCATTCTGGCCAAGCTCAAAATTAGGCCTTTTGCAGCCTTCACTGTTGAGAGCTCTAAAAAATATATTTTAACATATTTCCAAAAACTAAAGTCGTTGCATTTACTTACAACCTGAGATAGTTCACTGGGCAAAGTTTGAGGGAAAACTTTTTTCCGAACCCGAAATGCGATGGACCGCTTTAAGAGAAACTGCCACTTAATCGCGGAGTTGATATTTCCGTTTGTTCCACGCTTGTGTTCGGCTCCTCACAATTTCCAACTTCTTTTGCTTTCTCCAACGTATGCAAATGAGCATGTCCTGCAAGTCACCTTGTATACAATTCCTTTCAACCACTCCTTATTCGGTCGGTCCTTTTGCTTTTTGAAGATATTTCCTAATGCTCGTACTAGTTTAAATGCTGTCTTGAAAAAATCCGTCGAACGCACTCCAACACTTCTTTTACATACGGGATGGATGTGTATGCCTTCGGATTCTCCTGGGTTCTTGGTTGCATGTTTGTTTGTTTGATTCGCCAGCTGACTTGATGAAGCTCTCGGGATAACCGTTAGCTTTTAAGTCATTAATAACGGGTTGTTTCTCGTTTTGTCTTTGCGCGGTTGTTGATGGAATGCACTTAGCTTGGTCCATTAGAGTCTTAATGACAGCTCTCTTGCTTTGCGCTGGGCTGTGTGAATGGAAGTCTAAATACTTGCTTGTATGTGTGGTCTTTCAGTATACACCCACCTCGATCCTTCCATCCTCATTAACGGTGTTGTTGGTGTCCAGGAAGGCTATGCTGTTCTTGCCCATAGTTGTTGTAGGCATCTCCACTGTAAACTGAATGTTGGCATTTATCAAGTTTAAGTGGCTGTGAAAAGCTTCAACACCCTCCCTCTTAATGCACGTAGTGTAGTTGATGGAATCCATTCCTTAGGAGAAATTGACTGTTTTTCTGTTGCTTTCATTTGTGGGTCTTTGAGCACCCAAATACAAGCACTGCAAACTCTTTTTAGTATAACATGGTACACTTATGTCATAGATCATAACTGCTTTCCATCTTTATAATTCTCTGGCAAGAAACAGCGCTTAAGCTAGTGTTCAAAAATATCATATTTCCTCTCAGAACTGTATTTAAATATTCAATCAATCCAGCTACTTTTCACCCATACATTTCTGAGCTAGGGCATAATAAAGCGGAAAACAGTGGTGAGTACTGTTGTGAGATATGTTAGCGTTTCTCATTATCCATTACAACAGAATAGTGGCACTTATCTTCGTGTCAAATTTTCAGCTGAACGGACATGTTCAATTATCAACGGCCAAAAGAATGGTTTCTTTTCAATGAGGAAAAGAGTTTTGTCTGTTTGAGAGGAAACATCGCTGTAGATACCCTGTCAGGTTTGTTTTGTTGTGAAAAAGATGTCGTTTTGGGTGCTTCCCAAAACTAGTAGTCCTCATGTCTGATAAAGGCGATATATTTATACCTATTGACTCGAAGCTGTTCAAAAAGTAATGAGTTGATCGATTTTGTCACAAAACACTGCCATCTTTATAAAAAGATACAGTTCGATCGACCAAATATCCCAATAAGAACTGTTTCTCTGGCCTTGTTCCCCCACTCCTCCTGCCTTATTTTCTAATGTTATGCCGTGGACCTACAGGATTAAAATCATTCATATTTCATTAAAATAATACATGTGCAATACCAGATTCCCCCTATAGCGCGCGCCTGCAGGGAATCACGGTAGTTGTATTTATCAAACCATGCGCGACTGGACTCAACAACAATGCACGTTGTTGAGTCTCGCGCTGAGTCTCGCGCATGGTTTGATAAATACAACTACCGTGATTCCCTGCAGGCCCGCGCTATAGAGGAAATCGGCTATTGTGTTATAGCCAAAAAGAGCAAGTTTAGTATACCAAGCTCACAAATACAATCCGAGACAAAAGTCTTGGGAGACTTAACCAATTTAAAGAAAAATTGACATTGTACTGACCTGCCCATCCCCACCCCCAATTCAATGTTGGTTTCTATCCATCATACCGTGGGACAATATCTCAACATTGTTTTTGGGGGGTAGGGGGGCTCGGAAAAATTAACAATGAGTTATTTATGCAAAGGGTTGGTCACTGAGCACTATTTCTTATGAGTAACCCAAGGATTTTTGTCTAGGATTGTAGGATATTAAGATGCAGCACCCCTATGCAAACTCTTTGCAAGATGGTTTTGTATTGTCTGGCGCTCTTCATTAATGTTTTAAGAGGCCTGACTGAACAATTTCTTCAGTTTTTGCTAACTAGTCTTTATTTGGGATTCACGACCTGCCGTTTACTTGGTTGCAGTTTTGTATGTTAGAGAATCTGCATTTTTGCTGTAAGACTTTACTGCAAATTCATTGATAAGTTTAGCTGTTTTTAGACATGCTGTTAGCTTGTTTATTAATTTTGTTTGCGAGACGATCTGGCTTTTTGTTCCAGAACTTGTCTGTAAAATAAAATGATCAGTTTAGATTCTTGGCATCTTAAGTCTTCCTTTGTGTTTACTGGCCCTGCCAAATATTTGATGTGAATTGTATGTCTCCAGACACTTGAATGAGAATGCATGCAAGCTTTTTGATACTTTTATTGTAGGACCTGTCCTGGTATGAAGAGTCACTATGATGAAGTAAGCAAGCAGTATGAACAAGATAGGAGAACTGTTATTTTACCATTAGGTAATGATTGTATGGCTGTGGTAACTTGCCTGCTGCTAAGTACGTTATAATTATCATAATATTATCCTCTTACCAAAAAATCAGTTTTAATTGAATTGTACATGTATATAACACAAAGCCATATTTCCTTAACATCATCAGACATGCAAAAGTATTGACAACTGAGTCAAAAACACTCATCTACTATCTGCAGCTGGTAATGAAATACTAGTTGGTGCGATATAAATGTCACATAGAGTATTTTTAAGTGAAACAGTTACAATGGTACTAATTAAAAAAATCAGATATTTTAACAACTAATAAACATCAAAAGCAAAGGTGTGAATTGAAAAAATTATGACTTACTTTTTTGTTGAGTGAGATTTTTCTTACGTGACATGTAAAGGCTGCTTGCTTAGTTGGAACTGCCTAGAGGCCATGTTGAGAAATCGTTTGTGCATGAAGCATAGAACAGAAGTCAATAGGTTTATCGCAGTTCCATTCACCTGTTGCATTCATTAGTTGGCTTGTAGGAGAGTTGTTTTTTATGGTAACTTCAACAGGAGCATGGAAAATAAGTTTCAGAGCATGGAACAGAATGTGCTATGTTCATGTAATAATGAAACTTTTGATGCCTTCAGTCCATGTAGGTCAGCGGTCTCATGCAGCATCCCTTGCAGAGAAGTACCATGACTTTGGAGTTTTAATTGAACTCTGTGAATCAACTGGTGATCAAAGCACTTTACAACAGTACATGACTCAGTTTACAGAGGAGGTTTGTATACGTAGTTGGCTGTCTTAACGTTTTTCTGTTAATGCTTCTTGCTTTGGTTTGACCTGACTAATCATCAGCTTATAAATTTATGGGTGCATTCAAATGACCTTATTATGGAGTAAGAATAAAAAGAATAACCCAAATGTCCATTTGATTCCTATTCTGGAATACACAGAATGTGTTACATGCATTGCATTCTGCTCTGGGGAGCAGAATACTCCGAATAAACCACAATAATGTTGCCATTCTTCTGCTGAAAACAGGTTGGCTAAATTGTTAAGAGTAGGAAGGGCATTTTGTGGAGCCAAGGACGTCACTTAACTGTTAATTTTACAGCACTGGAAGCTGTTCAGAGGGAAAATTATAAGGAAAAAGCATGTGGAAGCTTACAACAAATCCAAACTCAGTTTTGTGCATACACTGTAACCTGTGCAGGTTAAAGGAAAATGGAGAATGTTAAGACTAGCAATTAGAAAGTGCTGTGACTGCAACATAATTATTTAAAAAACACTCAAGAGGAATGGAGCTGAAACGTGTAACGCGTGTTCACATGCGTTTGAATATTCAGTTTTGCCAAGTACCATAAAATTGTTTGTAAACACGAAGAGTTTGCATGCGAATGTTCTATACATGCCATGAGCCGAATGACACAAGCAACAACACTTTTGGTTGTGTACCAAGGTGCTTGAATTTCAACCGTACATTTCTTACAGAAGCTGGATAAATTCATTAAGTGTATCCAAGTGAAGTTCTCCAGACTAAATTTATGACGATAAAACAGGAGAATAAACAAATTTAGCTTTATTCAACCAAGCTTGCCATCGAGTGCGTACATGGTGTACAAGCACACGCTGTGAACTTAATCAAAATGTTGCTATTCTGATTGGCTAGTTTTTTTTTCTTCATGATTTTGCAAATATGGTACTTAATACGTTACTTTTGTAAAGCGCTTTTGAACTTTTAGGATATTGGCGCTATACAAATATTTAATTATTATTACTATTATTATTATTATTTATTGGAAGTGAATGTGCAAATGCTTCGTAAAATATGAATCATAGAGAGTTACATGTTTCAACCTTTATGAGTTTCTATGTACATATAACTTTTTCATTGCACGGTAGAGCATAGCTTTGCAGTTCAAATTGAAATAGCCATAAACGCCAGAATTTGAGTTGCAAGAGGCCTTGTCACAGTTTGCAACACTGCAAGTTTGGGCTAGAAAAAGACATGGCAGTGGCTAACGATAACAATGTCAATGATAGCTTTGGATCTTTCATGCAGGTCTTGAAGAAAAAAATGTTTGGTGAAATCAATAGCAATTACTTTCCAGTCCAGAAAGGAGTTGTGTTACAAGAGTATTAATTAATACATGCATAGATAGATAGGTAGGTAGCCTAGGTAGTTAGGTAGGTAAATTGTAGGTTGGTAGCTGGTCGGTCGGTTTCAATGCTTGGGTGGAAGTATCTCAGGACTGATATTTCCTTGACTTGATGGATGGGATGGTGGTGCTCAGGTCCCTATATGTAGGCTATGTCTTTCTTGGTGAGGTCTCGCAGTAGTGCTATGTTGCTGGCTAATCAACCTGAATATCTTGTGAGGTAGTTTATAAGACCTGTAAAGCTTAGCAGATCTTAGCTTGATTCAATCAGGGTTCCATTTTTGTCCAAAGAAGCTGTATTTTGTCCTTATTGAACTTGATCCGTTTCTCTCTGCACATGTTCATGAGGTTTTGCCATGAGTGCTCTTCCTCTGTGGCACCATACCCATAAGTATCGTCAGCAATGCCAGTTACCCCCCTCAGACCATCTAGTGCTAAGCCTAAGTGGTTTTGGAACACAGCAAAGCCAAAGGATAGTCAAGCAGTTTCTGGTCACTTTTCTTGAACATCTTATGGCACAGCTTTTTTATTTGCCCCACAAAGCTGTTCACAGGGTCAACAACAGCCTACAGCTGTTTAACTTCAACAGCAATCAATCCTCCATGAGTGAGAAAATACCTCTCTAATACTCACATAGTACATGTAGCTGCCCTGGGTAGATGGCCCACTCCTCACTGTTTAGCACTTTGAAAGCAAATATGTCAAACTGATTACGAATCTCTATGTGCAATAAATTTATTCCCTTCTAGATATGATAGCCACAAACACCAGAACATCAATCTTGTTTCCTTAACATCCGATCTAATACCTGTTTACTAAGAGCTACAAATGATCTATAAACACATGTTTTTGTTGTCAAGCAAAAATTAGAGAAAAAACTGAGTTAAACAAAGAAATGGGTGTCAACAAATACCAGAAAAAGATCAGTC
The DNA here is from genome assembly GCF_052425735.1 of Oculina patagonica. Classification (NCBI taxonomy): domain Eukaryota; kingdom Metazoa; phylum Cnidaria; class Anthozoa; order Scleractinia; family Oculinidae; genus Oculina; species Oculina patagonica. Next base: position 14,273,473 of record NC_135770.1, on the reverse strand, counting down.
ATATGTCAAAGTTGGTGGAGATGATGTTCTTTTTATTAAAGCGTCAAGATTTTGGGTAAGTATTTCCGGTGATGTTAATAGTGAATTTACGTTTGATGCTGATCAAAGACTTCTAAATAAAACCCCTTTTTACGACTGAATTTATTCAGGAGTATTGTAGCTAGCCCAATGGCACTCGCATGGTTGGTCGTTCCATCATCTGTAGACTTGTCATTGCAACTCCGCTGACCAGCAGATATACTTGTAGAAATAGTGTAGCAAGGCGGCCGTATAAAAGCGGCCGTATAAAGGCGGTCTTTTAAATTTAAAGGGGTTTACAAGAAAAACCAGAAGCAAAGAAACAAAATATGGCTGACAATTACGTGAAGAATTAAGTAATCGACCGCCAAAAAAGTGAACATTGAGAGCCAGTAATCTGCATTAAGCGATCGATGACTTTCGTGTCTATCTTTCGAGCTAGCGTAGTACATGTAGTCGAATGTAGGAGCATTCGAAAACTAAATCTGGTTTCACATAAGCTTCATAAGCGATGGATCTATCTAGAAACCAGAGCGTTGGCTAAAATCGAGTGCGTGGCTGCTTGTTCCCAAGAAAAGGAAAAGCTTTTCAGATGAAACAGCACAATATTACATTTGTACCTGAATCAGTCTATTATATTTTTTTTTACAGCGTTATTACTTAACAGCCTACATGTAAATTATTCTGCAATGCATACCTACGGAGCGATATAATAAACAAACCATTTTAGTACTATGGGTTAAAAAAAGAAAAAAAAAAGGAAAAAAAAAATAAATCTCTCCTCTGGGACTCGAACTCTCGACCTTTCGATCCGCAGTCAGTTGCCTACCAGACTGTACTACTTAGACGTACTTAGTCACGTGAGACGAAAATATCTTATATCAATGTAATCGACATTCCGCCGTTTATCTGTTATCGTGTGCATCAAAGGAATGTTTGAATCACCTTGCTGCTCATAAATTTTCAAGGAATGAAAACTAAACTTTTAAACTTGGCAAAAGATTCAGTCGTGGCTCGAAGAGCTCTTTGATTTTTGTTAATTTGAGTTGCTAAATTCAGGGTGCGGCTTATCTGCGGGTGTTTAGGATACATATATGGACTTAGAGTTGGCAGGTACCAAGGGTCTTTATGGTATGACCTCAATATGCAGTAATCATGTATTTTGCGGGGCTGAAGAGTCTTTGCTGAGGACTGGTGATAAGTTTGTCATTTCGTTTACAGTATGCATTTCAGAGGGATTCACCGTGACCTGGATCTCAGTCATGACTTTTGTGCGGTTCTTTTCTTGCTCAGTACCAGCAATTGTCAGAGTACTCGGGCTTGAATTTGAAGGGGGACTTTGTTTGGCTTCTACTGTTCACAGGAAGACTCTGTCATAACTTGGGCGTTAGCCTGTTGTACCATCAGGTCGGATTTTCTGCATGGACATTACATCTCACTTTGTTATAGATTTGCAAACTTTGCTAAAATGGCCATGTTTGTTGCAGTTGTAACATTTTACTCCACTAGCTGGACATGTTGTAGCACTGGTTTGGCTAACTTTCAGGCTTTCTGATTCCTCTACCACTGTAGCTTCTTTGGTGTTGCTGATTTCTTTGTCTATTTACCTTCCAGATATGTGTGATTTCTTTTGCTTTTGCGAAGGTTAATTCTTTACCTCAAGCAATGCATTTTCTTCTGACTTCTTCCAAGTCAGTAAAAATTACTAGTGTGTCACGCATGAGCTCATCATGTAAATCTAATGAGTAACCATAACTCTGTCCAAGTAGTCTTGCTTTAGTCAGAAAGGTATAAAAGGGGCCTGTTGTTCTGTTTTCGGTCTTGGCAGGTACATGTACATATGTAGTTAATGTTTAAGATTTTTTATTAGCCTGTGGTTTAACATGATCTTTAAATCTTGTCCGATACTCTTTCAGGTCCTTTTGTTGTTTATTTGTTGGTGCTTGGGTGTTGAACAAGTCCAGACCATGGTCACCCGACCACAGTAACATGTATTTGCACTTCTGCCGGAGTGCTGTCTTAACTTGTCAGTGGGCCATGAAGCAATAGTTCACATTTTTGGCAAAATCTCTTGAATCTAGTATGTAAATCGTGGCCAGGACTCCATTTTATGTGATTTAAAGTAATCAGTCTTATGACGTCTTCATCCTTTAAAAGTTAAACCACATCCTTCGCAATTCTGTATTTGGGGAAGGACTAGAATGAAACATTTTGTAATTCCAGGTATTTCATCCCATGAGTCACTTTCTTTTGAATGAGACTTTAAAGTTGCGATCTTCTTTTTCTTGCTGTTGCCACAGCCAAACTTCCACATCATGATTGACAATGTTCTACACGTGAAAATTGAATAAACTTATGGACAAATAACAACTATTAGCTGTTCATATGCACACAGTTTTAACAGTTCTAGTTCAGAATTGGCTTTTGCCCACCTGTGATGCTACTTTCAACAGGTAATTAACTGCATAAAAGGGCTATTGAAATAATTATACATTATGACCAATAATACAATGGGTCTAACCCAACCTGTAAGTATAGCAGTTATAAAATAGTTAAAATAACAACCGGTTCTTGTTTTCTTTTTAATTTCATGTTCTCTCTTTTTTTTTTCAGGGTTTTTCAGACTACCTGTTCAAGTGGTATATGGATAAAGGTACAGCTAACTGAAAGATAGTCGGTAACACTGTATTTAAGATGCTGTGCACCATAAAACCAACCCATGAAAAATAGTTTTGGCTGAATTTTATGATTTATGGAACGCATTGCTCCCTTACTAGTTAAGAGGTATTTGTTAGAGAAAAACTCACTAACTCTTATTACACTCCTTGTATTGTAATTTTTGTTGTCTCAGATAATTGCCCCTGAAAGGTTTTTGGTGTCAGCATCCTTGCACATATATATCCGTATATACAGAAAAAAATCTTGATTTTCCCAAAGTGGGCGCTTGTATCAGGTATCAGTAGTATTGGTTTTGCAAAATGCCAACATGTGGGTATCGAGAGGTGTGATTAATGCCTGTAAGGTGATTGGTCAATTCTGACCCAAGAAAAACAAGTCTCTGTGTGGTGATTGGGTGGCAATGACAACCCATCAGTTTAAACACGTGCGCACTCGTCAAGAACGCTTCAACCAATCCTTGATTTCCAGCTTGAGTTAAGAAGACTACAATTTTTCAAAAGAGTTTGCGAGTATTAACTCACAGAGAAGTAAGGATATCCAGTTTTTCATGTAAAGACACAGACAGCCCAGATGTTGTATTCGATCAGCCTGACATACATGTGTATTGGCAGTTGCGTTACGTTTTCAGTCTAAGAAAAATTTGCTCTTTATGCTACATGTGAAAAAGAATTGAAATGAAATTGGCCCACATTTGGTTGTTGCTGGTATTATTTTGACTTCTGTGTTCCTAGGGTGGGTTTAAAACTGTTTAAAAGAGTCTTGCACACTTTCGAGGGTTTTGCTTGGTCGCGAAGCACAACCTACTTGAACAGAAAAAGTCTCAATCAGTCCATATCTGGACAAGAATTACTAGAGGACATGTGGCATCAAGGAAATATAAATCAACAGAGATCTTGAGATAATTATTTAAGACCTGTGGCAAGCTTTGCATTGACAGAGGTGAGGAATTTTTTTAACATCCTTTCGACTCTGATGTCAAGTTGATCATCCTTGCTTGGGCTCTCAGCCCAAATAAATTGCAAATTGCAACAGCTGGGCTTAAATGGTAATTTTAAAACGTTTTGCTGTTGCTAAAGTTATCTGCACAGAGATCACTTATTAAAGCAAAACATAACAATATGATATCAATCTTTCATTATTAATCGTTCAGATTCTTTGCATAACTTCACTTTGTTTTGTTTATTCACTCGGCTTAAATAATAGTTTGTTTTACATTGTATGTCCTCTTTCCCTTGTCTTTTCTTTGTCCTCGATCCTCTTTACTTGGATCGACTTAACCTGTATAAAGAGGTCTCATGACTAGTATCTAAAATAGACCCTTAGAGATCTTTATGGGCTAACATAATGCATGGTACATGTACTTGTTCCAGTAGATTTGTTGTATTAACCCTTAATGTGCTGAAATTACTTTAAAACACACGTTTTTTAACCGTTTACTGATTTTCTTGGCTCTACGGTCCTAAATTTCTCTAAACTTTGCCAAAATTTCCATGTAAAAATGTATAATATTTTACTTTGGCGCATGCACATAAGCCAAAATTTGGACTTTTTTTGCTGAACCGTTTCAATTTTTTCCTTGCTCCTTTTCCTTTCGTTTTTCCCTGCTTTCTTATTCTCTCTATCTTTTACTCTGTGTACCTTTTTTAATGGCCTAAAAAGTTTAGATCTTAATCAGTGGAAAACCCTGAAAAGGAGACTATGATCAAGTACAGGTATTTTGGCCTGTTTTAGCACCAATTTTAAACCAAAAACTGATTCGATTACCTCTGTCGGAATGCAGTCAATGTTCAAGATCGACAGTCCTGTGGAAAGATCTATCCAACCTCTATAAGTTGCACATCACTAAAATCTGCTGACGTGTCAATTAATGACGTCATATGTGGTTGAATGGCCATTCCTCCAAATTCAGGAATAATCCGGGTTTAGCATCTTAAAGGTTAAAGGAAGGAATGCATTAGTGATCTTGTTGTTTCCTGTCTTAGTATTGACTAAAATTATTGTTCAATAAGGGACTGGTCAATAAGTACCGGGGGGGGGGGGTGGGCCAGAGCAATTGGAAAAGTGATGGTTCGAAAATTTGTGACCCACCCCTTCCTCCTGGTTGCACATCACTAAAATCTGCTGACGTGTCAATTAATGACGTCATATGTGGTTGAATGGCCATTCCTCCAAATTCAGGAATAATCTGGGTTTAGCATCTTAAGGGTTAAAGGAAGGAACGCATTAGTGATCTTGTTGTTTCCTGTATTAGTATTGACTAAAATTATTGTTCAATAAGGGACTGGTCAATAAGTACCGGGGGGTGGGCCAGAGCAATTGGAAAAGTGATGGTTCGAAAATTTGTGACCCACCCCTTCCGCCTGGCTTAAAACTGATTGACCCACCCCTGGTAGGGGGTTAAAAATGACATGACCCACCCCCTTTGCTAAAAAAATCAAGGAATCAATCTTTTCTTTATTATCCGTTAAGGGTTGGAGGTTTTTGATTTGACATAAGTTTTTTAAGTGAAATTCCCTACATATTACACCCTGATTTTTGCTGATAGACACTGCTGTCCCATTTACGTCTTTTCTCATTTCTTAACACATCAAAGAAGAATGAATTTATCACTTCTTATACTAGTCTGTTGTAAGTTATACTAGTCTGTTTGTAAGTCCATGGGAAAATTTAGACACAAACATATGCGAAAACGTGAAACAGTATGTTATATTATTTCATAAACAACTATTGAAGAGTTCATAGTTTTACACAGAAATTGATAACAGAAACTACAACCACTGTCCATCATTCATATTTGCAAAGTGTTTGAGTTAACTTGTATGAATCTATGCAGGTTGAAGAGAGACAGACAAACCTGATGTTATGATCACAAACCATCTAGGGGGGGTCAGGGGGCATGCTCCCCTGGGAAATGTTTATATTTGGACCTTCTGAAACCGCTAAAAATTCATTAAAAAATGCTCACATGGAGAAATTTATCAATCTTATATACTGACGAATACAGCTTTTCTTGGAACAATAACAGTTTAAAGTTAGTGTATAAATAAGATGACCCACCCCCTACGTGTAGATCAAAATTTCATAACCCACCCCTTTTCGAGGGCTCAAAAACTGATGACCCACCCCCTTTCTGCTCTGGTACCCCCCCCCCCTGTACTTTTTGACCAGTCCCTAAGAAGGGATAAGATTGTGATAAGGACAGATGACTTGAACAAAACTGCATTGCTTGTGGTTTCACAATGTGTGATAAGTGAAAATAATGAAGGCATAAACTTATTATAGAGTGAGTGACGATTTAAGAGACCTACATGTACATTGATATTGTTTTGATCTCGTGAAATGTAAACAATCACAGTCAGTTTCTTTTATTGTACTGTAGGGGAGCGTCAAAAGTTGATGACAATCCCTGAGCCACAGCACGAAGATTTAGCAAGTTTTCTTTCCTCTCACCATCATCTTAGATGGCTCCATGATATTCACTTGAAGTCTTTCTATCAGGTAAGAAAACAAGTGGTGTAGAGTGACACAAAATGGAACAACATCATTCCATTTGACCGGCTTCTAGTGCTTAACATTGACATTGCAAGGTTTACATGTACCTTTTGAATTACTTTTTGGTCGTAATTTGGCAGTTTTTCAAAGATAATAGTAATAATTATTGTTAATTTGAAGAAATAATTATTGTTAATCAATGCAATTTTATAGGTAGGTAGTTTTAATTTCTATTATTGTTATGCACAGGTGAGCATTTCCGTGTAGAATCATGCATTGCAAACATTAAATTATTATTATTATTATTATATTATTATTATTATTATTATTATTATTATTATTATTATTAATTATTATTGTATATCATACAAAGACATTGTACCTTTTTATATAGCTTTTTTTAATTCTTAATCCTTTTTATTGGTGCTTGTATTTTTAATGAATTGCGTGAAATAAAGTTATTATTATTATTTATTATTATTATTATTATTATTATTATTATTATTATTATTATTATTAATATTGTTATGTTCTTTACGTAATGTTTGCTTAAGGTCCTTAGCGCCGAGACCAAACCATGGTCCTGGGGCACTAAAGGGTAGCCAGTTTTTAGGTTGACAACACCCTCCTCAAAATATGCGCTGTACCCAGCAAGGTTATCTTCTGTAGTTCACTGATGCTTATTTGGCCGGGGATTCTTCCAATATAACTCTCTAGTCCCTTTTTGATAGCTCCAAGTGCTCCAATGATAACTGGTATCGTTTTTCGTTCTCATGCCCCACATTCACCTTGTTTCGATTTCCAAGTCCTTATATTTGGATAGTTTTTCATTGACTTTCACGGATGTGTTTCTGTCTGATGGTACTGCCATGTCAATAAATTTACAGAGTTTTATTATTATTATTATTATTATTATTATTATTATTATTATTATTATTATTATTATTATTAAAGAACTGTGACTTTGTAACTGCAAAGTGAATTAACACAGAATCTGCCAGGACATTGAGTATTAATTGGACAAAATTATGTACCAAAATTTTTAACCTTTACAGTTTGAAATATCTTATCAAAATAAATAATTTCTAACAACAACAGACATCCAAAACAAATTTTTAAGTTCCACTGAATCACTTTAAAGGTACATATGAGATTTTATCTATAGTTTAAATGGTTGTTGTGAACTTTGAAATTCATTTTCTCAAGAGCCTATAAGAAGTTGTTTTTATCTTGGATATTTACAGGGCTTCAAGAGTCCCTATATTTCGTATATTTTTTCACTCCTCCTATATTTCCCTATATAGTTTAGAAAAGCCCTATAATCCCTATAATTTTAATTTACCTCAGTCAGATTCACTTTGAAATCCTTGAAATGTGCCATTTTCATTGCATCAAAATTATAAGTTGTACGATGAAGCAGAAACTTATTTGCATTGTTCTCTAATTTTACTCCCACCACAAAAACACACTCCAAATTCAAATTTGACCTTCGATGCATGTACAGTTTCTAACAAACCTAGTCAGCAATGCCTCATATTTCACGCAGAGGATGTCAGGAAAGAGATGGCCATGAGGCAGCTCACGGCCATCTCTTTCCTGACACGCTCTGCATGAAATATGATGCCAAAAATCCTGACTATTGTCATTTATTTAGAATAAACCAGAAAAAAGCTGCTAAGGTTATGATTAGCCTTGTGTTGGTGAATGTAACAAGAAGGCCTTCCAAGGGGCAAAAGCGACAAGCAACACAGGAATTTCTAAACAGCCATAAGCAACAAGATTACAGGACTGAAATGCGACTGCAACATGTTAAAACACTTAAAAAAGGCAGTGACATTGGAAAGTTGGGTGCATTTTCCAATTTTTAAAAAAAGTAATTGGCTGGTGACTTAATGAGAAATAAAAATCGCATGGTAGAACCCAGAGTGCAGCAAGTGGCATCTCTGAGTGCTCAGATTGTTAAAAAAATTCCCCGCACCCCTAAGCCAGGCACAGTTTTAATGAACATCCGGCTCTAATCAATTACTAAACTGTGACACAAACTGCTAAGATGCGACAAAAAAAAAACTTAGAATGATGGAAAACGAAAGCCAACATGACGATCAATAACAAAAAACTATGGGACATTGGAACACCGAACTCCCCCCTCTACCCTCCCCCTCCCCCTTACGCCTTGGAAGGCCTCAATGAAGGCAGTGATTTCCTGTGTCAAGTATAAATAAACCAGTAAGAACATTTGACTGCTTTAAGGCTATAAAGATAAAAAAGTATCTTTTTGCTCCATGCATGTACATGTTGAAAATACTTTTTTAAAAACCCCTATATTGCCCTATATTTCTTTACAAATTTCCCTATATTAACCCTGTACTTTTGAAAAAAAGACCCTATAATTATTTTGACTTGAGGCCACTTGAAGCCCTGTAATTACTTACATCTTGAGCTTTTAAGAAGGGAAGCAAATAATTGCCAATGAGTCAGGCCTTCTGGAAGACCAGAAGGCCTGACGAGGCGGCAGAACATAGAGCCGCGAGAAGATTTGTACATGCGAAAAAAATCTCAGAAACACTCCAAATGTCGAGAAATGTAAGTAATGTAATGTAATGTAAGGTAGATCGTGACGACACAATTCAGCACGTGCACACTTTATTGTAGTTTGGCCAATCAGCGCGCTACTAATTTGTTCAGCACGTGCATGAGTCATTGGCAACTAAAATTCCCAGACACGATGCGTCTCAGATAACAAAGAGGTTTCAAATCTGTTCGCTTCAAAACTGCCAAAATTGCCGAACTAGAGATTGAAATACGAAAGAAACTTGAATTAAACTTTGTTAAGACTTTAATTTCATTTAAGATGAAGGTAAAAAATTCATTCTAAAGCTTCAAGATTTCCAAAGCTTCTAAAATTTCGAAGTCATACAAATTTGCATGCGTAATTAAGTTAGGTCTGGCAAAGTAAACAACACAGATTTTATCAATCATAAGAGAGTTTTATTTCGTTTCTCGAATTTATAAAATAAATTCCCTATACTACATTTTTTTCCTGGATACTTCGGCGTTTTTTTCCTCGGGAAACAGGGCCTTTAATTTTCCTAAAAGCTGGTTGCCCGAACGCAATTTGCAGTGTCTCAACAACAACAAGCAACAATTCAACGTGATATTTGAGACATCACGCATTGCGCGTGATGAATTATTCTCGGAATATTAATAAAATAAACTTGTTCCATCTTTGGCCACAAACTTGTCCGACCAGGCTTTTACCTTTTAAAACCTCAATTTTTTTAATACTTATATGCTGAATGGATTGAACTGCAATGTGGAAAGTTTGAAATGCTTTGTTTTGGCCGAATCTTTGTAAAAGTTTTCTTTTTGTTTCGTAATTTATTTTTCGTGTTCAGTGGCTCATAGCCACTTTGATTAAGACCTATAGGACTTTAAAAGAGCTGAAACCTTTCCAAAATAGCGGCATCGGACAACAATGGCTTGAAACTCGCAAATAGCATAAAGTTTACAAGATTTCGCACTAAATCTTCACTACTTTGGTATTATTTTAGAACTTTTTGTTAGCCTTCATAAAATCGCATTTTATTCCATAAACATTCAAGATTTTTAAAGAAAACGCGCAATGTTTAGTGATCGATTAAAATCATAAAGCGTCCCGTTGTACTCGTTGGCATTTCTACCGATAGGTATCACTAGTGCAATAGGATTGAAATTATTCTGGTACTTGATTTTTGTCCAACTAGAATTATTATTAATACCTTTCACTTCTAAATTTGCCTAAAAGCACTTTTAGGTACTGAAGTCCTGTATCACTTGTGACATTATCACTATTTGTCTCAGAAGATATTTTCATGATTGATTAGTATTGGTAATCAAAAATGGTGACAAGTGAAATTATGAAATAATCATGAAATAATTTTGCCAAAATGCTTATAACTTATTATAAGCATTTTGACAAAATGCAAGTGAAATTATTTCCTAATTTCACGAGTATACCATTTGATTACATTTTAATATCATAGGTGACAACATTAATTACGCTTGCAATCATAGGTTTTTGACTGGTATATTGCATCGCGAACTACGAGCTTTGAAAAGTTGAAAGTTGTCTTGAATGAACTGAAAACGGTGTCCGTGTAAAACGCTCAAAAATCCGCTCGATGCCATTTATGTATAATTATTGGCTTAAGTCTAGAAGTCATTTTGACATTTTGAAATTGCCAAGGCTAGCTGGCTAAGATGAAATTCAAGCGAAAATGTACAAAGTTTAAGCTTTAAAACATCTTTTATTACGGACGCCATCTTGCCGCTAACTACGTTGCCATGGCAATTTAATAATTTCACATGTGAAATTATAAATTAACGTTAAAATTTTGCGCCAAAATTAAAGAGTAATTTGTCACCTTTGATATTATGAACAATATTGAAAAACGTCTTACAAGGCATGTAGCCTAATGAGCACAGTGGAATGAATTAGGCCATGGAAGTTTAAAATGTATATTTTCCTTGATGCTAAGGGAAAATATTTACCAACATGTTCAAAGGCTTTTGAAAGGCTAGCAAGACCAAATGTGATAACAAAAGAAACCAACAAAAGGCTACTTGGGAATGAACTTTAGTTGCATAGAACACTAGGTCTAACACAATGGATTTTTTTTCAGTCCAGTAAAAAAAATTTTGAACTGTACCAACTTGTATGTTCAAATGTACAACGTGTACTGTTTGTTTCATATAAAAAAATAATGAATATATGAAATCATGTATTTGGGTTCAAGTCCCGGCAAGCCTGATTTTTTCAGGTTTATTTTCACAACTGCTTAAGTTGTGTTCATTACTGCGAGGATCTTCTCTTCATTTATTGTTTCATATTGCTAAGAATATTCCACTCAAGTTGTATCATTTTTTTTCAGGGGAATATTTTTTCCTTTGGAGTTTGAAGTATATTTTTATTTTGGTTTGAAGGATGCTTGACTGCACTTGAATGTGTCATTACTGCAAATGATAAAAGATTGTATTTCACAATAAAAAAAAGGAAATTGTGGAGGTACCATTCTTTTCATTGCTGAACATCTGCACTTTAAAACATTTGTACCTAAGTTGCCCAAATCTTCATGTGAGATGAAGTTTTAGTTGCTTTAACTTAAAACAAACACCTTAAAGGGTACCTTGATAATGCACAGTGCCTGTATAATGAATTTTTTTTCCACCTGTTTTCTCTTTTTTACCCATGCAGGCATATGAAACATTAAAAGGTTTAGCCATCAAGGAGGCAACTTATCTGGCCAAAAAAAAGGTAATTATAATGTGCAATACAAACTGGCTGCAGTACAGTCTGTTATACATGTACCCACAACAGTAACAAAGTAGCCAAAAGTAGACTGGACCCCAGGCAAACCAAACCCGAACAGAGAGGGGCACATTAGTAGGTGAAACAAATTAAAGCATGATCAATCAATCAAAATTTAAAAACCCATCGACCAGCCAAACAAACTTCAGCTGGGTCACATAATTATCGTTTCCAACCGCTCAAAATAACAATTTTTAAAGTTCTTTTTTTGTTAGATGGATCATCGTCGTTCACGTTGTATAAATAGGCCCGCATTTTTTTCACTGTTTTTTAAAATCCCACATTGTTTTCCCCCACACTCGCCCTCGAATGGAATGCTTAGTTTAAAGCTTCCAACGTTTTTCCATGCACTTTCTTTTTGTTGAAGTAAAAAACTCCATGTAATGCTAACCTGAACGAAATTACACAAGTCGAAAACTAGCGAAAAAAGGAACATCATGTTCATCTAAAAATACTTTACTGTTCTTGAGACTCAACAACAGATTCATTTGACAAAGTTCATAACTTTACTTCGATGATGAAAATGTCTGTAGAGCCGGGCTGACAATGTATAAGAGTTCGCCACTCGGGACACAGAAAAGTGTTCATTTTCCGCATTAACGAGTGTCCATAATAAGCAGGGTTAATTTTAGAGAAAATATATGAGCTTTTCGTCAGGACAAACAAAACTGTCTGTAAAATCGGGGCGTCTGTATTGAGCGGGCGTCTGAAGAGCGGGTTCCACTGTAATGTATTAAAATGTTTTCCTGATGAGTAACCATGTAAGTAGCTTGTAAGTGCTGTTTATGAAGAATTCTTGTCATTATACCTGGATCAGATAAGAAAACACTCAACCCCCCTAAAGATGTTTCATTTTTATCTCACACTTCCACAAAAGCTTAGAAGAGATCTTATTCATTGAATTTATATCAGATCGACCTCGAAAAAGAGTAGTTTACTAGTTTAATTGACTGATTGACTCCATTGAGGGGTGGGTGAGGCAATTGGCCACTTGAAAACTAGAGACTGAGACAGCATCCCTTTCCTATTCGGTTTCTATTGTGTCTGATAGGGTAGTAGAAAGGATTTTGTTGTTATAGTCTATGGTTCATGTTTTAACAAACGTGCCTGTTGAATGTTGTCCAACTTCAAAATTTTCTAGGTGATTATTTTCCATTCTTACATTATGCCAAACACAATTTTAAAGAGGTTTAAGTGGAAAGGAATGATGATAAAGAAGACTCCACTGACGAGATAGGAACGCAGTGATGGCTGAATAATGATTATGAATTTGTTGTGTGCAGTTCGTTCAATTTCGCATTACAATTAAAATACATAATCAAAGATCTCTTCGAGATACCAACTAATTTGAATGGAGTAGGAGTAGGGAAAATAATATAAAAATTAAAAGCAATTTATGATGCATTAACCCATTGACTCCTAGTCCCAAAGGCTTTTATTAGACGCACCAACCTCCAAAAACTCTTGACTCTTTTACGGCATTTAACGCAAACGTGTAAGTGAAAAAATAAACCACAATTTATGCACACTAAACTTTTATTACAACAAAACCAGCTGAAAGACTTATTGTAAGGCTTGGTGCAAAAAGGGCTGTAGTGATTTTCCTTGAAATGAACATTGCAAAAACAACCCCAAATTTCGCATGTGAGTTTGTCTACGTGTGCTAAACACTGTCGTGCAAGCTTATGTTCTCTCTCTTATTTAATAATAATACCAAAAACATTGATGTCATCTATTATTATCTTTTACATTTTTGTTCATTTTGGAAAATTAACCACCCCTAGGCCATGGCCTACCCCACGTTTTGTACGTCCCCCTGTTTTATTGCCTTCTCAATTAGTTTTATCTGTAACATTCCATCATAAGGTTTTTTGGCGGTCAGGAGTCCACATTGGTTTCCAGTCATTTAGCCCCTAAGATCATTAGCTCCCAGTAGATAAGCCCCCAACTGAAGTCGATAAGCCCCTAACCCGAAGTCGATTAGCCCTCAACCCAAAGTCGATTAGCCTCCAGTAAGACTAAATAAAACAAACTTAGTAAACTATTGAACACTAGCCAATACTACAATTAAGGTTATCATTCTTTCATACGCACCAGTTTCGTGGTAAGGAACCTTTCCTTATTGAGTTTTATTCCTACTTGTGATCATGCAAAGCAACGCTATGAATATGAAACCACAGTTAAGTTTTATTCGGACATGTGATCATGCGAAGCAATGCTATGAACATGAAACCACGGTTTTTTTATGCGTGCCAATTCAACAAGTAAAAAAAGTTACAAGTATATCAATCACAAGTCACAAAAGTTTTGGTATTTGATTGAATACACAAAACCTGGCGATTATTTGTGAAAGCAATGGAATTGAGTTTGGCTTCTAGTTTTTGCTTCTAGATTTGTATCTATTTACACTCTTAAATCAACTCGACAAAAAGTAGGCTACTTGTATTAACATTCAATAAGGTTCATTCTCAGTATTAATTGATTGAATTGAATACTCAAAACCTCGTAACATTCGATGATGTTCGAATTCCATATATATAAACTCTCTATCTTGCAATAATTTGTTATGTTTGTTAAATTTTATTTGGGGGCTAATCGACTTCAGTTGTGGGCTAATCTACTGGGGGCTAAACGACCTACATTCCTGTTCTAGCCATCGGGGCTTTTCAGATGCTTATGGATTTGTTGTGCATGCTGTTTTAGCCATCAGGGTTTTTCAAATGCTTATGGATTTGTTGTGCATGCTGTTCTGGCCATCAGGGTTTTGCAAATGCTTTTGGATTTGTTTTGCATGTTGCTTTAGCCATCGGGGCTTTTCAGATGCTTATGGATTTGTTGTGCATGCTGTTCTAGCCATCAGTGTTGAGTCCGGAAAGGCAGCAAGACAACAAGCAACACAACATGCTTTAATGTAGCTAGAGCATATGATCGATTCATACAACTCTCACGCTCCGACCCTGCTACTCTGGTCAGCGGTCAGTATAGGTACGTTTTGTATTTTTGAAGCTATGTCGTCAAGAGGATTTCAGAAATCTGAAGGAAAACCACCGAGACAAACGTACCCTGACTTGTTAGGTTACGTCATTAGTAAATTGCCATTCAGCTTAATCCAGCTCTGGTGTTCTCAAATTTTATTTAAATATTTGCTTCAATATTCCATTTTTGGAGCGAGATATTCACTGTATACTATTTACAACACTTACACTACTTACAATGCGATGCTTACTACTTACAGTGAAATATATATTTTTTAAATACAAAAGAGACTAAAATACTATAAAACTATACATGGCACAAGAGCTAATTAACAGAACTTACACTGCACTTACAAAAAATACTCAAATTGTCACTAAACTAATACAGCTACTCACTATAACAACAGATCTAATGTAACTAAAATGATAAAGGATAAATATAACAGACAAAAAAAAGGCACCTTAACCTGGCTCTTTTACTTAAACAGTGGTACGAAAGCTACCGCATTGCTTATGCAGAGAGTGGTCCACTTTGCTTCATACTTTTTATAGCTAGAGTTTTTAATAGCGATTTGTCTTTCACATTTGACTTTGCTTTCCAGTAAGGCAAGAAAGACCTTTATGCTAGGAGTCTCTGACTGATTTCTTGCGAGATATAGATGATATTTAGCAATAAGAAGATAGTGATTGAAAGCATGATAGCTGGTGTTCTCAGGTCTGTATCCATAGAGAATTTCTGAACAAGTAGGATTGAAATTGTCAGAGCGATTAGTATTCCACCATTCTATGACGTCTTTAACTTCGGGGCACTCGCAAAACCTATGGAGAAGTGTCTCATTTCTAGTGGCAGTGTTCGCAATGTGGTGACTCTTTTATTTCATTCTGTTATGTATGAGTTTATGCTGAAAGCTTCTTAATCTATTTTCAACGGTGATTTTAAATGGAAGTTCGTAGACATCCTTTAAGTTTGTCATTTGATTTCTTAGAGTGATTTCGACGGTACAGGGGGATAGAAGGACCTTTCCGCAAGCATCAAACAGGCTTTTTTTTGTGGAGACGATATCATCGCTATTTGAATCAGCCTTTGTGGGTTCACTAACACCACCAACACTGCTGCACGTGATTTTTCTTTTCCACGCTTTGGGGATAGCAGCGAGAACTCCGGCGTAGTCGAGGAAAGTGCATCAAACGCTGAATTTGCGCTTAAAATTTTCGAAAGAGAGGAATTGGTCGTGATTGTTGAGGAGATCACTTATTTTTAAGATGTCTTGATTTACCCATGTTTTATAATACACCGTTTTACCATTGGTCTTTATGAACCGGTTGTTCCATAGAAGTTCTTGTTTGAATTAATTAGCATTAAGCGGTTCCTTGTAATTCAATTCTTCCCACACCTTAAGAATATTTTTTATAGAAAGGTGGTAAATTGTTGAGGTTCAGAAATTTTAGGTCGAAATTGCATTGAAATAGAAAAGCTCCTCCGACTTTACTTAATAAGAAATCAAGGCGGGCACACCAGTGACTGCCAGCCGATTCACAATAACGATTAACCCAGGTAATCTTGAAGGATTTTACAACATCTTCAAAGTTAATCATATTTAGACCGCCTTTGCAGACTTGGCCAATCAGCGTTTTTCTCTTAATTTTATCAGGTTTGAAATTCCAGATAAAGGAGAAGATGATGCTGTTGACCTCTTTTATGAATTCGGCAGGAACGTTTAAGACGGAGCAGCAATAAACAAGTTTGGCGATTGCTAAATTCTTTACGATGGCTATTCTGCCTAAGATGGTTAGATTCTTTTGCACCAGATGTTAAGAACTTTTTTAAGTTTGGTAAGTTTCTCATCAAAGTTTAGTTTGATTCCAACATTCGCGCAATAAGGGAAACATATTCCAAGTGCAGTGACATATTCTCTCGGCCACGAAATGCCAAAAGGCTCGTCTTTTCCTAATCTGCTTTTCCAACGACCTAGCCACAGACCCTCAATTTTTGATCTATTAGACTGGGCCGAGTGATGGCGGCGTGAAGAAGCAAGCGGAAACCGTCCGCCGTCCCCAAGTTAATCTGAACCAACATATGGCCGAAGGTATAGCCAAATATCTTCGAAAATGGTAAATGCGAAACCTTTTATAGAAATCTTTACACATCTCAAGAAAACACAATATCATCAAATGATGAATTTTTTAAATCTGCTAGCGATACTATACTGACCGACGATGACTGTACCAGCTGTGAGGGTAAGTTAACAGAAAAAGAATGCCTTGAAGCCCTCAAACACATGGACTCTGACAAAAGCCCAGGAACTGATGGCCTTCCATCCGAGTTCTACAAAACCTTTTGGGACGAATTATCTTCTATCTTGATTGACGCCCTGAACTACGGTTACAACACAGGGCAACTTTCGATTACACAGAGACGAGGAATTATTAAACTAATATACCAAAAAAAGGTTCAGACCCACATTTCATTAAAAACTGGCGCCCGATAACCCTTCTTAACTGTGATTATAAAATAGCCGCAACATATCAATTATAATGAAAAAATGGAGAAAATTAGAAACGTTCTGAATTGTTGGAAACATCGCCGCTTATCCGTAATCGGCAAAAGTTTGGTAATTAAAAGTCTGCTGGCTTCCCATTTAACATCATTTAACATATATCTTAGCTCCATTACCAACAAACCAAAACGTCATCCGCGAAATAAACGACATTTTTTACAGCTTCCTATGGAACAAAAAAGGGGACAAAATTAAGAGAACAGTGTTGATAAATGACTATGATAAAGGAGGTCTAAAAATGATTTACTTAACATTATTTAATAAGTCAATGAAATCAACTTAGATTCAAAAGTACCTAGACCCTTCAAACCATGGAAAATGGAAAGAATTGTTTGATCTCAAATTTGCCAAATTTGGAGGGAACTTAGTCTTCAACGGTAACTTGAGCAAAGCGGACTGCTCTAAAACAATACCAGTAAAAAACCTTTTCATAAGAGAATTGCTAGAAATATGGTCGGAAGCCAGCTTTGAAAATGTCTTAAAAAGCAGGCAACACTTTCTTGAACAACCCCTATGGCACAACTCGCTGCTCAGGATTGAAAACAAGCCAATTTTCGACAAAAAGCTCTTCCTTCAAGGCGTCCTCAAGGTCAAAAATTTAATGAAAGCAGACTCCTGCAGCTATCTATCCTACAAAGACTTCACAGACGCTTACAAAATACATATCGATTCTCTAAAATATTACGGAATTATATCTGCTCTTAAAGATCTATATAAGCATTCGAATTTACCAGATGAACCCAAGGATCCAGTCACAACCGAACCTTTCCTAAACCTGTTTCTTAAAACCCTTAAGGGAAACAAGGTTGTCTACAAAAAGCTGCTTTCTTCCAAAAGTGTTGTACCAATAAAAAGTCAAACAAAATGGAACACCAATATTGCCCCAGAGAAACGCGGCACTGACGTGGATTGGAGAACCGCTTATACTTTGGCTGCCAGGTGTACAAAAAGCACAATGCTCATTAATTTTCAATATAGATTTCTGCATAGAATTCTTCCTACTAATTCGTTTTTAACAAAAATCGGAATTAAGGAAGACCCAAACTGCACTTTCTGTAGCAATTGTGTTGAAGACCTGATCCATCTTTTTTGGCAATGTGAAATCATTAAACTCTTTTGGTGTAATTTAACTGAAATACTTCAAAAGTCTCAGTTAATACCTCCAAACTATCCCAAAGACATAACAATATTTCTTGTACTCAAGTCTGATACTTCAAATTTTTCTCCTCAACTAAACTTTTGTTTTTTATTAGCAAGACACTACATTTGGTGCTGTAGATGTAATGACAAAATTCCACATGTAAAAACGTTTCTTGTAATCCTTCAATCACAATTTAATATTGAAACCCATACACCCAATTCCAATCTGAAGAAATGGGAACCTTTACTCTCTCTCCTAGGCTCAAATTAATTCATTTAATTTAGATGAAAAAATCGCTTTATTCCTTCATATTCTTCCCAACACCCCAAGACGATGAGGCTATCGTTCTTTTTTTGCACTGCCCAACAACATTTCTGAGTTATACTTTAAGATTAATTGCAAAATATTTCAATATACATATATTTATCTTTTTGTTATATTTCAAATCATTAAAGCGCTACTGTGATGAAATTTGCATCTTTCTTTTCTTAACCGTTTTAAAATATTAACAAGTACTCTTTATGATATGAAAAATGCCGTTTACTGTTTTCCAATATCTCTTTTCTTTCCTGAGATATTCAAGTTTTAAAAATATGCAAATTAGCAAAGTGATGACGTCATAGACTCAACCGAATTTTGATCAAAAATGAAGAAAGTGATATCTCAGCCAATTTGTATCAGAAGTCTATGATTTTTTGCAGTAATACCCTACTAGTCGTGTTTCACGATATGAACTTAACAATTTGGTTACCATGGCAACAGACTAGGTTCCAGATCCCACGGATACTAAAGGCTTTTCTGGCCAATTCTGGCATTCTTTTTTGTCATTTGCCAAAACTGCTTTACATGCGTGATCTGGCAAGCATATGAATGGATTAGGTAGACGTCTTGCCCGGGTTTAATTTTTCTGAACTGAAAAATTCAAAAATATTAAAAAAATTGGTGGGGACTGGAAAAGATTGAGTTGCCATGCTAACATAATTTAATTATAACTGTACGTGTGTTACCTGTAGAACTATTAGAGTGCCAAGTTTCATTGGTCTCTGCAGTAAAATGACCGAGATAACTCAATTTTTGTACCTGACATAAAATTGGGTTGAGTAGATGACGTCATCAATCCCCTAATTTGCATATTTTACGATTTTTTTAAGCTTAAATATCTCTGGAACTAAAAAAGATATTTGAAAACGGAAAACGGCATTTTGAATCTTTCGTTAATACTCTATGAAACGCCTAAAATTGCAAGGGGTGAAAATTTGATCATAGTA
Source organism: Oculina patagonica (assembly GCF_052425735.1). Classification (NCBI taxonomy): domain Eukaryota; kingdom Metazoa; phylum Cnidaria; class Anthozoa; order Scleractinia; family Oculinidae; genus Oculina; species Oculina patagonica. The sequence goes on along the minus strand of NC_135770.1, from coordinate 14,253,995 downwards.
GCACTTTATAAGTAAGCAACGTTAATATAATTGAAACTGTAAGCTATTTTGAATGTAAGCAATTGTAAGCTATGTTGTATTGTAAGATTTTTTCGTATTGTGAGTAAGTTAGTGTTGATAGTTAAGTGTTAAGTGTTGTAAATAACGTCAATATTGTAAGTGACGCTAGTAAATAACGTTAGTATTGTAGCGGTTGTAAGTAAAATTGTAAGTAATGTCAGTATTGCAATAATAAAAAAAATTAAAATAAAAATTTTTTTTGGATCTATTAATTTTCAGACCCGATAGATTGCTTAACTGATCGCGGATGAAAGCGGTGGTGTCGTCCGCATACAAACTAAGTTTAGTGATCTTATTCCCGTTTTCGAGACCTTTGATACAATTAGTGATTCTTATCTGGTGTGCGAGTGGTTCTAAATCGAGAACAAAGAGCAGTCCCGAAAGAGGACACCCTTGTCTCACTCCTCTTTGATAACGCAACTAGAAATATTGCTATAGAATGTGCGAATCCAGTTAAGGAAACTTGGACCAAAGTTCATAATGTTGAGGACCTTAAAGAGGTAGTCCCACTCTAAAGAGTCAAAGGCCTTTTCAAACTCTAGAAAGAGTATCATACCTTCCTTATTCTCATGTTGTTCAATTATGTCTGTAATTAGACGGATATTTTCACCGATGAATCTGCCTTTAATGTACCCCGTTTGGTCCGGCTCTATTAACAGGGGGAGTACCTTCTCTAAACGCCTTGCAATACATTTTGTTGCTAGTTTATAGTCGGTATTTAAGAGAGAGAGAGAGAGGGCGCCAGTTTTTAAGCAGTAAAGGATCCTTGTTCTTTTTCGGGATCAGGGAAATAATTCCTCGTCTCTGCGAGATAGAAAGCTCTCCCAGTAAGGTGCCATGATTGAGACACTCAATCAGAGGGCCCGACAGCTCCTTCCAAAAGCGTAGGTAGAACTCTGCAGATAAACTGTCCGTGCCCGGCAACTTGTTGTATTGAAAAGTTTTTAATGCGGCGAGGCATTCTTCTGCGGTAATTAAACCTTCACAAAGGCTTTGTTTCTCGTCATCCAGTCTTGGTTGAGATATATATTCGCAGAAAGATGATGGGTCTGCATCTGCTAGCTGTTTTTGAGATGAATAAAGCTGCTTGTAAAAGCTTTTCATGGCGTTTAGAATGGACGTTGGGTCCTTAACAGTAATACCCAGATATACAGAGTGATATAATAAACAAACCATTTTAGTGCTACGGGTTAAAAAAAATAAAATAAAAATGTCTCCTCTGGGATTCGAACTCACGACCTCTCGATCCCCAGTCAGATGCCTACACGAGTGTGCTAATAAGACATACCAAGTCACGTAAGATGAAAATATTTTATATCAATGTTATAGACATTCTGCCGTTTATCTGTTATCATGTGCATCAAAGAAATGTTATGTTATGGTATGTGAGGTGTTTTTGTTTAGTTTTGAGGAATGTGGAGTGTTTTCATTATTTTTGGGGTATGCAGTGGTTTTTAACTGCACGCAGCAGCAGTTCATGTTCTGCACTTTATCAGTGATCAGACTGATGCCCCCGCAGGCCCGCTCAGCCAGGCTCGAGTCTTTACTTACATGTAGCATGTTTAGAATGAAATAAACGATTTTGAAGCGTTTGACTCAAAGAAAACACTAAATTTTCATGCTTTGAAAGAAAAATATATTTTAGCAAGGCTAGAATCTGTAATTATAAATACCATAACGTTTGTGTCAAAGAATGTGCTGACATGACAATTAAGTTTCACTTTCGATTGGCTAGACGTCAAGTCAAGTAATGTTATAAAGCTATTAATCAGCTACCTTTCAAATCTTTGCGAATCCTTTGGTCTTTACTTAACAAATTAAGTGTGAAGTATTCCACTTTGAAGCAAAATCTATTTTTTGACGGTGTCATTGAAAGGATTTTAGAGATCTGAAGAAAAATATAACATTATACCTGTCAACTTTTCCTACATGTAGGTTAAAGGTGTGAGATTTTTAGCCTAAAAGTGCCAGGATTTCTGAAGACAACACCACCATGTTTGAAGATTTCCAAATACGTCCGAAGTATTCCAAAGACGTTCTGAACGTATTCCAGTTGACCAAAGAAAAAAAATGGTGTCTGTTGTACAAACTGTAGGCCCTTTCAAGGCAATGTCTTTTTTTCATTAAAGGTTAAAATGCATCTTTTGAAGTCTAGAATCGAAAGAAATGAATCTGAAGGATACTCAACAGCAGAAAAAGGTGGACATTAAGGTTTTAAGTCTTCGTTTCTGGGTCGTTTGTCAAGGAGGAAATTTAACCAAAATTACGAACTTGAAATGGAGTTTTCAGGACTTGCACGCACTGCTTAATGCAAGAATAACACTAGACACTAAGAAAAAGAAAAGAAAATGTAAAAAAAAGGTATGTGGTGAGGTCGAACCTAGAGTTGAACACATCACGATCGAGTTTTCTAAAAAATTAGGCCACCAGTTAACTTCAAGACTCATCAATTTCAAATAAAAAATAGTGTTTCCCATACAAATACAAAGAGCTGTTAACAGTAAACAGGCTTACTAGAGAGCATTGAAGGTTAACCTAAACGAAGACCCGTGAACGTTTTTTGTTGTTGACATAATTATTTTCAATGTTTGTAACTTACAACACTGGTAAATACTGTCTCGTCAAAATTGCAAAATTAAGTACCAACAGAGTACTCTCCATCATTGTCGTTTTCATTTACTACAGTCAGTAACCACATGTCCTCTTAAGGCCTGGCAAAACGAGAAAACATGACCAGAAACATTTGTAGCACGTGCATGTTTCCCCAATGTTTCCAGTTTTGCCACCCGGGAAGCATTGTTTCCAGCGTTAATTTTGTTTCCAAGAAGCAAAATTTGCTTCTGCTTCACAGCAGAAACATTTTGTGTTTCTGCGCGGCATGGAAACATGGCAAAACGAGGAAACAATCCTGGTAACATGCCTCAAGCATGTTTCTGGAAACATGTTTCCTTGTTTTGCCAGGCCTTTAGAGGGCTTTCATTAAAACATGCAGCATTAAAATAAAACAATAGAAAGTAAATATCAATAAGAAGAGTTCCTTGCCTCAACAGACACTTCTGAGCCTCAGTAAGCTGTCTCTTCTTGCATCGGATGAAAACAATGGACCACAACTGGAAGGTAAAAAAAGAGTGAAATACAAGTTTGTAATTGTCTAGGAAACCCTAATACGTAATAATGTTGTTGAGGCATAAATTCTTTGGGGTAAATAATAAAGATGGTATTTTGATGGTAGTATGCTCAAGTGTGCGTTGTTGAATTTTATTTTGCCTAATTGTAGTGATTTTGCGTATTATTTGTATTATTAATAGGCCACTTATTAACAATTATTGGACGAGGTTGAGCAAAATATCGTGATTTGTCAGTGACAAGTAGATGAATTATTTGCCAAAGCGAGAACCAAGTTCAATAATTGCAAAAGAGTTTATCTCCAATAGATGGCTCCCAAATCTCTTTAATTTGTCGATATAATAGCCACGAAACCCGAACGCCTCCATTGCCAATCTCGAGCCCAGAGTCCATCTATGTCGGTACTGAACGGACTCTGGGAAACTGGAATCGATCAGATCAATTTCAGGTCGATTTCAGGTAGAACCTTGGTCTTCCGGTTTTTATTGCGCATGCTCTCATGTCTAAACGGAAGTAAATTTCCCAGAACGGAAGTAAATCGAGAAAGTTGAACAATATCTAAAACAAAGTATCGACAGAACTGGTGTTTATCGAAGCAACAAACATAACAAAAACGTGTTCTGCAGTTAACAAAAGAGAGAGTTAACAAAAGAGCGTCTGGTGTTTTGATTTCCTTTAGTCTCTTTCTTGAGCATACTGCTATATTGGTTTTAAATCAAAGATCTTGTTTGCCTTCCAGAATTCCGCCTGTGAAGACTGTTGCGTGTGTCAGTTGTTGTTATGCAGACGACGGCGAAAAAAAATTAACATAATGCACAACGCACGGACAAGCTATTGTTCTGTTGATAAAAATTTTTGTTTGGCGACTTTCGTATATTTCAGAGGCTTCTCGCTGACAGCACATCTTTTCATGATAGATTGCATGTTTTCGAGCAAATAATTTTTTCCTCGTCGAATGGCGGTAATATTAATAAAGACATTAAAGGCTACACCGGTCAATGCTATTCAAAAGGTGTAATTAGCATTTTGGCGACTCAACTCGTGCACGCAATTCACGCAATTCACGTGCACACAATTGTACAATTCCTTTTTTTTCAGCAAAACAACAACGCGTAATGTTCAAATTCTGCGTTATTAGTAGTTATTATTTTGAATCGAGCACTGTCTGCGATATTCAGTTTTTCAACCGTAACAAAGATTTGAATAAAAACAGTAGTTCTAGCGAGATTTGTAAGTCAACTATAAATTGAGTTTTCATTAATCGACCTTGTCCTTGGTGATGCCATCGTTGTTGTTTTAAAACTCCGTTCAGAATTGATGTTTAAAGGAAGTCCTTTTTTATTCATGGTATCTTTTGAGTTCAAAAATGGTAGAATTAGAAAATACTTCATTTATGTAGCGCCATATCAAGAGTTCTTAGATGTTTTGCAAAATTTTAAGGTGATACATCTGAACATTTGACCATGGAAAACAAAAAATGTTTTTCCGGGGTTTCCGGTTTGGTTTACTTCCGGGGAAGATTTTCAGACTTCCGTGTCGATTTCCATTGTTCTGTGAGGACCAGTAGGCAACTGAATTAAAATTCAGTTTCCCAGAGTAAGTCCCGGCGACCCTACCGCTGACCAACCGCTGACAGATCGCGGAGCCAGGGGGTCACTCTGGGCTCGAGATTGCTCCATTGCCATCTTGTTTTGCTTTACGTTCTTGCCCTAGTCCTATTTTTCGCGTCCGATCAAATGCCTGGTTACTAAGCTACGAACGTTCGGCAAACGCAAGTTCTGGTTGTTGTGACACAAAAATCTATGGAAAAACTGCGTTGAATGAAGAAATACCTGTCAACAAAGCGCGTATAAAGCGCTGAATGGCATTGCACCACAATACTTAGCACTATACTCCGACCAGTTAAAGTCTTATGGAGAACGATCTTTCAAAGTTGCCGCTCCCAGACTATGGAATGCGCTTCCAAAGAAACTTAAACTTATTACATCACTTGACGTTTTTAAAAAAGAGCTTAAAACATTACTTTTTAGAGAGGCCTTTTTATATTAATCATATTTTATTTTTTAATCCAAAGTAAATTGTAATTTACGTAATTAATATTTAATTTTTTTTAATAATTATCAAGACTTAGAGAGGCCTTTTTATATTGATTATATTTTATTTTTTTAACATTCAAAGTAAATTGTAATTTATTGAATAAATATTTTACTTTTTAACATTGTCAAGCGCCTTTGAATGTATGGAATTGGCGCTATACAAATGATTATTATTATTGATTATTATTATTATTAACAAATGCCAGAAAAAGATCACCCATAGTATGTCAAAGTTGGTTTTCATTATATTAAAGAGCTAAAATTGTGGGTAAGACTGAAGTATTTTATGTTTCAATGTTCATTGAGTTTACTTTTGATGAAGAAGACTTCCTAAAGACTCGACTTTGGATTTTCTTTGATTTACTTTCAAAAAACTTTTTTTCCATCATTTGAGTTGTTAAACTCAGGATGCGGCTTAACTGCGGGTGCGGCTTATCCACGGGTGTTTACGGTAAACTCCTAATGTTGAAGTTCTTTCCTTACGGAGCCGTATTTTTTAGCATTTCTTTTAATTTTTGCCAAACTTTCCGTATTTTCAGCAAGATTTACGTAGAATCGCTTGCATCGGCACGGCGCTTGACTTCCCACAAATTTTTTTTGAACTCTTATAACACAAATTTTGATTGGTTCATGTGTTGTCAAATGCGCGTTTTGAGAAAATCGATTTCAATCAAGAAGTAAATAAACCAAATTCCCTAAAAGCAAAAGAGGACTTTTTTCTGTGTTTACATGGCCTCATCTCGGGTGGTTGGGAGAATTCTCGAAAGTTATGCAAACCCGAGATGTAGGCATAACTGTCTCAAATTCTCTCAACCCCCCTCGTGTTTAGATGAGGCTATGTAGCACGGAAAAGTCCTCTATTGCTTAAATGGAGCATTCCTCGCAATCAGTTGAATTAAGCCGAGGTCCGTCATTACAAATTACAGTGAACGTATAAGATAAAATAGCATTTCATGACCCTTATGTCACATGGCCTCAAACATAGGCAAGTCGTGTGCCCTGTTTAATATTTACATTATTTACACCCCTTTTTAGCGCTTTTACTATATTTTGACTTGCAATTTTATTCTAACACCTAATTCTTTAATAGCGTTAACTTTTATCACAAAATCAACGTCTAAGAACTTGTTGATTTAAAATGCGTTTTTGCATGGATTAAGCCTATAAAATGACTACTGGCTATTTAAAATTCAGATATCCCGAGTGCTACACATATACTAAACAAATGTCGAAAACTCGGAACTTTAACTTTAATACATCAAGTTGTACATCCAAATATCCATGACTACTCCCAGCATTGTAAATCAAACCCACTTAAATCGAACTCAATTTGTGGATGGAGTTTGATTGAGTTTGGCAATCTAGCAAAATCGAACTCACACAAATAAAATAATTCAGTTGAACTTTTCACGTGTCACTGCAGTTCAGCTTGTTATCAAAATTGTACAACACATGTATTCATCTTCATTTTTGAACACCTCCACATTTTATACTAATGGCCACAGGGGGCAAGCTAGGGCATGGCCGCAGCTAAAACAGATGATAAGGTGTAAGGCCAGGGTTCTTCATCCATGGGTTTTAACAACCTCATTTTCAGGCTCTCTCTGTGTTAATGGCCATCCATGGTGCTAATGGCCAACTGTTCAGGATGTTATTTGCTTATGTTAGAACAGTCGACAGCACTTCATCACAAGCCACTTGTTCCTTCAAAAGAGAGTATAGACCTTATCATACTCTACCATGGTCCCCCATGTGGCCAGATGCAGGAGGATTAAAGATCCATTTAATGCCTCTTTGTGCGCAAAATCCACTGTTTGCTGATTTCACTCGTCAACGGCATCCTTTAGTTCCTTATCTGCTTTGGTAAAATTTGAGTCACAATCATTTTGAATCCCTTTAGGGTACCCTAAAAGGTTTATGAATCTCAGTGCATAAATCATGAAGTCTGTATTCTGTGAGGCTATGGGCAACTTCCACAAGTAAATCCCGCACAGTTAAACATGTGAATAGGCAACCCCAACGTTTAACTCAATGTTCTCCTTTCTTCACTTCTACATGTATAGTCCCAAGATACCTCCATGTGGAGTAATGCTGTCTTCGGGCAACGTGACTATGAACTACTCTCTGGTAGATGCTTGTCTCCTCTGGCAGTTGAGACATTTCTCTAACAAGCAGTGCACTGCAGAACGTACTTTCACAACCCAGAACCTTCCCCTCAGGGATGACAGATCGGTTTCTTGACCAAGCTGGCCTGGCCCACCTTACTGCTGTGATACTGGATAATTTGCTCCGTGATGTGGTGTTGACTGGGAAGCTAAAATGGATGCTTCAAATTTTCATCTATTAGAGCACTCTCCAGTCTTTCACTAACTGACAAAAATCATTTCTCAACTTGGGATTCCACTTCAAAACCAAGGATGACCTTTTGACCTGTCGTTCACTCAAACCAGGTGACATGTTGGAAGTGTTTTAACACATTTGGTTATGCTGACTCTGCATCTGTCAAATTTTGTTCTTCGGCTCCCTCACTCAACTCTCCTGCCGTCAGGTTTTCAATTCTGAGTGCTGTTATTTCAAAAGGGAACGTTTTATTAAAAATTTATTACAAACTTTGCTTCGAACAATTTTCTTGTAGCTTAACAGCCAAGAAAATGCTCTCTTAAGTTTCGATCAGAAAGAGTAGTGATGTATCAGTCTGTCAAGTGGATCTTGTGTGACACTGGTAGAAAAGATTTGACTTTCCTTTCTTACTTCAGCATCGCTGTCCTTCAGCTCATCAGGCTCCTCACTCATTGGAGGTGAGCAGTTTTCGTCTTTCCAAAGGAATGCAGGGCCCTTTCACCACAGACTATATATTTCTTGTTATATGCCATCAAGCTCTAAATACTCCATCAGTGTATATCAGCTGCAGGATGGTCATCTCAGTTTACATATCTCCAGTCTGAAACAGATGATCTACAGTGAGGCAATTTGACTCAAAGGTTTGGAACCATTGAGAGTCGTCATTAAGGCATTTCAGCACTATAGTAGAGTCAGTCCAGTAATTCACTCGATCCACTTCAATCTCCAACTCTTCTCTGATTTCCATAATGTTGCACAATAAAATAATTTAAAAAGGATAAAAAGTTGTTAAAGCTCTTAAAAACAAAACGTTTTCTTTTTAAGAACTTAAACAACTTTTTAACCTTTTTAGCTTTTTTAAATGCTTCTCTGATTATTCTACTCGCCTTCAGAGCGGCAGTTTAATACTCTAATCTTGGTATGGTGATTTCATAAATTGAAGCCAATCGAGCTTTCCCCAGAACAAAGCTGCAATGAATTCAGTAAAAGACATAAACAAGGCGTAAAAAGGCTACTGCTCCTACTCCACATGTGATCTGTCTGAGAGAATGTGCAGCTGTACATTTTTAATCTCATGCCAAGTTCTCCAGTTTGAACCACATTGGTCAACGCGCATGTTTTCCAACTTCAAGTCCAGTAGAACCACTGGACTCTATCTTGTTCTTAGATGCTAAAACAAAGGGCTTTCCAAAGCAAACTCCGTTTCTTAAAATTTCTTCTGAATTACATGTATAAAGCGATCTCATTTTAAAATCCACAATTGACTCTTAACAACCTTTGAGACGGATGAAATATTCAGCCTATGCTGGTGAGGGAACAGGTATACTGATTTCAAAACTGTATTAAAGCTCTTTTTATATGATGCTTGTAGAAAAATAGTTAAGTGACATTGATTTATAGTGAAATGATCAGTATCAAAAATATGTTAATTTAGTGATTTTTTTTTTGTTTTAGAAATAATCAATGAGCATGACATCTTACTACATCAAGAAACACTCCCATCCAAAGTTTTACAGGTAAGGCACTTGAGTCTATTTGCAAACTGAATAAAAATGTATGTGTACTTTTATTTATTTATTTGTTTGTTTCTCGTACTGATATGGAAAAATCTCTTTTGCATTTACTTTCAACACCCATTACCATACGCGACTACATTATACCAGTTTCAACAGAAGACCTTGTCAGTTGGTAGCCATATAAATATTACTGTTTAGAATTTTAAAATTCACTTGACTTCATATGATATTGCACAAAGAATAACCCTAGTATCTAGGCAACTATAATGCTACATGTATATAAACCAAAATACAAAAATAATAATTAACAACAACATCAACAACAAGAATAGTAGTAACTATGTGTAGAGTTACTTAAATAGTAGTGCAGAGTGTGGAGACTGTACGTACTTTCTTTTCTTACAGTGGTTCTCAAAATTACTTTGGACTCGGATTTTTTGGTTCTAGTAACAAATTACGTTTGAATAACCAGATCAGTAGTTGCTATTCATTATTCACCGATTCCATAAATGGTGGACACACGGAAAATAACTGATTTTGAGGTTATATTTATTGCTATGTTTCTGATTGTAAGCAAAAAGCTGGGATGCACATGGTTTGAAATATGTTGGGTCACCAAAGTTCTTAAACCTTGGTCCTATCAAGATTCAAGCTCTGGTATCCAGTCGAGTGTACACATTTTCAAACGGATTTTTGGTTAGTTATTAAAGATTTGCAAAAATAAGCACGCAAAATTTGCCTGTACGTTGTCAGAAATGTGCCCCATTGGATTCTAGATTTTAGGCGGGTCTACTATTTTTTTATTTCTTTCTTCTGGTGAAATAACCATATGAACATAGCTTACAAGTAGATTTTTGCATTTCAGGACAGATTAAAGCGGCTAATTCGATTAAACGTTAAATATCGGTCGGCTTAAGGCAAATAAAAAAATAATTAAATCTCGGGAAGCAATTAATCACATGCCAGGAAACCATGATATACTGCCAACTGATTCATGTAAACAAATACAGCTACATTCACGCTTCGCTTCACTTTTAATAATTATGCATATATACAGGACAACTTTCTGTCAGCCGGAGCACTCGGAGGACTGGTAAGGTATGCTCAACACCAGCATGGAGTTCACAGCAGTAAAGCTTCACAACAGGATGGTTTGAAGGCAAGATAATGGGATGTTTTTCCTCTCTGGTAATGAATACTCCCTCCAACGGGAAGCAAACCTCTAGTAGGACACAGCTTGCTGTTCTTTAAGAGACTGCCACATTTGGCCAACGGAACTTCTTCAAGAAGACTTGTACATGCGCTATCAGCCATTCTTCTGCCTCTCGTATCTCTTATCCAATTCAAGGGTTGGAAAGTCTCTCCTCTTCCTTTAACCTTGAGTTGCGAATGAATCTTTTGATTCATGCAACAGTTCTTTACAACCTACTGTACTTGATGAACCTGCAACTGGTTAAGTCAATAACTGGTTCTTTGGGTTGGACAACACAGCAGACACTATTTAGAGTCACTCTTCCTTTCAACCTCAACAACTTCATTTGAAGACTGGGATCTTAGGTCCTCTTGCAAATTTTTTTCAGACTCTTGCAGTCAAGAAGGCCCTCTCCACCACAACTGACTTTCTCTCAACTAGCTTACAGATAGACCACGGGTAGGAAGATCAGCTGCATTTTACAAGCCTGCGCAAAATCTCCAAACACTGGGATCCAACCGCAACTGAGGGAGGCTTCATGTAGTTTTTAAAGCGCTAGGGTGGTTGTTTTGAAAATGAAAATTATCATGGAAGCCAGATACACCATAATGATCAAGTATGACCAAAGTTTAAGTTTTTACTTGTCACTTATATTTTAGTCACAAAGGTTACCATAGCAACCATTGTCATTTTCTTTTGTTTTCAAACAAGCCTAATTTTCTCGAAATCTAGATTGACTCTTGGTATTAAGTTTAGTAGATTGACTATCAGTTGTCGAACTTTAAGAAAAATCTGTAAGAGCCTTTTCATGTAAATCAAGAATGAAGTTTTCAGAAAAATCCCATTTTAATGTTATATAGGTGCTTTAAAATTGTTTCGTAGTATTTGAACACAGCCATTCAAAATGAAATATAAATACTTACACACCATCAAAGGCCATAAACTAAAAGGTAGAGAGTTTTTGTTTGCTTTTTTAAGATATATCGACTGCCAATTGTAGGAAACTACGAGAAGTTACAAAAAACTTCATTCTTGATTTACTCTTAACGCTCTTACAGATTTTTCTAAAATTTCGTCAACAGTTAGTCAATCAACTAAACTTAAACATGTCAAAAAATTAATACCAAGAGTCAATCTAGATTGCAAGAAAATCAAAGTAGTTTGAAAACAAAAGAAAATGTCAATCATTGCTATGGTAACCTTTGTGACTTAATGCCCAGTAAACTTACAGACTTAATGATGTCCTTCAACCACCTGCAGCCGCACTTGAGCTAAAACTATAAACTTCTTTGTTTTACTTTCACAGGCGCCATTTCGCTCAATTCAAACTCTTCCGCCTCTAACATGTGACCTTACATCACAATGCAGTATCCAGTCCTACTCTACTCAAATCAACAAAAAACATGCGCAGCGAGTCAAAGACATGCTTGTTAAATGGTTTCTCGCCTTCTGTAGACGCTTAGAAAACCCTACAGGGAAAGATGTACACGCGATGCGTTGGAAAACTCAGACTGCTAGCTGACTGGGAGCACGTAAGCTTGCAAAATGCCTTTTTGCATACATAATTTCTAAAATTGAAGAATAAGACCAGCCGAATGCAACACAGGACAGTGTTTAGCACACGTAAACAAACCTGCATGCGCAATTTGGAGTTGTTTTGATAACGTTCGATTTAGCAAGAAAGTCGAGGGGACGTTTTTGTCGGGAGCCTTTCAATTATTAAATGCAAGTAACCACGGATAAATTACTGACCCATGTCCTTCCAAAAAAAACATCTTGAGAGATTAAAGCATATCTTGCAAATAGAAATGAGCCAAAACAAACCGCACAAGCGAAACCTGTAGCAAATATAGTTCATTACTCAGTACTCTACAAACAGGAAACCATGCGGCGCAGACCTTTGGCCTCGCGCGAGAAACAGGAGAACATCTCTAGCTAATTGACAGAATGTCATTTTTACATCTTAACACCTCATTATCTGAAAAGTGGGCGGAAGAGGGTGGTTAAAGAAATTCTTACAGGCTCTCCTTCCTTCGCATTTGTCTCGCCTCATTTTTTCCTCGCTCATCCGCGCACGTTATTCGCTCTCCCATAACTACCGAGAGCCTGGAACAGGCTAGGATCACAGTAGCTTCCGCCTCTGGACCTTTTGAGACTGGACATACATACATACATACTTTATTTGATAAGTAGGTTGGGTAAAAGGCAGTCTAAGGGCTGATGTGGACCTACTATACTATACCCAAGAGGTACCAAACCTGCCTATTTTAAACCCTAAATGCTGTTGTAAATAAATTTCAGTAGATTAATCTAGCAACCTTTGTGGTATGGGATTGCCTAGTAAAAGGGTTTCCAAGTCTCCACTGAAACAGCGAGTTCAGTTGTGATGAATGGGTGTGTGGATTGATGATATTGATATTGGTGCTTATTGATTGGAAGTGTAATATAGGCACAAAAATAAAATAAAACGAAAATAGAGTTAAACTGTTAGGTAAGGCACCAGTCTGAGGGACCAACAAACTGCAATGTAGCCACGACAACCATTAGGTGGTGCAATAAAAAGAAACTAAATAAAAATAAAAATATGTGTATTAATTTAAGAGAATACAGGTTGTGACACAAACTGCAGTGCAGTTAAATCACAACAAAGTTGTAAAAACACTAACTAAAAAGAATTGTTTAAAAACAAAGTTGGAGAAATATATATATTGAAGCGCTGTTAGTAAGAAAAGAAAAGGTAAGAGAATAAAAGGGGAGGGGGTTGGGTTAGGAACACAAATTAGTATTTGTTGGTTGTTAGTGGTGTTTAAACAGGAGAAGAAAAGACAGCTCACAATTTCCAATAAATATTACTGCAATGTCAATTTGGCTTATGATATTCTGTATGTATGGTAAGAAATTTAAAAAGAACCATCAATATGCAGTCTATGTACAATATTCTGTATGCGTGGTTGGAAATTCATAGACAAACATCAAAATACGGTTGTGCATCTCGAGATTGTAGGAAGAATAGGTTCTAACTTGAGTGAAAGGGAGGGGGGTTTGAAGGCTGGGTTTGGAAAACTGATTAGTGTCATAAAGGAGAACATTTTCCCAATTGAAAGGCATGAGGAGAACACACATCGTAAAGATTAAATATTTTTTTAATTAATGGGTGTAAAGATATATACTCAGGCCTTTTACACTGGCGAAGCCACGTTGACTTCTAGTACAAAAGAGCACAAATAAGAACAATGTTGAACCGAGCTTATCACCTATCCTCTCCTTGGGAGTACTTCTCCAAAGAGTGGGTGTCTGACAAGATCTTTTCCTCAAACTACAGTACCTTTTCACAGGTTTTGACTTCCGTGACAGACCTAACGGAAAGCAAAACTAACTCACAAGCAGCCACATCATCAGTACCAGAATTGTACTACTGTTTAATGACCAAAAGTCGGCCGACACTGTCATAAGACAACTTCAAGATTTAAGCAACAAACTTGGGAAAACACTAAAGCCTGTGTTCACGAGTAGGGAAATTGAAGATGATGTCAAGATGCAAGAAAAAACCCATTGCATGCTCAATATTTGTTCAATTTGTATGGAATTTGAACAGAAAAAATTAATGGTCTTGGACAGATCTGTCTTTTAAAAGCATAAAATAATACCCCCTAGCATATGAGACCTGATTTCCCACCCCTACAACTTTTGCAACTTTTTCCTCTTTCATTTTTAAAATCAAGTTAATATCTGACAACAACCTTCACTTTTAGAGCTGCAAATTAATTAGCTATTATAGTTTAAGGGTATACCCAAAATATAGGCAGAATGAGATATTTTTTGATGTTTTACTTTTTTGCTTTTGTCACCTTTGAATTAAAACAGTGACTTCCTCTATGTCTGTTAGTATGATTTATGACATGCCACAAACAATTTAAATGAGATATATAATGTGGTCTTCAGGTCCATGGTTACCATTTTGCAAAAATGGTATTTTCCAGGGGAGTGAAGTATTTATTCAAATGTGATGCGATGCGAGCCATGTTCATTATACTCACTGGCACTTATATCAAAATGTTGCTGAACATCAGCGCTCTGCTTGCATCGGAGGCATCGGAAATTATGTCAGCAATGAACAAACTATGGAGTCTGAGAGCCTCGAAAGACGATTTCACCATCTTAAAGAAGTTCAAGAGTAAACTTAACGCCTGATAACTATTATATGAAATGTTAGATATCAGAGAACTTCAGCCAACACTCAATACAGAATAGACAATTTTCGTTTTCCCTGACAGCGCTGGGATGAGTAGGCGCTTACGATGAATGCAAGGCTAACGCGGTGAAAGTTGCCGCAAAAATTCAAGAAAATTATGGAAAGTTATGGCTGGTTTGGTGGAAAAGGACGAATATTTTAAAAACTGGAATGTTCCAGAGCTTAAAAAATACCTACAGGCACGCAGAAAATCTGTCTCCGACAAAAAAAGAAAGAACTAGTCCAACTGACGGAAAAAGCCCACAGGTAAGTGCAACTGGTTTGTGATTATACTTAAACTTAAGTTACATCATACATCGACAGGATTGTTTGTTTTATTATTTTTTAGTTAATCGTTTAACAATTTGCACCTTCTATCACTTTACAGCTCTGAGGAGGCTTGTCGTCACATAGGATTGGCACCTATCGAACTTAAAGGCACTCTTCAACAAAATGCAGTGGTCACTTGCACTAGCAAAAAATGCATATGGAAAAGGAGAAAGATGGCACACAACAAAGTTTGTAATTAAGAAGACATGACCTTTACCAAACCTGAAATTGAAAAGAGAAAGAAAAAGGCAGTGAAGCCATCAACCAGGAATTATTGTCCACGACCAAAGACAGCTGTCAACAACGAGATTCTGCCAAATTTAACATTCGTTTTTTCGGTGCTAAAGTTTGGAATTCCATTGATGACTCGCTTAAATCTAAGAGTCGTGCTTGTTTCAAAAATCTCTTAAAAGAATTGATTATCTCCAACTACTAACTGGTACATTGATGTACTTTATTTTTCATTTTTGTGTGTGTACATGTATACACTTTTCTTTTTTTGTTCTCTGTCTGTGTGTGTGAATGGAAATCGTGTCCCGTTTTTTTATACTCTGTAACTTTATTGCAATATTTTTTTCCGCTTGCCCCAGCCACTTAGCTCGATTAGCCTTAGCTATTTCTAAGTGGCTGTGCTCTTTTTTATTGTTAATTTTTCTCTTTGCATGTATTTACTTATTGTAAAACTCTTCTGGGCACGAAATAAAAGATTGTTGTTGTTTTTGTTGTTGAACAGTTTAGAGGGTTGCTAGCAGTAGGCCTTCATTTATTACCTGACCCTGAATTAAATGAAGCAGCTGAAGCTGCAGAAGAATTTACAGAACAAAATGATGTAATATGAAATGAATATATGAACTGAGCTATCAAGCCAACTGGGAGCTGGTAAGTGACCAGCTTCCAGTTGGCTTGATAGCTCAATTTTCAGGCCTGCTTTTTTCAACTGCTTAAGTTAAGTACATTACTGTGATGATCTTTCATTTGCTTAAAATGATGTAAGTGACCTACCTTTGAGAAGTGATCATGTAAGCCCATCTATAACCAAGAGCAACCCTTTTACTTAGGCTTGTTTTATTTAAAAGTGAAATTTACAGAGGAGTTCTGGCCTTCTATACTTAAAAAATTGATTTTTTTTACACATTCCTTGTCCATGAACTTGCTTCTCCAAGTGTTCAACTTAGATTAGGGCGATTTGCCTTCTAGAGAAACTCTGCAAGTACTGTTACATTTTTAATTTATGTTAATGTATCTTAGCAAAACTCTGTTGCAAAAAAACTACTTTAGGCTACACTGCCAAGCATTAGTGTACAGATCATGTTTATTTGGCTTCCAAGAAAAGCAGGCTTTTGTTAGGCAACAGCCTAGCGTGCATAGTAGGCTATTAGTATTGCTGCAGTGGCTAATCAGCCTTAAATAAAAAAATAGCCATGGTATATAATATAGCAATCCCTGAATTTTGATTGGTTTTCAGGCCATGGTATATGAGCTCATATACAATGGACCACAAATATTGTATTTCTACCCATCAGCAAGAACAGCTAGGGAGCTCAAATATCGAAATTCTCAGGGTGTTTTTAACAATTTAATAGTTATTTCACTTGTGCTTGTTGAATATGAGATAGTAGGTGCATACCATCTCATATCCAATGCTCACTCATGAAGTAATTGTTAAGCATTTGTCTGTGCAGCACTTTTGTTACTTGTTAAATTTAAACAACAAAGGCCCTAGCAACAGCCTTGTTATGTACAAAGTCTAAAAAATGCTATTTACTTTTTTACAAGTGGTTTCAGCAAGTTACATAGTGCTTCACAGACAAATACAGTCTGATTAGCAATTGCAGCATAACTGATAGGGATGACTCCCTGCAATAATTTGATTTTTTTCATTTTCTGGGTGGCTCTATTAGCATGAAATCTCAGAGATGCTATCCATCTTGTTTTAGTGCATGCTTGAGTTGACAATTGCTTTCCTTTTGCAAATGGGGGTATGTTCAGAGTTGCATTTCTCTTGGTAACCAGGTCTCTTGGAATGAATTAGGCAAATGTCTTGACCTGGTTTCTTTTTTCCGGACTGAAAAAATCTAAAATATTTTAAACAAATTGGTGGAAGCTGGAAAAGAGTGAGTCGCCATGGTAAAATAATTTCATTATATTTTTGAGTGTGTTACCTGCAGAACTATTAGTCTGCCAAGTTTCATGGGTCTCTGCAGAAAAATGAACAAGATAGCTCAATTTTTGTACTTGACATAAAATTGGGTTGAGTAGATGACGTCAGCAGTACCCTAATTTGCATATTTTACGATTTTTTTAAGCTTAAGTATTTCTGGAACTAAAGTAGAAATTTGAAAAATCTTTTGTTAAATTATCTATGAAATGCCTTAAATTGCAAGTAACAAGTTACAAGCAAGTTTTTTGGCTATGAACAAATTTAAATTTTCATACCACAGTTTCAATCACAGATAAAGCATGGTTTAACTTTTATGAGGTTGTGGGTGGTATCCCCATAGATGCCATAATGTAATATTGTAGGTTGCGGTGCAATGCTTAAATATATCATTGATTTAACTAAATATGTTGTTATTTTTGTAGAAAGCTGGTTTAGATTTGGATTCCATGCTTCCTCTGCCACCTACAGAACTGATTGAGGTATGTTCAATCTGCATGAGAGCCTAAGTGGCCTTTTAGGCCAGGGCTTATCCCAGTTTCCACAGCATAAAGCAACTAGATAATCCTTCGTGATTGATCTACACTTAGAACCTCGGGATTTAAGAACCTTCTGGCAGAAATTTGCTTTTTAAAACCCCAAAATATATGAACCTGTTTAGCCAAACAAATTCCAACAGGTTCTTATATGTGGAATTAACTATTTAATCAATATTTTTTAAAAAAAAAAAAAAAACAAGATGCATTTTATTTACAGTACTGTATCATTGATCAATTAATGTTGTTGGACTTTTAACAACATGGGTACCTTAATAAATATTTATAATGAAGAATTTTTCTGATAGTCAACAACAATGTCTACTCTGTAGAAATTAAGAACCTAATTAAGAACCTACTTAGCCTAAACTGTCAATAAGTACCCCATAACACAAGAACCTGTTTTGCCAAACTCTGGAAAAAGTAGGTTCTTACATGCCGGTTTTTACTGTAATGAACAGCTATACATGTTATGACGCTACCCACAATCCCTTCTACACGGACCCAGTCCTCTGGTCCGTGCTGGCAAAATAGCTATTTCCGCCTGTTTCGCAATGCTACACTGTCAGAAATACTTCATTTTGCCTACACTACCCAGAAAAACATACACAACAGTGTAGATACAGGAACCTGTAGGTCAGCAAGGACCTCAAACATAGACAGACAAAGGTAGGGCTTGAGCATGAGAATGAAAAATGATCGCTGAACAAAACATAAAGTCACAGGTCTATACTCTTAGAAACACTCAATCGTCAAGATACTGAGTCCTTAACATACACGTCCTTAGCTGACTTTGTCTTCCATCTTCCGTGGCGTTGGAAAATCCTTTCTTTTACGCCAGAATTGGTCACAATAGACTTCTTAGAAAAAATAGCCTGAAGATATACTTCTTGGAATTACGTGTATCTGGTATTTCTGCCTTGGAAAGATACAAATGCAACAGTTAAACTGGACAGAGATCACGTCCTGTTTCAGCAAAAATATTACCAGGGTCTTACCCTCCCTCAGCTGAACACTCTTACTTTTGACAATGTTGATTTCCATGTGATCACTCTTGTAGATTATGTCCCTATGCTGCAGTTTGTGTATTTCGGTGCTTCTTTATTAACAACACGATAGGATAGCTGGTGGGAGATTCCAGACCGGCCACCTTGTGTGCTCAGTTGATAGCATAGAAAGCGGTATTTATTGCCGAAGCTGAGCTTGTTTGACTAAATGATGAATGTATAATCCGAAATCTATAGGAGAGGCTGGGAAACAACGTACTTGCAAAATCTGTGCTGTGAACGATTTCCAACGATCAAAAGCCTGTTAATAATCCTCAACAGTGCCTGGTGCCCTCAATGCACAGCTTCAAATTCTGTACAAGGCTTGAGATATTAATGTTGAGACATGAAAAAACAGCTGAGCTTCAGAAACCTGTATCAAAGAAAGCTGGGAAGAAAAGAAAACGAGAATTAGAAGATATGTGTCAAGTCATTGTCTTCATTTAATATAATTCAAGTCCTTGAAGTTTACAAGGTCCCGATTATGAATCCCTTCTCACAATATCACGCAAACTGTGATGCTAAAATATGACAGTCTTTAAGAGGTCAACCTCCATGGCCTATTGTGGGAGGCGCGATGGCCTAATGGTTAGCGCGTTTGCCTGCAAGTCGAACGGCCCGGGTTCGAGGCCTGGCCGGGGCGCTGCGTTGTGTTCTTGGGCAAGACACTTTACTCTCACAGTGCCTCTCTCCACCCAGGTGTACAAATGGGTACTGGCGAATGTACTGCTGGGGGTAACCCTGCGATGGACTAGCATCCCATCCAGGGGGGAGTAGCAATACTCCTAGTCGCTTAATGCAATGGAAACCGGGATAAGCTCCGGCTGTATGAGCCTCATGGCTCGGACACAGACTTTACCTTACCTTTTACCTCTATGGCCTATTACGCCAAGAATAAAGTCCCGTAAAATGAACAAGATTCAGTAGCCTCAAGCCAAAACCTCAATTCCTGCTCGGGAATACTCAAAAGTAAACACAGATGTCCTCTCAAAGGAATTGCACTTTAGAAATATCTTGTGTGAACATGCACAAATCCCAACCTCTTACCCTCTAAGACACATGTAACAACATCACGCCATACAGTGTAGAATTTATTAAACTCAGTACAAAATCCTCTTTGAACTGCACTTGGGGGAACAGAAACATCAATTCTCAAAGCCAGCATAATAAATTTCAACTGGCTGTTGCCAAAAATACAAAATGGTGCAAAAGTGTGCGGAACTGCACAAAGGGACCATAAGCGTCCCTGCTGCTTTGCAAATCTTCAAGTTTTTATATGTTGATCCTTAGGTTTAAGGCTATGAAGGGGTTATAGGCTTTCCCATCTCAAAACCGAAGAAAGAATCCCCGAATCCCACGTACAGTCTAATAACTATCTAAAATAACTGCGTTGCCAGCATGGTTGTCCTTGTAGTGTAATGGTCATCACACCCAACCAGTGTTCAGGGAGACGTGGGTTCAAATCCCGCTCAGAGCAATTCTTTCTTCTTCTTTACATGAATATATATATATAATATATATTATAATTAGTTGATTTGTAGACCTGCTCTCAGAGTGCTCAATAGAAAAACTAGAGCCTAAATATTAGAAGACAGTCCGATCAACTGAAGATTTGACTTGGCATTTTATTACTTACTCACTAGTTTTGTACCATGCAACTAGTGCGGCACTCATCAGATAAAAATTGCCAACTGTAAAGATTACAATGTTACGCTGATATATGGGGACGTCAGATGAATAGAAAAGTAAAAAGTTACAACGGTTATAACTGGAACAATGTGAGAAAACTATGAAAAGTTCAAAATAACAATCAAGGTCGAGGTAAGTGTTATCAGCCGAAGCCTAAGGCTGAGGCTGATAACACTTACCGAGATCTTGATTATACCGGATATCACAAAAACCGAATTTAAAAATTGTTTTAAATTATACATTGTTTTTTTTTCTGGAAAAATAAGGACAAAACGACTAGAACCGTTCTACTAATTCCTGAATTTTTGAATGCTTTTCTCTCAAGGTATTCGTGGAATAAATCCTCCGCAATCTTTGTCGGTTGTTTTGTATTTTCCGAGAATTTATTATCCAGCAATTTTTCAATTTAGGTAAATGTTTTGCTCGGTTGCAGAAGCGAATCGACGAACTATGAATTTCCTTCGCTGTCAGATGTGTCCCACATTCCTCTGTGAAATCATGCATTGCGCGCCCAACCTTCAGATTAGTGAATAATCTGCTAGCAGCTTATTCAGTAATCTGTAGGTTGAGCTGATTCTCAGAATTAACTGTAGGCTCTTAGCCAATGAGAAGACAGATAGTGACTACAATGTATAATAATCTTTCATAACCGGCGGAGCAGGGGGGGACAAGGGAGCTGTAGCCCCCCGAAATAAAAATTTGGCGGGATCGCGCACCTCAACCGCCACGTTTTGGTGCGGAAAATAGCGCGAGTACAGCGTAAAATTGGTTTGTCAAGGTATTCCGTCTCGTGAGTGAGTTCAAACATCTTCGAAACTTCCTTTGATGTCTTCGGAAAACTTTGTTTACCTCCATAAAAGTTCGAAAATGATCGGAAACGTTCGTATGGCCTTCGAACAACAATCGGAGAATCTTCGGAAATCTGCGGTGTAGAAAAAGCTCAAAAAACCAAAGGTTGATAGAACGGAGAAATGTTGCTTCAATATGAAAACATGCTGAGTATTTTTGGGACAGTCTCAGCCCCCCCCCCCCCCCCCCACATTCCAAAACGCTCCGTGCCACCGCCTCTGTCTTCGACACCGTTGTTTAGAGGTATTGTGCCGGCAGAGAGTCGTGAACGACAAATATTTCTGCAACTTTTTACAGTGGCTACAACAGTACTGGTGGTTTCGACTCTTCGCGATTCTCTTCATGCAGCTGTTGAGGTAGAGATATGTTCTCACTTCTGTTCCCTGCAGTAGAATGTTTTGTGACCTTTTTATACATAGACCGTTAGGGTTGAGGATCGAATGTACATCCTTTTAAAACATACACTGGCGACCAGAAGGCACATGGGGAGTCCGTGCAGACCTGTCGTTTCCTTTTTTTGTTAATGAACTGGGATTTCGACCAAAATTAGCCTGGGAACTGGGATTTAGACACACCCCCCCACCCCCCTTCAGGACCCTCATATAATTTTAGGAATATAGGCGTATCTTTTCAATCCTGCGTTTAAAAACCATGAGGTTTAGGAATATTTTTATGATGCACTATGCAGATAAGCAACAGTTTGGTGCAGCTTAGTAAGTGAAACAAGGAACAGAGATGAAGTAACAAACTAACTATATTTCTACCATGTGCGATCGCTACAGCAAAATGGTACAATTGGACCGAGAGAGAATCAGGCCGAGAGAGTCTCTGCCCAAGTCCCCAACATCTCCCCTCTTGTAAAAGAAAAAAACGTTTACAGCAATGCAAAAGGCACAAGTTAAAGAGTAGAGCAAGAAATGTCAGTTAAGGTAGACCATACTAGGTCAGTTCATATTCTGTGAACCTTGAAGGAGGTTTAATTATTTGGGTTCGCGTTCTGGTGATCCCTGGGGAAGTCGTGGATCCAAAAGGTCTGACTTGTGTAGCTTCAGATGCAGGGTTCTCAGCATTGTTGCTTGTGTTGGCGTGAGATGCGGAGCTCTCTGTCTCGTTGGTTGTGGTGTTTTCTGTTTCTGGCTGTTGTAGCAGTGGAGTCTGCACATGTGGTTTGGTGTGGTTACTGGTCTCTTCAGTCGGAGGAGCCATGGAGGAATTCCTGCTTGTAGGAAGTGACTCTTGGTGTGACAGGGGGGGGGTGCTGCCAAGCGTTGGCAGGGTAGGCTGTGGGGCTGCTTGCTTGATGTGGACAAGGTTCCTACGAATACTGATATTCAGTATCTTGCGAAATGATTGTGCCGGGTATCCAGGGTCTACTCTACTGTGTTGCTGGAGGTTTCACATAGATGCTGGCGCAGATACGCAGAGGGCTGTGTGCTTTGGTTGCTGATCTGTCGTAGTACTGTTTACTTATGGCCTGCTTTTGGCTGAGTTCTTGAGCGACTATATCTAGGTGGACTGGAGATGTCTGTAGAAGGTGGTTTGGTGTTGGCAGGGTAGGTCTTGTTCTTCAGCAAAGCATATGCAGTGCAGGTGAGGACTGAAGTGTATCCCTGGGATGGAGTGTTCTGATAATTGAGCAGCGCGTTTTGAAGGTCATCAGCTTTCTTTAACATTGTTCTGGACACTTTGTCGGCAGCTTCGGCTTACCCATTGCCTTGTGGGTGGTATGGTTAAGAGGTTGTGTGTTTGAATCCGTATTGGGTGGCAAAAACTTCATATTCCTTGCAAGCAAATTGTGGGCCATTGTCAGTATGGCATATCTGTGGTATGCCAAAGCGGTCAAAGTGGGCCTGTTGACTCTAGCTGCAAGGGTATCCTGAAGTACATCAACCTCTATCCAATCTGAGAAGTGGCAGACGGTTATCAGGTAATCCATCTTCTCATGGGTACAAATGTCTTGGCTCACTAGGATTTCATGGGTTCCTTCCTAAGGGTTTTACTGTATTGGGCACATACAGTGCAGCTGTCACACATGTTTGATATTGCTTGCCGCATGCCCGGCTAGAAAAGAACTTCACAAGCCATGCGGATGTTTGATTCTGCACCAAAGTGATTCGCATGTATTTTGCATAACATTGTTGATTGCATGGTTTGTGGGACCAGAACTTGTTGACCCTTGTTAATTATCCCATTGTGTACAGTTTGTTCTTCTCTGAAGCTCAAGTATGGGCGGAGATTGAAGGCCAGGTGTTGCTTATCCTCGGGCCAGCCATATATGATGGTTTGTTGGAGGGCGGTAAGAGTGGAATCCTTTTGAGTTTCTACCATGAGTAGTTGTTCTGTGACATCGGTTAGTCTGGATTGTGGTCATTGTATGAGGTTTCTAGTTCAAATCCTGTTACTTTTGCATGTATTGGGGTTGGTAGGGCGGCATGAGAAAGTGTGTCAGCAATGTGAAGGGTTGCTCCTGTCTTGTACTGTATTGTGAACTGACATCGTTGAAGTCTAATGAGTATGCGCTGAAGATAATCAGGTGTCTTGTGTAGTGGCTTTTGGTAAAAAAAAAAGCCACTGGTCAAAATTCGCAAATGTGTTGCAGATGGCAAGGCATTCTTTTTCTATTTGGGAGTAGTGTTGTTCTGTGCTGTTGAGGCTGTTGGAAGTAAAGGCAGCTGGTTAGAGTTTGCCCTCTGCATTTGGTTGGAGGAGTGTGTCACCCAGGCCTTCCTCAGTGGTGTCGACTTGGAGTACCACAGGTTTTCCCAGATCATAATACTGGAGGGTTGGGGCAGTGGCAAGTAATTTCTTTGCCCTGCTGAATGCTTCACTGATCTTGGGCCTCTGACCAGGAGAATGGGACATCTTTTTGGGTGAGGGCTGTAAGGGGTCTGATGGTGGGACCCAGGTTTGGACAATATGGTGATAGGTATTACCAGTAGTTGGCCATGCCAAGGAACCGCTGGAGGCTGGCCTTGTTTCTTGGTGTGGGCATGGTGGTTATTGCAGCGAATTTGTCGGGGTCTGCTTTCATTCCGTTGTTCGTGATGATGTTGCCCATAAATTTAACTTCCAGTAGCTTAAAATTCTCCAAGATATTCCCGCTCAAGTTGAGCTCTGGCCACTTGAGGTTCGACATACTTTTGTTTATCCCAGAAGTTCCGTAATGAAAGTTCCTTGATTTAAAACTCAGCAGTTGTCTTACATAGGGGTTCACTCATTAAAATCCCCTTTCCGTTCAGTGCAGCTTGATAAGTGAAACAAGGAACAGAGATGAAGTAACAAACTAACTATATTTCTATCATGTGCGATTGCACAGCAAAATGGTGCAATCCGACGGAGAGGGAATTGGACCGAGAGAGTCTCAGCCCTAGTCCCCGACACAACAATTGTCAATAGAATTTTTATACTTGATTTGATGTAGTTTATCATTATATAATAGTTTTTTCTCATGATGTACTGTAGTTAGGAATTTTTATAAGTTTGAACTTTTTGCCAAATGTACACTGATTTAACAAAAGTAATTTGGTTTTTAGCTGCTAGTTAATTGTGATTTTAAATAAAGGGTTTATCTATCTATCTATTTATCTAGCTGATGGGTGAAGCTTAATTTACACACTTTGAATGACAATCCTGTTTTTGTGAAAACAGGACAATAATTATGAAAAGTCTGTTGAAAACAAGAGAGAATCTACATGTATCCCACTCACGTATAGACACGTATAAAACCAGTGATGTTACAAGAGTGCTAAATGTGTTTCCAGGCCCGGGCTACTATTGCCCTCAGTCAGCTTTGGCAATGAGAAGGAGAATGTTCTATAGACTATTTAAGACTTTGAAATTTGGCATGATTATATGAGTCATTGACATGGTGATACACAATAATAATAAATCACTTTTAAAAATTAAGGAATAATGACCCTTTCTAATGAATGGTTGTTCTTTTTGTTTTTAATTGCAGTTACATATTGGAGATCAAAATCCAGAAGCCAATGAGTATGATTTCAAAAAAGCCCTGGATATTCTTCATCTTGCCCTTTTGGTAATCGCTGTTTAATTATTTATTATTTTAGAGCCAATTTCTGTAAACATCAAGAACCTGGCCTCAGTCTCAAAATTTATAAGTTCTTCGTATAATTTTGCCCAAATAAGCTCTATAGTGAGCTATTTTCAAAAATACAATTCAAAAATTCAGTACTGCTTTATTTTTTCAAAATCTGAGAAATTTAAAAAAATGCCATTGTTGTGCGAGAAACAGAAGAAACAGAAAAAGATAGTTGAGCAACAGAAAGGTAAAGTGTACACGTATTTTGGCCATTCACAAAGCAATGGCTAAGTCTTCCCTATGGTAAAAATGATTTTTTTCAAAAACTTGAAAAATGCATGGCAACAATCCCTGGTTCTTCTTTATGTACAACCAGTGTGTGACTGGTGTTGCACTGTTCGCACTAGGGTTAGTTAAAGGACTAAATTAAACAGCTTTAGGACAAGAGCAATAAAAAACGTACGTCCATTGTCCCTCAGATGCATACCAATCCATCCATGAGCAAGGGCGAGATAAATGACAGGACACTTGATGGGATACTTTTAATTTGTCGCCATAAAAATTGCTACGTAAATGAATATGAAGGATATGCTCTAAGACTATCCTAGGTTTTTGAGCACTTTCACTTAATCCTTGAGACTGGGGTAACATCGCTAAAATCAATCAAATACCAGCTACTTCACAAAATATTTAAGTGCTTAAGAAAGTGCAGGAGGTGTCTATGGATGTTATTGCATACAATTGTACGAGTGAAAACAAAATGCATGAATTTCTGCTAGTTTTGACAACGGCTGGACACCAAAATGACATTTCTTTAAACTTTCTTAAATTTTAAAAAATACATGTAAAGTGCTACTGAACCTTTGTATTTTTGGAAAATAACTCACTATAAAGCTTATTTGGGAAAAATATGAACAAAATCGAAATTTCATGAATGACAGAGGATTCTCAATATTTACAGAAATAGGCTCAAACCCTTCAAACGTGACAACTGCAAAACGTAGCTGTGATATAAAAAAAATATAAGTTTACAGCTTTTTCAGAACTTTGTTTGAGGCATGGTGATCCTTGCATATACTACCAGTTACACTGTATAGGTAGATCTTTCTACCGATACAGCAGTCATTTTGATTTCTATTGCTTGAAAGACACAATGCGCTTGCACAGAGCAGATTTATTTGTATTTGTTTCCTGGGAATCTCATAATAGCTATTTGAAATAAAAGAATTGGAAATCGATGCCATATTGGTAAAACGTCTATTCCCTGATGGTGATGATAATTTAGAACTTTAGTGACTCACATCCAAGAGAAATTTAGATAAATTTCAATATTGATTAAGGCATTTGTTAATTTTTGTTTCTTCATAAGATCGTTTTCAAAGTAATCTTGTCACACAAAAGGATGATGCCAGGATGATATTGCTGACAAACCCCAAAATTTACCTACCTGTGCTTGAGAGAGCAAGGTCTTTGCTTACATGGGAAACTGCCCATATCATATTAGATTTTCAGTTGCTTAATGGCTTGTGTGTGAGAGGATTAAGTAAGTAATTAGTCAATGAATTGTCTCATGTATTGTACTACCTGTTAACAGACTGGCCTTTATGATATGGATCAGGCTGCAGCAGTGAAGCTTCACATCTGGTGCAAAGCTCTACTAAGAGATGAGTAAGACTGAAGTTGAAGTAGTCTTCAAATAAGAAGTAATAGGTCAAGGTTTAAGAAGGCTCAATGTAGTTTTTTTAGCCCTAGGGTGGTCGTTTTGAAATCTTCGATTTAGGCCAAACCATAATGATCAAATATGACCAAAGTTTAATTTTTGACTGATCACTTAGTCACAAAGGTTACCATAGCTATTATTGTCGTTTTCTTTTGTTTTCAAACAAGCCTGATTTTATCAAAATTTAGATTGACTCTTGGTATTAATTTTTTGGATATGTGAAGAAGATTGACTACCTGTAGACAAACTTTTAGAAAAATCTGTAAGTAAAAAGGTAAACTTTGGTCATAATGTTACAGTGTATTTGTTTAGTATGGTGTATTCTGGCAAAAATCAAAGATTGGCTTCCTAGATCATTTTCATTTTCAAAACAACCACCCTTGGGCTAAAAAATCTGCATTCAGCCTTCTTAACTATAAGGTGGCCCGCTGGTATTTATTGCTCTGATAGGTCCCTTCTCATTTTAAAGCACACTGAAAAGAAAAACATTTCTTAGCCTAAAATAATGTAAAATCATAAAAAGTGGTGGCGATCAAGCAAAATTTGCCTGAGTTATGAGCAATTTTCTTAAGCCTTCATGTAAAATAAACACATTTTTCGACTAATTTTCTTGTTAATGTAAAATAGGAAAAGAGTGATTGGCCTAAATTAACTCCTTTAACCAATTTTTGTTGTAAACTCAAAAGGGAATAATTTTTGCTTTGGGTGATGAGAACATCATTTAAAGGAAATACAAGTGCGCAACACTTTCTGGGACACTTGTGGTTTGATGGCGGGTGTTTGCAATAAAAGGCTGCCAACACTTAGCAGTTCATGTAAAACAAGTGCATTTCATAACAATTTTTTAAAAATCGAGGCAAAAAATGAAACAAAATTATTAAAGGGGAAACTATGCTTACTGATTGTCCTCTCCCCTGCCTGAACAATTAAAAAATGCACCAACAGCCACGATGAAAACGAAAACGCAGATAAGCAGCATAAGAACCCAAACTCGTACAGTTCAACAAGGTATTTTGCAATACAAAACTTAACACATGTATTTCTGAAAGCCGATCTATCTAAAGAGTTGCTAATGTATAACCTCAGGCACTAAATTTCGCAACAATGGATTGCATGACTCACGCTAAAACACAAGTAAATACACCGTAATCCTTTTCCATCTTTTTTTTTTTATATTTCTACTGGTGCTTCCTGCAAAATAGTCGAAAGATCTCTAAGAGATCTTTGATTTATTGTAAAGCTGTCAAATAGTTGACAGCAAGTTACATGATAATCCTTACCATAGAATTAATAAATAGTGACTTCTTAATTTTGCTCCTGAAAGTGCATTGTTAATTTAAAACTGCAGTTCCCAAGCGGCAGAACAAAATGGAATTTTAAATGATAATTAAAATGAAAAATGCGCTTGATGGTAGTATATTGTTTCCATACGTTTCGGGGCTACTGCCCCTTCTTCAGTGGAAAATGTGAAATGCCATCAAAAAATGGCATTTCACAAAATGGAGACTAGCAACCACATTAAGCCGTGTTATGGATTTCTTGAATGCTTGTTTTGATTTCTGCATAGTAATTTAGATTTCCTTAATACTTATTTGTATTTCCTGTATACAAACCTAGATTTCTGCATAGTAATTTGATTTCCTCAATACTTATTTGTATTTCCTGTATACAAACCTAGATTTCTGCATACTAATTTAGATTTCCCTTGCATACTAATGATTTCGAAGAGACTCCTCCATACTAAAAAAGTTAGATCCACCATACTTATAGACATCACTGTAAAGTCCCCTAGGGTGTCCCCCAGATGCATACCAATCCATCCATGAGCAAGGGCAAGATAAATGACAGGACACTTGACGGCATACTTTTAATTTGCCGCCATAAAAATTGCTACGTAAAAGAATATAAAGGATATGCTCTAAGACTATCCTAGGTTTTACTTCAAATTCCATGTACCAATGGGCTTTTGAAGGTGTGGAAGTTAGCTAACTGAAAATTTAAGCACTTTCACTTAATCCTTGAGACTGGTGTAACAGCGCTAAAAGCAATCAAATACCAGCTGCTTCACAAAATAATTAAGTACTTAAGAAAGTGCAGGAGGTGTCTATGGATGTTATTGCATTCAACTGTACGAGCGAAAACAAAATGCATGAATTTCTGCCAGTTTCGACAGCGGCTGGACACCAAAAAGGCATTTCTTTAAACTTTCTTAAATTTTGAAAAATACATGTAAAGTGCTACTGAACCTTACTGAAAAAACAAGCTTACTTAAGTGACAAAATGATCCTCGCAGTGAATTGCAATAACAGAAATTATGGCTTCAATGGGATTCGAACCCATTACCTCCGCTAATACTGGTGCGATGCTCTAACAACTGAGGTATTGAAGCCACAGATTGGGAGTGTTAGGGGTGCTAAACATTGTGCTGAATTTCATTTCAGAAATAACACATGTAAAACAAAACAAGCTTACGTTGTCCACAGTCAGCCAGCACTATGAGTTTTTCCACACTTTGCGTGCATATCTTTCCTTATATGGTTATTTAACTTTCCTGGCAGGTTAAAACACATTTCAGAACTGTGGTTAGAGTTTCTAGCGTCCTTGTTGTTGATTCGCTTTAAATCTATCAACTTTATTGGTCTTAAAATTTAAAATTTACAAATAAAAGAAGAAAACGAAAAGGACCAAAAAGGAATTGCGCGAACGGGAAAATAGTAACCCATGCGGGGCGCAACCCTAAAAACTAAAAAGAATGGCGATAAAAATCTTAAATTAAAAAATATATATATATATATGTATATACAATAAATCTAATTAATTACTATAGTTAAAAATTATAGTTATAAAATCTAGTTAATTACTTATAGCTAAAGTTAAAAAACAAGATGCAGATAATATTAATTACAAAAATTAAGAGCGGTGGCAAGGGCAGTTACGGAAGAGGAACCAGGTGCAGGGGGGTACTGGATAGAGGGGTACTGGATATCGCATTGTGACATGATGTCACGTGAGATGAAAGGGAAAAAGATGGCAGTTTGATCTTGAAAATTTAAGACTTGGGTTAGCTTTAGCATAAGTGCAGCCACCAGGATGTTGCAGGACATCATTTAGTTCGAATACCCACAAGTTGACAGCATCTCTCAAAGAACTGAGGGGTGTTTCTACCGTTGTTTCGTACAATAAGGCTGTTTAGCGCTCCAGAAGAACGTTGCACTGACAAAAATAGATCAAGCCTGGCAGTATAAAAGTCTAAAACAAGAGCTTCTTGCTGGGAACTTTGTCAACACAAGTTTTGCAGTACATGTACACGCTTGGGTGCTGCAGCGACAAAGTTGGCGAGAAGTGACCTGGTCTTGTGAGTGTTAGGGTGTGGACCTCTTGTTGCAATTTTTTTTGCTTCGCCTATTGTTTTTAACTTCACGAATTTTTCGCACAATATTTCGCTTGCTTCGAAATTGACTTCAAAAATTCAAGCGCAAATTCACTCTGCTCGAAATACTTCCTTTCGGATTTTTGAGCTCTGGGTTCAAATTATTACGGCGGTTGTTAAAGCTGTAGCTCTGCCCTGCTTCATACCTATAAAGAATAGCTCTTTGAGATGCTGCTACATCAAATAAAAGACGATGACCATTTAATGAGAAATCGTTTCAGAAAGGCCTTTTAAAACTCGACCAAGAAATTTGCTCACTTCCTTGTTGTGTGATTCAAAGATAAAACCTGATTCCTTCTTTTCTCTGAAGTGGCAAAGTTTATACTCTTCTTTTCGATCACACACAAACATGTCGGTCATATTAAACCCCCAATACTGGAACCCAGACTTCCAAGTGTGTCAACGTACAACATGGTGGACAAGCAAGTAAATAGAGCATACCTGACTGCACGATTCAGCAGGTAATTTCCCCTGGCGCGATGAGGCGTGTCCTGTGCCTTGAAATATTCTTGCTGGGCTTGCAATTTTCGTTTTGGTTCCAAAAATAAACTCAAAACAAACAGTGAAATCCCCAGAAGACAAATCGTTGTTTTGCAATATTATTCAGCATGTTCTGCATAAATTGTACGACTTGTACTGGCTCCGAGCCAAACACCTGAATAACAAAAATAAACATTTCACACAAAACAGAGCGCAGAATATTGGTAAATATTTATTTGTGAATGATCAGTTATAGCTACAGGCGAGCGATTGCTAGTAAACATCAAAATTTGGGTAACCAAGGAGACCTTTCAACTGGCATGAGTTGTTTTCACATCCATTCCATAAATCAAGCATTGTTAGTGACGCAAAATTATTTTTGGGAGGAGGACAATGTAGGATTATAAATTCTGGAAAAAATTGTTTGCAATAGCAAAAAAGCCCAAATATTTTTTTGCAGACATCAAACAACATTGTCTGCAGAAAGATGCAGGCGAAAAAAGTGTTTGTGCAGAAACCAGCACTGAAAAAAAATTTCTGTTATATAGACTCTATGAAAATATGAATATAGACTCAAATTTTAATACAGCATGGATTTCAGATGGACCCTTCCTTAATATGAACTTGACGGAATTTCCCTGTCTCGAATTTTCTACAAAGTTCACGTTTTTTTACGTAGAATGCAACCAAACATGTTTTGTAAATTTCTTCGAAAATTTGTTCATAAATAATTATTGTCAATATCTACCATTCAAATAAAAATAATCTTCGAAAAAGGGGCTCAACAGAGCTTCTATGGCATTAGGGAAACCTTCACTAGTATGCAAATGAAATCCCAAATTATATCATGATATTCAGAATTTGTTTACTATTTTGCGTAAGAATCTCTACCTTCCGAGTTACTGCACTGTTATGTCACGAGAGCAGTAGTAGGGAATGACACACAACCTTCAACAGGTGTCGAGCAACAGGAGTTGCCCAAGCACTATTTCAAGATCCCCTACATTGGGCATTTTTTGGGTGTTGCACAACAAAGGGTGCGCAAGCTAATCAATCGATTCTGTAAACCCATCGACATCAAATTTGTTTACTCTTCCTTTAAAATTAAGAACTTGTTTAACGTGAAGATCCTCTCCCTAACAGACTCTGTATGCGCATCGTGTAGAAACTTTCTTGTGCAAGCTGTAGTGCTTGTTACGTTGGCAAAACAAGCCGACATTTCTCCACGCGCGTGCACGAGCACTTGTCATCAGTCAGACCTTCTAGAACGTTCTAGACTGACTGTTCCAGCTGCTTACGATAAATGCATTTAAAAAATCATTAGAGACGGAGTTAATTGACTACTATGCTTGAACGCGCACACTTGCTATAATATGTACAGTCAATTATCTGTAGCCTTTACCTAACTGAGGAAGACTCTCTCAGTACCTTAATCTCATTGCTATGGTAACTAGCAACAGAGATGCTAAGCCTGTTTTGTGACGCAAGCTTACTTCAAGACTGGTTTTTCTAGCTTTATATACGGTGAATTTTCCCTCTTTTTTGTATAACAAAGTAAACATCTAAAGAGTTTTTCAAGGACCTAAGCCCAAAGGTGCAGACAACTGTCCAACCCGTGTTTGTTAGCCGTAAAATTGACTAAAATCTTAAAGTTAAAGAGACGAACCACAGATCATCAACAAACAAGGCGTTGTGTATCGTTTTCAATGTGACCTGTGTGCTGCGAGTTATGTAGGTTATACGAGCAGACACTTACACACATGTGTGGAAGGACTCAAACAACAGTCATCGTCCATATATAAACATTTAATAAACACAACAATGTCCCTGAAGACCTAATGAGGAATTTTAATGTTCTGAAGAAAGGCAGAAATAATATAAGTAATTTGATTGCCTAGTGCACCAGATGCTATTTATTAGAGAACTCAAACCAACTTTCAATGTGTAATCAGATTCAATACATGCAAAAGTATTTCTGTAATTTACCTGGCATGCCTTATTAGTAAATTTAGTGTAACATGTTTTTAAACTTGTAGAATTTGTAATCTTTATACACTTAACTTGACAGTGGCATGATGAAGACACTGAAACGTTGGTTCATATTGCCGGCTTATTTTCATAGTTATTACTGAAGGAAACTTTTAGAAAGCTGTTGGAAAAAGTCTTGAAAACGTGATCTGCAGAATGATGTTTTGCCTTTTTGTGTGTTTTGAAAATAAATACCCTTTTTGAACGTGCGAGGGATCATATTTTTCCATACATTGACAGTGATTTTTCCAATTCACGCCTAGGAATCGGCTTGGAATTATTGTCAGCATGCTTAGTATGAATCACAGTAGCAGTTTAACGTATTGAATATTACAGCAGACATACCAAACTTTTTGCTTAGGACTTATTTTTAAGCGCTTTTTATCACTGAGTCAAGCGTATTGAGTATAAAACCATTGTTCGAAAACAGTTATGTCTTCTGTATTTATTTATGCCAAAAGAGGCTTGCATCATTACGGTCTGTATGGCTCAGTGATTTTGAATAAAATGAAAAAATTGCGCAATACGTAAAACGGCTACTGTGATCCAAAAATAAAATGTAGCCTGTCAAACCGGTTATACCAGCCAAGATAAAAATAGAACACCTACAATTTAATTAAATCCACCTCATTTTCTTCATGAGTCTATGACGTCATCGCAGTTAATTTATTCCGCCTCACGCTAATGAGATTCCACCTCAAGAAAGTGGAGTAAAACACTTGTGCAAAGCCTACACAGTTTTTCCAATGCGAAAAGAGCCTTTGTCTCTGCTACTGAGCATGCTGACGATCCGATTCCTAGCCAATAATTTATTGTATTCTTTTCAAAAAATAGCCGCTTAATTAATTAACACATTTTTACTAAGCTTTGTTTTTATTATTATTATTCAGCTCGCCTTTTTTTGTATATATTTTAGTCATTTTGTATACCATTTTTAGCTGTCGAAGGCTGTAGAACGACAGCCAAAAGTTCATTATTTTTAAGATTTTAGTCAGTGAACGTTTTTTTTATGTCCCATCCTGGCTGTGCTTCAGTCTTTAACATATGGTATTGCTCAGTTTTGTACTTTAAAACCAAACCAAGAAGGAATATTTGAACATTTACAAAATAATTTGTTTTTTTCTTAATCAATACTGGATATTAACAAGCTTTAAGAGAAGGTAATGAATGCGCGTTTTCTCCAGTGTAAGTGAACAACTCACTCAAGATGACGGAACTGTTTTGTCTTCACAGCTGGTCGTCACTTCCAGCAAAAGACCCTCTGTTATCTGCTAAGAATACTGTTTTCTTCAAAACTGTTGAACTGGCCTACACGCAAGGTACTGTACCTTATTATAACATTTAAAATTTCATTATTATACATTAGAATTACTTTGAAACATGTGATTGGTCGAGAGCATTCAGTCAATTTACAGTAGCATGTGAACTTCACATAACAACCCAATATCTGCTGCAGTTATTGGGTTATCATGTCGAGTTCAAAGTCCGCCTAGTTTCCAAGCCCCTCGTCCGTGTAGTGCTGTCAAGCTTTTGAAAGTATGGCTGAGTGATTCGCCTCCGTTTCCGTAGAGGAATTGAAAGTTTTGATCGAGAATAACGATTCTAAAAACACCAAGAGAACAACAAAAAACAAGTGTAAAAATTCTGAATGATTATTTGAGGAAGAAGAACCTGGAGGAACCACAATATAAAACTGACTGGCGCTAGAAAAAGTGATAGCAAATTGTTTGAAAATGTATAATAAAACAGTTATTGAATTCGGTTTTTGCATGACATCGTGAATTATCAAAGCCTCGTGTCTGTGTTATCTGCCGAAGGCTGAGACAGATAACACAGACCTCGGTTTTGATAATTCACAATATCAGGCTCAACCTCATCCAATAATTGCTTATTGTATTTTCATCGTGACAACCATTTTCCCGTAAAGCTAGCTAAAATTAAAGCCATTCTGGATGCAAACATAAATAATTTATAAACTTTCACTTTAAATGAAACACAAAGCTGAGAGAGCTTAAAACCTTTGCCCCAAATAAATCCACCCTTAAGCTTAATTGTCCAAGGAATTAAACACGTACTGGTATATTTATCACAGCATCAGTTAAACCCGGGATTAAACACTCTGCATCCCCTCTACTTCACAGTTTTTACTACCCAGAACTGAAGTGGTCATGTGATTCCCTATTAAAACAAACTCACGTAGTCAACCAAAGAGAAAATCGACCAATGATTTCCTATTATAGTTCAACTGTTCAAGATCTACACTTTATCCTAGTACATTATGGCCAAGAAACGTAACACTGTGTACATTTGTTTATTTTTAAAACTATAGAATAAACATTTTTTTGGCTGCAAGTCTTTGCCATTGTTCAGATGACAACATCAAAACCTCGCCTTGCTAGGTCACAAGAATCCAAAACAAGTAAAGAGAACGTTTAAAGCCAGGGAAATGTCCTTAGTGAAATATCATGGCTCGTCTACAAGTATCAACAAAATATGAAGTGCAAATCTGCACGAAAATATCAAAATATCTTTATGAATGACTTTAAGAAAGAGCATGTGCCAAATTTATCAACGCAGCAACTGTTCTTTTTTAAACAGATGGGTGATTATTATAAGTAGCGACGACTTTGAGCAATCAAAGATTTTCTTCTGGAGAGATTTTAATAATAATAATAATAATAATAATAATAATAATAGTCTTTATTGATTCAAAAGATACAATTTCATGTCTTATGTTACAAGCAATAAAAATTAACACGGTCTACAAGATAAAAAAAGATCTAACTGCACATAAATTAACTACTTAATAGGTTTAGCCTCTGTGACCTTGTTATATCTAAAAATTAAACGATTAACGAATGTACTTTTAAAACACTCACTTTTGATGCTTGGTCGGACGCTTGACCTCGTCCATAAATTGTAGCAGCAGGCCTTTACACATGGAATAAAAAGCGACAGGGGGTGATTGGCGACCTGAAACACTCTTTGAAATATGCTATGATCCTGCTGCTGTCAGATTGATCGTATATTATAATTCCTTGTAGTAAAATTCCCTTTCCAGTAACGATTTAAGAAACATTGCACTGGAGTGAGGCTCGACTCTGATGCTCCATAGACTGAAAGGGAATGCATGAAATTGGAATGTTACCTTGGATCCCTCCGTGGGGTAACCAGGTGGGGAGGGGGGAACCCCGCGTATGAAAATGCGTCAAACTTTTAAAATAATAGTCTTGAGAAGAAGGGGTGAATGACATTCTTAGAATACGTAATCCAAATTGCAAAAAGTTCACCTGGAGGAAAAAATCACTAGAAATTCAAAGACACCTTGATTATTGGTTTCTAAGTGATCTTTTACAAGATGATGTTGCTAATGTTAAGATTGTCCCGGTCGTGCAATCTTAATATTTATAATTGTAACCGAGTATTGTACTGAAATTATGTAGTGTAGGAAGTCTCGATGTATTTTAGCCATTGAAAATATTATGTAAGCATATCAAATTATGAGAGAAAAAATAATATGCACGAAAATACCAAAACATCTTTATAAATGTCCAGACTTGACAAAAACACAGACAAACTTTCATGAAAATAACAACTCCACGCAAATAAATTCAATTCACAGAAGCAAAAGTTAATGGGTTTTTTTCTCAACAATCATTTCTGAAACAAAAAAAAAGGATGCTGTGGACGGTAAAAAGAATTGGATCTCTTATTCTTGTTTGCATTTTTAGGCCCAGAAAGTTGCTGCCACTATTTGAATTTGATTTTCTTTTCGCTATTTTGACGTTTAAGGATTGTTTAAATGATTGTTGTTTGTCTTTTTAGGTGTTGACCTCGCAGAGTTTATTCCTTCACTAGAATCCTTATTTGAAGCAGAGGAACTGGGCAATGCTGGTTTGTCTGAAAATCCCCAGTTCCGGTTTCTTCTCAAATCTGGATATGAGCAAATCGCAAGAGCTGCTATTTTGTCCAGTTAAACCAAGAAAGATTCCTGTCCATTGTAAGAGTTGAATCGCAATTTGATGACCTTTTTCTTGGGTGACTTACTGTGTCTACCAACCATTTATGTTACCAAAAAATAAAATGCATCTAGAGACAGCTTGTTATTAAACCAGCAAATGCTTTAAGATCTGCAGTGTTGTATTCTTTTTAAACCATACTATCCGTACAGGAAACTGTTACAAAGACAGCTGCCAAAAAAGTTCTGTGATAGTTGAAGTAGGTAGCATGATCGGATTTTGGGTTGACAATAACTCTCCTCTCCCCTCCCTCCCCTACATCCGTTTTATCCATTCCAGAGCATGTAGCACAGAGAATCAACAAGCTTATAGACAATACCTGAATACCAAAAGGAACTTTTTACACAGCTTAGGGGTCTTCATTTATCAATGTGCTTCTTAAAGGTAATTGGAAACAAGAATGGATCAGGCTTGGTCGAAACATGGGTCAAGAGTGGTCCACATACATGTCACACAACAGTCAGCACATTACTCGCTTACAATCCAGACGGACGTTTATTTCACTATCAATATACATTAACACTTCGTCTGCAAAGGAAACTCGTGACTACACGCTTAATTAACTGCGCTGCGCAGTTCTTGCTCTGCACGGGGTTTATTTTTGTCGGTGACCAGACCCAGACCTCCACTCGGTCAAGCTTGAAGTCACGCGATGTTTAGAAGCTGCAAATCAGTAACAAATGGAAAAATTTCTCGTTTTTTGTCTTTACAAAGAATGTTTAGTGTGAATTATTCGATTTGAAGCGTTTGACCCATGGAAAATGCTAAATAACCGCGCTTTCAAAGAGAAATATAATTCAGCGGGCCAGAATCTGTGAATAAATACCATTACGTTGGTGTCAAAGAATGTGCCAACATGACAAGTTTCACTTTCGATCGGCTAGACCTCGAGTCACGTAACGTTTTAAAGCTATTAGCTCCCTTTCAAATCTTTGCGAATCCTTTGGTCTTTACTAAACAAAGTTATTGCGAAGTATTTCTCTTTTAAGGGTTATCTATTTTTTTGCCTGTGATTTTAGAGATATGAAAAATTCCCTTCACAAACATGCCCTGAATTGTACCGCTTACGTCATTCGTCATACCCTCTGTGTTAAAAACAGCTTCAAAGTCCGCGCGTTGGAATTCGTCCAGAATTTTCATATAAGAAAAACTATTAATCGCGACTGGAACAATTCAACCATGAAATGTCACACAAAGTTTGTCAGTCGCTGCATTTTTACAACCGCCTATTGTAATACGAAAACCGAAAGAGGCAAAAATTTTGAACTGTTAAACAGGTTCAAAAATAATACTAACAGTATTGAAACTGCGAAACATTGTCAATGGGCCAGTTTTCAGTTTTATGCAAATGGAGAATACTGTCGAAACTCTCACTGATACTTACGTTCCTGGCGTGCAGCCAGACGTACTTATGAATTGATCTTGGAGACCCAGGGACAGTTGTTGTAAACTTTCACGCGAAAAATCCTGTCGTCCCGATAAGTGATTTTTTGGTTTCACGGATCAGGATCGTAGGAATTAAATTTGGCCAGCATCAGCTTATAAGAAAAATATTTAATTGCGGATGGAACAAGTCAACCATGAAATATCACAGGTGTTTTCTTACCATTTTGTTTGTCAGTCGCAACATTGTTTGACGCAGACAAAGGGGATAAGGGGGGGGTGCATTTTTTGTTCTCTCCACATGGCTCCCCTAGAGTGGCCACGTGACCAGCGCAGTTTTAAGCTCAAAGAGCTTCTTGTTAATAACAATTGTGTACTGACTGCATTAACCCTCGGACGTACAAGCAAATTCATCCCCCCGCTATCGTACAAGGGTTGTACACGAGGATGGAACCCCTCCCCAGAGTTTTCGTTCTATTAAGGCGCAGCCAAATTATTTTGCACTGAGTAGAAAGCCCGGCACTTACTCTTCAAAATGACATAATTTTTGTTGGCTGTGACGACATGACGTAATAAGAGCCGCCATCTTGGATTTCACCATTTTTGTGGGGACAAAGCCCGCACAT
The DNA here is from genome assembly GCF_052425735.1 of Oculina patagonica. Taxonomy (NCBI): domain Eukaryota; kingdom Metazoa; phylum Cnidaria; class Anthozoa; order Scleractinia; family Oculinidae; genus Oculina; species Oculina patagonica. Next base: position 14,215,097 of record NC_135770.1, on the reverse strand, counting down.
TGGCATCAACTAAGTGATTTATTTATTTGTGTGTGGGTTTGCTTGTGTCACGTGGTCTTCTGCGAGAGAGCCTGGGGATGAGGTCGTCGGTGCGTGTCAAGTAGGCCATATTGGATTTTGGCGTGTGGTTTCTTGTATTTCAGCTGTTCCTGTAGTTGCTCGTCATTACAGCAGCTCACGAAGTCATACTAGCCAACATTTCGTTTGGCTGGAAGTCTGTGCAGGTTGCACATCATTTCAAGAGGAGCTTTTACGCTTACGCAAGCCAATATTGAGAGCCGCAAAAGCTATGTAATGATCGATCTCTTTCATATCTGTCGAGCTAGTGTCCTGCATGTAGGAATATTCAAAAACCAAATCGGGTTTCACATAAGCTTCATTAACGATGGATCTATCTAGAAACCAGAGCGTTGGCTAAAATCGAGTGCGTGGCTGCTTGTTCGGAACAAAAGGAAGAGCTTTTCAGATGAAACAGCACAATTTAATACATTTGTACTTTAATCAGTCTATATGGCTATATGTAAGGGTTATTTTGAGGCAACGAGGGAATATGCGATTTATTCACCGAGGGCGCAGCCGGAGGTGAATAAATCACATATTCCCGAGGTGGGAAAGAAAGTGGTGAAATGAAAAGCGAAACAGCTTCACTTGGCTGGCTGCGAGTTGAAAGTGCTCAAGCAAAGCTTGACAAGTAGAATGAGCAGAAAAAATCTCGATCTGGAAGAGGTAAAACCCAGAATCTTTTATTCAGACAATTCGTTTGACTGTTTAGCCAGATTATATTTCACACTCCTTCACTCCACTGTCCCCCCCCCCCTTCCCCCCCCTCCATCGCCCCCCCCCCCCCCCCACCCCCCCCCCACCCCCCCCCCCCCCCCCCCCCATCACCCCCCCCCCTCCCCCCGCCCCCCGCTCTCTCCTCCCCCGCCCCCCCCCCCCCGCGCCACGCCCCCGCTCCCCCCGCGCCCCCGGGCCCCCCCCCCGGCCCGCCGGTCCGCCCGTCCCGTCGCCCCGGCGGGCGCCCGGGCCCGGCGGGCGGCTCGGGGGCCCGGCGTACGAGACGAGGGGGTCCCCCCCGGGGCCGTCCCGGCCGAGGATCAGGGTCCGCGGGACGACGCCTGGTGCGGCCCGTGCTGGGGGCCCGCGGTGGTGGACGGGACACAGTTCTCTCATGTCGTTTTCGACTCCGCGCGGCCTGAATCATTTTTCGACTAAAAAGTTTTAAAACATCGAGGAACCTGTACGTTGTTTGGGCTTTGACCTTGTTTTGAATGAATGCGTGATGATATTTGCCGAGTTTGAATAAATTGTTGTTGTACGAGATTTGCGCATGTCATTTTCTCGCAATTTTTTTAATGAATAATGTTAATAAGGGAATAAAATGACTTTTTGAGGGAATATTGTTTATTTGCGCCCGCGCAGTGTCATTTGTGGCCCGAGCGCAATGACACTCCAAGGGAGCAAATAAACAATATTCCCTCAAAAAGTCATTTTATTGTCATTATTATCAATAAACAAGGCCAAATAACATCCAGATAGGTAACACATTCAGTTTAATGAAGTTAGCATCATGATTTTCAATTCAAATAACTATGGCAAGCCTTATGTAGCAATATTCAATTCACCTTTTTTCGACGTTTTTGCTTGTTTACAAGCTAAAGTAGGAGAATAGGGGTTATGTAGACAAAATTTGGAACCACATATTTGTAAACTCTCAAGGGACTTTTTTAATTTCTCAAGGGACTGTTTTAATCTCTCAAGGGATTACTTTCCGCTGTGGGTGATCACTTGCGATCTCGTGGAAAAAACGTGACTTGTCACATTTACAAACGTTATATAACAATTTTAAAAGTGACATGTCAGCTTTCTTATCTCAACGCACGTGTGTCTGAAAGGCGATCTATTCGCTCTTTTCAAAGATATTATTGAAGTTAAAACAAATGCAAGAGATGGGGGCTTCTTTTAGCTTAGGAGCGGTTAAAAATTAGGGCAAATTTGGTCGCTACATGCAAGCGCCATTCCATTTCGTCATCAGCCTAGGTCGTTAGGGACGTGACCTCGCGTTGATAGCAATGTTGCATGAATCGGCTTTACAACATGCGATCGTATCTACGCAGTTCGAGTGGAATTTCAGTCAAAGACAGCAAAATTCTTTCGTATTTCATCTTCAAATATAATTTGTAACGGTGGGTTTTTCCTTGTGTGCGTACGGGGAAACGGGCGAACTTGAACTTGAGATAATGAGGTACTGGGACGATAATTTCGGGGAAGATTAGACTCAAATGGGGCACTCACTTGCAAGGAAGAGCCGTAAAACTCTTGGGTACCGGGATCTAACCACGAACTGAACGGACAGCAACAGCAACAACTCAGCTTGGTTCCAACAGCAGTTTATTCGTAAGCGAAACGTAATCGAAAAGCATAACAAGTTCGGTTGTTTATATACAACAGAATATAAAGTCCTTTGAGGATAGCGCAACCTAATAAAAATTCTAACTCAACTTTCCGAGTTAATTGTCAAAAGTGTTCGTTGCTTGGCGGTGAAAGGTACAACTAAAATAACACTAAATTAAAACTACCGAACGAAATTAAAACTAGTGAATAGCTAGAAAGTGTTAACGAGCAGTTTCTTGCCGACCGCTCGCACCTCTAGTAAATTAAGTAACCAAACATTAATTAAAGAAACTAGATGTGTCAGCAAATGTATTCATAGTTAAAACGCGATGAGTCAGCGACCAACAGGTTGTTAATTACTCGTATTCAAGTGAATAGCAAAGGCGAGATCGGCACGAGACTCATTTAGCAAAACACTCCAAAAACAAAATTTAATACTGAGAAAATGTAACACTCTTTAGACACGCGGCAAGCGCGGAACTCTTAAGTAATTAGTTACGTTAATAAATCAAAACAACCGCTATTACTAAAAATACATAACAGAAAAACTTCGGAAGTAAAAAGAACCGACCTATTATTTTAAATCACGCCTTTTGTAATTTCTAATATTACCTGAACAGAATTATAAGCCAACAGCTTATTTTGGCTAAATAGGTGCTGTTGGTTTTTGTAAGTGATTTTTAAATGATTAACATGCTAAATACGAAAACAGCAAATTGAATAATTAGATATTTCAACAAAGCAAAGCGAATCCCAAAATAGTTAAACAAAGCGAAGCGAATCCTAAAATCATGTAGGATAGTAACCAACAAGATTAAGTAAATGATTATATGTTTTAAGCTAATACTCTATTACGAAAGGCAAAATATACAATTATCCTGATACAAGTGCATGAAACGAATAAGACTTACAAAGCAACTGACAATACGTAAAAGAACGAGATATGTTCATGAGAAGGTTCTTACGGTGAATTTCCCCCGTAGCATTCCTACGACCTCAGTTGAAGCCGTCCTCGGCGACTGAAAGGAGATAGGCTGCAAAATTAAGCCAGCAGGAGGGCATTTTGCGGGCGCATGCGTGCAACCGCTGTACAAAGACCGCGTGATCTTGGGAATAAAAATGGCGCGGAAGATTCAAACTTTGTTTTTTGTACTGTTTATCGTCACATAATTTAATATAGACGTAAATGTGTGTGGCAAGGCTCTTAAAAAGCAGATTTTCTGGCCTGCTTCGGGATCGTTGTTGCAAATAATGGGAAAATATGTGGGACAGGTAGGAAAGCCTTCACCGACAAAAATCAAACAGGCCGTAAAAAGAGGAAAACATTTATTCGTATGCTGGAGTGTGATATATTAGGATCAAAACTTCACATCAAATCAATTGCTGTAATACAGGCAGAGTGCGAGCAATATTATAGCTTGTCGGGAGATTTTTTGCCTAAAGGAACGGCCACCAAAGAAAAGGGTTTTCCCTGAGGGGAAAGACATGTTTCGGTGTTCTGCACATGATAATGCAGCTCACTGATGACTCTAAAGCAAAGCCAACTTGCCCTCGACTGGCAAACAGGGTTTACTGGAACAAGAACTACAGTTCTTTAAATCACATTTAGGCGACACAGAAGTAAAACAGTCGTTATAACAGAACGAACATCAATCTTAAAGAAATAAACGTTGAATGAAAATTTGAAAATAACATTGTTTATAGTTAAAAATTATTTCTTAAGACATTTTATGAAGCAGTTATTAGAACGTTTCTGAACAATATATATATATCGCTTGTTCGTTTTATGCTATTTTTTGACTGGTGATCAAGGCTAGATTTTGATAAAGGAGCCAAAAATGTACTAATTAACATAGTAAAATGTAAACAAATAGTCTACCAGCAAAGAATTACCATAACACTTTAAAATTAAGACCGATCTCAGTAATTCTTTTCTTGTTCAACGGAATAATTGTGGTACATCGAAATGTGAAGTTATTTTGACCAATGCTTAAGTTTTAGGAAATAATCACAAACGATAGTTTCTCTGTTAGAATAAACCAGCGAGAACGTACGTTAAAGAAAGCTAAAAATTACCACAATAGACCATTTTTTAACGCTACCTTCGCAGCATTAGACGATAGTTCAAGTACTTCAGGCTCCATATATCATCGGTAGACGCTGGAGATCAAGGTTAGATTTTGAGATTTTTGCATCGTGAGAACGATGAAATTGCAGTTTTATAAAAAGTCTGAACAAAATCATGACCACTCGCTCAAACCTGGTGTACTTGATTATAACATCGTATAGTTAAAACTGCTGTTTTATATTTTAGTACTAAGTAGCCGTAGCGCTTTCTCCGTTTAGATCTCCCAGCTATTAAAAACATGGGCAAGGTATTTAGGTTCTCGACATTCGGTCCCCATTTTGTCCACGCGCAATGTTTAATGCACATAGCCAAAGTCGATCAGATAAACGGCACGCCGACACCAAAGTATGCTTGATGTTGTCAGAAGATAAAGCAAGGACTCTTGGTATCGTATACAGCAAATAAAACTTAAAACACCTTTTATTTTGAGCGGAAAATTAGGCCATAAATTGTGAAAAATATGTAAACAATCGATAGCAGAACTTCTCTGTCGTGCGCACTAGCCCATATCGACGCATGCGCACGCAAAATGCCCTCCTGCTAATTAAGCCAAATGCTGGTCCTCCAACCATTGGGCAAACGCCAAGGCTTTGGGGACTGTTGTTGGTGTTTCTGCTGGTTTTAATTCCGTTAGGCGACTTGCTGGCGGGCAGTCGAGATCCTCCAAGTTGCGAACCAATAACGGTACCGGCAACGGCGCCAGGGACAAGGCCAACGCGGAGAAGCGTGCAACCATTTCATGTCCTTTCGTCCAAAGGACTACTGACTTAGGGACTGGGTGTCCTACCTCGAATGCGTTTAACAGCGCATCCTGCAAGAAGGTGAGGAATGCCGTTTCCACAGCACATAATAAAATTTCAAAGGCATTAGAATCGGAAACCTCGTGCACTGTATTAATTTGATTTATACCTTCTGAAGACGGTGCGTAAAATCCTTATCAATGGTTTCGTAAGTTTCATCAAAGGACTTGAGTGTGCTATTATCAAGTACCAAGGGATGGGGAATTTTAAAATTTGGATTCGGCAGAAATGAACTATTCAATAACGGAACTGTTTGCCAAGGAACAAAGTGAAAGTTATTATCGTGGAACACGGGAAATTGAAAAGAGAGATGTTTCGCGCATTCCGCAAGGGGTGTCGGTAAAACGCCGACTCGGGGTCGGGGTCGGGGTCATTTTTTTTAATTTTTTTTTTTTTTATAAAAATTCATCGATTCAGAAGAAAAAAAAAAGTTTATATTAGCGTGTGGGAAATTTCGATCGGACTAAGCATATCCTTCACAAAATAGCCGGGAATTTTGTTCCTTATAAGTTCAAAAGTATAAAAGAAGAAATTTGTGGTCTAACAGGCGACAGGTGAAATTCTCTATTAAACAGCGTGACGGATAGAATGTGCTGCCGACTTCTTTCTGAGCGCTATCTTCTCGCCAACATAGCATGAACTTTTCAGGTTTAAATCAAATTGTGCATGCGTTTGTGTAGCAAGAGAAAATTAATTCAGGTTTATGGTGTTTATATCGTTAAAATAACGCCGCCTTTCATATCCAAAAATTATTTATAAGGAAGCAGAATTGTTTTGTTTACACAGCGAAGCTCGCATTAACATGACTCGCAATCTTTAAGTTTCTAAATTCTGTTATTGTTTTAAATATAAATGGAGGTATTTAGCCATTTCTCCAATTTGCGTGACCGAAATGCGGAAATACATTTTCAGTGAATTAAAATTGATCTTAATGTACACATCGTTTTCGACGCAAATGGTGAGTTGTAGCCTGCCCGCCTTTCATCGCTCCCGCTTACTAGCTACACACACCATACAATCTTCAAATTCGATCCAGTTCGCAAATGAAGCAATTCACGTCTGTACAAAATTTTAAAAAGCTGGGAGTATGTTTCAATTGTTGAGGAACTTTCGTGACTGAAACATGTTACAACAAACTGCCCGACATGCGAGTTTCTCTGTCAAAACAAACCGCTTACTTCTTTGAAAATACTTCTTTTGATATGAAAGGCAGCTTTAATTTTTACGACTGAATTTATTCAGGAGTATTGTGGGTAGCCTTGGTTGGTCGGTTTTCGGTTGGTCCATCATCTGTAAACTTCTCATTGCAACTCCGCTGACCAGCAGATATACTTGTAGAAATAGTGTAGCAAGGCGGTCGTATAAAAGCGGCCGTATAAAGGCGGTCTTTTAAATTTAAAGGGGTTTACAAGAAAAACCAGAAGCAAAGAAACAAAATATGGCTGACAATTACGTGAAGAATTAAGTAATCGACCGCCAAAAAAGTGAACATTGAGAGCCAGTAATATGCATTAATCGATCGATGACTTTCGTGTCTATCTTTCGAGCTAGCGTATAGTACATGTAGTCGAATGTAGGAGCATTCGAAAACTAAATCAGGTTTCACATAAGCTTCATAAGCGATGGATCTATCTAGAAACCAGAGCGTTGGCTAAAATCGAGTGCGTGGCTGCTTGTTCCCAAGAAAAGGAAAAGCTTTTCAGATGAAACAGCACAATATTACATTTGTACCTGAATCAGTCTATTATATTTTGTTTACAGCGTTATTACTTAACAGCCTACACGTAAATTATTCTGCAATGCATACCTACGGAGCGATATAATAAACAAACCATTTTAGTGCTATAGGTTAAAAAAAGAAAAAAAAAAGGAAAAAAGAAAAAAACTCTCTCCTCTGGGATTCGAACTCGCGACCTCTCGATCCGCAGTCAGATGCCTACCCGACTGCGCTACTTATGCGCACTTAGTCACGTGAGACGAAAACATCTTATATCAATGTAATTGACATTCCGCCGTTTATCTGTTATCGTGTGCATCAAACGAATGTTTGAATCACTTGCTGCTCATAAATTTTCAAGGAATGAAAACTAAACTTTTAAACTTGGCAAAAAAATTCAGTCGTGGCTCGAAGAGCTCTTTGATTATTACTCAAAAACATATACAATTTAATTTACACCTGAAACAGTCCATGGCCACCAAATTCTACTACAAAAATCGGCCGCGTATGTTAAAAAGTAAACAGATTTAGTCTTGAATTCTCTGTTTATACCTAATTTACCGAAGAGCCTCTCGGTAAAAAATCTATTTTTTTAAGTTCTTATGAATCACAAGGTGGTTCTGTTGATCAACAAAATGCAAAATGAGCAAAGAAGGACTAAAATTGAGGTTATGCTGACGAGGAAGTATTACCCCCGCTTTTAGTGTTTGGTGCCGCCAATCACAGCCCACCAGCATGACCTTTTGACCTTGTGGGTGAAAACAACAAGGGTATCCATCGGTTTTGATAGGCTCATTTCAAACAGCACGTCGAAAGTTGCTGTCGAAAGATGATGTGGAAAGATGGACGTAGAAAGATAGCTATGCACGTAACATAAACACATATACGGTGGCGCATTTGGCACAAATCGAGACAACTCACTCGGCTCGCCCGGGCTCGCCTCGCTCCTTGTCTCGATTAGTGTCCAAATGCGCCACCGTATATGTGTGTGCAAAAAATCGCGAGCGGCACCCAAAATCTCTGCGGCTTTAGCGCTCACAAATCTTAAGCTGTCTTGCTGTGCCAGAAATTATTTTCTATTGAACAATTATTTTTCATTAGTATATACACCAACATGACTGCTGCAAGTTATTCGCAAGAAGTTTTGCAAGCACTCTTGAGAGAAATACGCGAATTTCAAAGAAATCCACAATGGAACAATAACTTTTTATTGGTCCAATCTGATTTCAAGGAATGGCTACGCGTGTGAAAAATGACCATAGCAGAGGGTGGCCCGGCCAGCAAAGACCATTTTGTCTTTCAAAAGAAAACAAAATCAAAGTTTGTTGATTTGGTAAAGAATGAAATAAAAGACTTGAAAAGCGCAAAAGTAAGTTTTGAAATGAAAATAATGTTTACAAAAGAAAATTTTGAGACTGGTTGAATACAAGAGATGGAGCATTATTTTAAAGAAAAAGAACCGCACGTTTTTTACGAACACAACAAAAAAGAGATAAAAAAAGAGTTTGATAAATTCATTGAAAGATCAAAGGGACAAATTGAGGCTTGGTCAGAGCGTGGCTCAGGGTGGGTTTTTGAAAGAATAACTGTTGCGTACGTAAATGATGCACGCTATCAGCCATTGCGCGGAGGAACTTACTTACCTCTCCCAGCCAATTTAGCAAACAAGAAAGCAATCATTAACGTACAAAACAGAGACAACGAATGCCTGAAGTGGGCTCTAAGAGCCGCTTTATTTCCACCAAGTGATGGAAAGAACTTGCAAAGAACAAGCAAATATCCTGTTAACGACGGAATTAACTATGAAGGCATCGATTTTCCAACACCTGTAAAACAGATTGACAAGCTTGAGGCGCAAAACAGCAAACTCGCAATAAATGTCTTTGGCTGGGAAGACAATCGTGTGATTGTGCACAGAATAAGCAAAAAAGAAAAAACCATTCCTCGTATTTGCCTTATTTTGATTGAATCAGGATTAATTCAGCACTACTGTTTTGTAAAAAAAGTAAGCGCTTTACTCTTTGATCAGAGCAAACATCAACATGCAAAACACTTTTGCATGATGTGCTTGACCGGTTTCACAAGAGCGGACTTGCTTGAGAACCACAAAAAATATTGCAATGGTGTTAATGGCAGGCCGACAAGGATCGAGATGCCGGAAAAGGGGAAAAACGCCCTTTCTTTCCAAAATCATCACAAACAGATGAAGGCGCCATACGTGATATATGCCGACTTTGAGGCTTTGGTCAGAAAGATTTCAGGCTGCGAGCGTGGGACAGAGAGCAAGCAAAAAAGCTACACCGAGAAGACAGAACAGCATGATGCATGTGGTTTTGCTTACACAGTTGTAAGTAGTGATGGCAGAAACAAACGACCAGTGGTTTACAGAGGTGAAAATGCTGTTGAAGTGTTTTTGAACTGTCTTTAAGAGGAAGAGAAAACAATAAGAAACAGATTGTCATTGCCAAAACCTCTTGTGATGACTTCAGTAGATTGGGAAAAATTGCAACTGATTGTCATATTTGCGAAAAAAGTTTGATAAAAGACTACTTTTTAGACTCTTTGCCTATATGGAAAAGTGAAGAAGGCAGCGAATACACTTATGATGGGCAATGGCACAAAAAATGTTTTTACAATGCAAAGAAAGTGACAGTTCGTTTCTCATGCTAAAAAGATTGACAGAAAAAGAACACAAAGAAGCGGCTGAAGAACAAGATGACTGCTTATGCTGCGGACAATCTTTGCTCAGCAAAACTTCAGAGATGCAGTAAAGGACCATTGCCACATAACAGGCAAGTACCGCGGAGCCGCGCACAACGCATGCAATCTGAAAATGCGAATAAAACCAACGACGGACCAAATACCAGTTGTATTTCACAACCTGAGGGGCTATGATGCACACCATTTAATGCAAGCGATGTCGAAGCTGTCGCAAGCGACACAGAAAGAGGTGAAATGCGTCGCCAACAACATGGAAAAATACATTACATTTTCATTTGGTGGTCTGCGTTTTATTGACAGCTTAAACTTTCTTCAAAGAAGCCTTGATTCACTTGTAAGTGCGGCACCAAAGGAGTCATTAAATATAACAAAATCTCTTTCTTCACAAAATTTTGAACTTCTTTTCAAAAAAGGGATCTATCCGTACGAGTACATGGACTCATCGGATAGATTTAGCGAAACAAGTTTGCCTGAAAAAGAAAAGTTTTACAGCAAACTTAACGGCGATCATATAACAGACGAAGAGTACGATCACGCGAAGAGGGTATAGGAAGCTTTTGGTTACAAAACGCTGGGCGACTACCACGACCTGTACGTTCAAACAGACGTCGCTTTGTTGCCAGACGTTTTCGAAAACTTTCGAAAAATCTGCCTTGAGCAGTACGGGTTGGATCCTGCGAATTATTTTACGTCACCTGGCCTTTCTTGGGATGCACTCTTGAAAAAGACGGGAGTCGAGCTGGAGCTGCTTACAGAGGTTGACATGCACCTTTTTATCGAAAGAGGACTGCGTGGAGGGATTTCGATGGTAAGCAAGAGATACGCAAAGGCTAACAATCCATATGTTGAAGGCTTCGATCCGAGCAAGCCAAAAAAATACATTATGTACCTCGACGCAAACAACCTTTACGGGTGGGCAATGAGCAAGCCACTGCCAAAAAGTGGTTTTAGATGGAAAAAAGTTATGCCGACTGAAAAAGAAATAATGAGAAAAAAGGAGTTTGCAAAAACCGGCTGGATTTTGGAGGTAGACCTCGAATACCCTGCAGAACTGCATGAAGAGCACAACAGCTACCCATTAGCACCTGAGAAAAAAAAAATAAATAAGGACTTGTTTTCACCTTACCAAAAGGAATTGATAAAAAACCTCGATCTGGACCCACCAGACAGCGAAAAGCTTGTTTTAACTCTTGAAGACAAGCTAATTATGTTGTGCATTATCGAAACTTGCAGTTTTATTTGAAACAGGGAATGAAACTCAAAAAAGTGCACAGGGTTTTGGAGTTCGAACAGGAATGTTGGATGGAGCCGTACATAAAGATGAACACAGAATTCAGGAAAAAAGCGAAAAACGACTTTGAAAAAAACTTTTACAAGCTAATGAATAACTCAGTTTTCGGAAAAACAATGGAAAACCTGCGTAACCGTGTTGACATAAAAATAGCGCAAAGCGAAGAAACGAACAAAATAAGAAAACTGGTTGCCAGTCCATTGTACTCAAGACACGTTCTGTTTCCAAACGATCTGGTAGGAATAGACATGCGGAAAAGCAGACTTTTTCTCAATAAACCTGTCTACACAGGTATGACTATCCTTGACGTAAGCAAGATTTTGATGTATGACTTCTTTTACAACGAAATGAAAATGGAGTACGAGCAGCGCTGCGAGCTTTTGTATACAGACACTGACAGCCTTCTTCTGGAGATTGAAACAGAGGATATTTACGAAGATATTTATCAAAACAAAACTTGTATGATACAAGTGATTACCCAAAAGAGAATATACTTCATAGTGAAGAAAACAAAAAGGTCTTGGGAAAAATGAAAGACGAATGCGCGGGAACTCCCATATCAAAGTGTGTTTGTCTCAGACCCAAAATGTACTCTATCATTTACGGCACGCAAACTGCGGACCAAAAAAAATCAAAAAAGCGAAGGGTGTAAAAAAGAGCGTTGTCAAGAAGCAAATAATGCATGAACAGTATAAGGAAACGCTTTCTGGCACTAAGCAGTTATGGCATGGAATGAACATACTTAGAAGCGAGGGTCATGAGATTTACGGAATGCATCTCAACAAGGTCTCGCTGTCGCCTTTTGACTCAAAGCGATTGATAGCGGATGATGGGATACATACAAATGCTTACGGGTATAAGTTTTGCGAACCAAAGCCGACATAAACAGAACGTTTATAGCTTTTCTGGTGGTAACTGTGTATTTTGAGGAATAACAAGCAATTCTTCACGCACGAAGCCGCGCTTGGGGCCATCGTGCAAGTAATAAAGCACCGGCTGATCAGGTTTAGTAACAGACCTTTCAATGCTGTAGACTTTTAATGACCAAATCGGATCTGTAGCCCTTTTTACGCCGCCTTCCAGCTCGCCAGGTTGGTAGAGATAGCGCACATTAATGAGAGAGGGGAGTTTTTTTTCTTTCTTGCCAACAGGCCTTGTATATTTTGAGGATGGTTTGGACGTAACAGCCTTTTCTTTGATTGCAGCAGCAGGTTTTTTTCCAGTAAGACTGGTAACTTCGTTGTTCAGAGCGGCAACAACTTCTGTCGACCGCTGGCCAGATGGCAGGTTCATCTCGACACCGTACTGATAACCAAACAGGCGCCCTGCCAGTGTTTGATTAAAACGTTCAACAATAGCTCCCATGAATTCGCGACCGGGGTCAACTTGAAGCATCTGTGGCCATTTTAGTGCACTTCGCCTGTAAATTGCCTGAAAACCTTTTGCAACCTCAGTTGAATCTTTGGAGGTCAAAGGCTCGGCTTTTTTGTCAGCGCGTATTTGTAAACTTTTCGCCCTCGCGGCAGTTTGTCGTGTGGCAGAAAAAGAAGGTCCGCCTGGTGGACCGCGTTAGGAGAAGAAACATCGAATTTTGGGCGAGGAACGTATCGTGGTGCCGGAAGGTAGATCTGCCAAAGGGCCTGCTTAACTAGCCACTTTTTTGCAGCATCTTCGGAAACCTTGGCGGCCTCGGCTAATTTTTTTATCGCGGCAATTCCTTTCCAGTAGCCCTGGGGGCTATAGTAGACTTTCGAGATCTTTGCATCCATGCGTATACAAGAAAAAAAGAAAAGTTTAAAGAAACCGGAAGGCAGCGTGCCCAAGGGCAAGCGCGCCAGCGCCAACAAACATCAGTTCACCTTGCTGCTGCTTACTTGGCTGATAAAAATCAGAGAACTTGGGCTCTTTTGGAGGAATCATTTTTTTGTCAGGATGTGCCTGGTTGTAGAGTTTGAAAGCGTAGTCAGTGTTCGTGAAGTTTTGTTTCGCTTGCTGTTTGATCTCATTGTTGGTTTCGATCCAGTCGAGAAGCTTCGTGCGGTCGCGAGAGTATTTTGCATAAGCCGCCTGGTAAGCCTCGAGAGCTTTGTCGTGTCTTTCTTTTTCTTTCAAAGCGGCGTCATCTCCGCCACCCAAAGCTCGAGCAAGATAGTTGCCGCCAATGTAAGCAGCAGCGTTCAAGATAGCTCCGCCAGCCATAATCGCGATGCTTGCCATAGTAGAACTTTGTTATTATATTATGCGAATTTTTTTTAATTGGTGGGGAGGATTTTCTGGTCCTCGAGATATTGTTCAAGTGCAACGCTGCCGGCCATGACGGCCGTGAACTTTGCATAGTTCATAAAACTGCTCCTTGGGTCGGATGTAAAGTTTTCTTTCACAACTTTTTTGGCAGCCCAGCCGATTCCGGCGGCGAGACCTGTAATGGTGGCGGCATCCATGAGTGTTTTCACGAGCTTGTTGTCGGACATGACGGTTCAGTATAAAATAATAAAAAAAGTATTCAATTGAAAATTTATTAATCCATCGGACGAATATCTCTTTTTGGACGCGGAATTCTTGATGATAGCTCTGCTGCTTGAAGCTTTGGAGCACTCGATGGATCCGCAAGCGGCAACGCTGAAAGCGCACCCGGTGTCTCAGATTCTTGCACAAAGTTGCTCTCGCTATTTTTTTGCACTTCACGGCTCTTCTTGAAAAAGCTTTTGATGTCTTCGCGTTTGACATAAGTTGTTATAATTGCAACGCCAACACTTAGCAAAGAGATCCATTGATTAGTTGTGAAACCGCTGGATTCCGGCGGAGCTGGTCCCGAGCTCTCAGGAACGGGCGAGCCTTTTGGGCTAGGAGTTACACTGCGTTTAGCAGAAACAGATTTCTTTTCCTTTTCTTTTGCAATTATGGCAGCGGCCTTGACAGCAGCTTTTTTCTGTTCTTCACGAGCTTGTTTTGTTTTTTCAGCTGTAAGGCTGCCAGCAGCTACTCGCTTTGGATTTTTTGCAGGCTTCGTTGCAGGAGTTGTTGAAGTAACTTGTGAGCCCGAAGGGCTCAAGCCATTTTGGCTGTTCTGTTCTTCTTGAGCAATCGGAGTTTGTGATTCACGTTGTTCGAGCTCGGCTCATTATATAATGAGAAAAAAAATTAATATTTAAATGAAAAATGCTTAGAAAACTTTTTTTGGTCAGCATTTAATGAGCGAGCATTGTTCAGTAATTACTTAGCATTTTCTTAGCATTGCTCAGAAAAATCTTCAGTAGTTGGTGTTTCTTTGGTTTGCAACTTTGTCGCTTCGTTTAAATCAACCTCGTGCTGCTCGCAATTGAAAACATAAAAGTGAGGATCTTCCTCAGCAAAGTGATAATAAGTCTTGTTGTGCACGAAAGTCGGGCAGATGAGCACGATATAGTCAAACTTGCCGCGGAAAGGGCCACAAAGCTGATTGACTACGTACCTTGTTTTTCCTGAGTTCGTTGGTCCAACAATGAGGGCGTTAAAGGGTATATTGCTTGGGTCCATGCTTCGTTTTGCGAAAGCTATATCAATACACTTTGTAATTCTTTATTTTCAATAGAAAATTGTGCATCAGCGATAGCGAAAATGTAGCATTTGCATTTGTCGTTACCTGATCCTGAGGCTGTTCTCTGTATCTCTAAATTAACGCCATCCTTTGTGTTCACCAAGCGGAGCCCGCTGCCGTGCATGTTGTTGTCGCTCATGGAGCAAAGGTCAATGAAAAGCCCGAACTTTTTTTCTGCATAAAACTTTGTGGCGTTATTAAACATTTTTTTGTTCTGCGTTTTTGCCAAAGAAGCTGAGAACTTCCTCCCACATGTCTCTTCCTTCAACGCCCTGACTGTACACTTTATTTGGAACGCCTTCACGCTGATTTTTACATTTGTTATGTCAGGGTTAAAGAAAGATTCTGTATCTCTTGTACCTGCGGCGTGGGGTTCAGAAAAAAGAAGTAGAAGTCCCTTCAAGGAGCGCTTTGGGACGTTAATGCTTTCGTTTATTAGCGTGTCAGTAGCTTTTTTTACTGTGATCGTTTTGTAATTATGCACATGCTCGTAAAAAAACTTTTGCCGTTAATGTAAGTGCTTTCTACTTCTCTTGCAAGTTCTTTGTGATAAATAGCCTCGTATTCGAGTTGGATGTCAGTTAGCTCATAGCCAAGTTTTGATGGATCTGTTCCTCTTACAACCACATTTGGACTGTTCAGTTTTATCTCGAAGACAAGCTCGTCTGCGAGTGCGCGCGCATTGAACACGCCATGGTCTCTCAAAATCTCGTGATCCAGTGAGATACGATACTTGCTTCTATAAACTTCTGCCAGCTTCTTTTCCGCGTCAACTCCTGAGGTTTTTTTGTCACCAGCGTTTGAACGGATTTTGCATAAATCATCGGACTGTATACCTTCAAGAAACATGTTGCTGCGCTTTTCTACCGGCAGAAAAAGGTCCTCGAAAAGTTTGTAAACTTTCGTAAGCGTTCGTATCCTGCAGCGTTTCTCCAGCAAACTTTACAACCATCCTTGAGACAAGCGCCCGGGTGACGTTGTTTACGAGAAAGTTGTTGGCATGGCCTCTCACCGTCAAGTTGAACACAAGAGCCAGGGAGCCTGGCACGAGAACGACACCCTCTTCAAGCTTGGGGACAGCAACTCTCCGAATTTCTTCCGGAGACGCTTTATTCGGGTTAAATGTAATGCGATGTCGCACTCTGTCTGCCTTGAGCGCGTTCGGTGTTTTCTCTTCGAACGTTGGTCTGTGTCTTTCGCTCACGACAGCCATTGTTTATTTAATAAAACATGTCGGCAGAAGGTGGCTTTGGTGACAGAGATCCTCTTTTGGAAAATACAGACGACCGTAATGCCGGTAACGACGATGACGGCGATAGAACAGGCAGATTTGATCCAACAGTTACATCATCGCCCGGCCCAAGCATACCATTACAAACGAGAACCACTACGATGAATAGGCCACCCGAGCGAGGCTCACGAACTGAGGAAACCTCTTTCATCGAGGGCTATGTTTCTGGAAGACGTATGAACACCGAGGGTGACACATACGATGCTGCACAAAATGCGTTAAAAGAAATTTATCCAGATGTAAATTTTACAGAAATTGAAGCGAGTTTCAGCAAAACAGGAAGACTACAAGTAAGACAGCATGAAAGTATAACAGGGAAAACAGAGAAACCTTACTATTTAAAAACCAAAGACAAAAATACCGGGGAAGAAAGATTAAATCCTTCACTTCCAAAAAAAATAAAAGAACTTCTTGGCGTTACACGGGAGGAGCAAATTGCACAAAAAGAAAAAGAAGAGCAAGAAGTTATTGAAAGAATCCAACAAAATGAAGAAATCGCTAATGACGAAAATGAAGATCTATCTGTCAGAGAACGAGCTCGTTCAAAAACCCGTGAAGACAGAGTGATGCTAAATCAAATACGAAGGGGAAAAGATGAACTTGAGGAAGGTCTTTCTTTACGAGAAAAAGTGAAAAGGATCTTCAAAAAATATGGCTTCACCGTCACAGCAGTTTTGCTTGCCGTTGGCACGACTATTGGCGTAATTCTGAGTTCTCTCTCAAACGGTTTAAAGGATGTAGCAAAAGGTGCGGTCTTCAGACACTTGGCAAAAAAATTGCAGGTATTCTGCCGGGCCTCCTTGGCGCGATTAACAGTTTTGTGTTTCTTATCGAGCGAGTTACGAAACGAAGCGGCTGACTGCAAACGCAACAATAACGGCAACAGCAATAAGGTAGGCCTTGTTTTTTTTCGTGTGCTGTATCTTCAGTGTCTGGCTTTTGCGATTCATCTGTTTATGACACAGTACCAACAGTCGTTGAAGACGTTTGTGGCGCCGACTCTTTTTTGCGGCTTTGTGAATCGGGTTTGACGGATGACTTGTTGGTCTATTAACTTTTGATGGCCCCCCGCTCATACTTGTTGCGCCCACTTTTTTGTAGAGGTATTAACATCAAGATTAACCCCTAATTTCATTCCCTCTCCTGCCTGCTTAAGCTGGCTGTTGTAACCAACAACGCTTTCTGTACATGTTTATCACCATTCTCCCAGGCATCAGCCAGGCCCCTGGACAGACAGCAAGGTTAAGCCGAACCTTTGCCTCATCGATGGCAAGTTGGTACCTTTGGACCGACTTTGCGAGATCAGGTTGCCTTACAGCGTTCTCCACCAACACAAGGAACTCGCTTTGCGCCTCTTTTGCGCGGCCGCCTGTGCCAAGTATGCTACTTCGAATGTTGACCTGCGAACCCAAAATACAGTAGACAAAAGCCTCTATCGACTGGTTTACTCTCGATAAACCTGCCTGAGTCAGCCCTTCCGTGCCGTTAGGACAAAACCAGTCTGCCTGTGCATATGCAGCGTCGTCTGGCTCGATGTATTGAATCAAGTTACCTTTGCTTGCAGTTCCGCCTTCATCCGAAAATTTATCGTAATCGGGGTATTTTGCTCCAGAATTTTTCGGACCAATATTTGAGATCCAGATATAAACGTCACCCAGTCCGTTGTTCGCACCTCTTGTGAAACGAAAATCGCTTGACGGGTCGACACCGAACTCAGCGCATATTCTTTTATACGAAGCCACGTCGAACTTGTTGTCGAACTGGCTAAACGTTGAGCTGGAATTGAATTAAATTAAATACAAAAATAACTTTTATGTATACGACCATGTCATCTGCTAATGTGCTCCCGAGTGCCCCTGCTTATGGTGTTTGCGAAGAAGACAGCGTAAAACACGCGGAAACACTGTATCCCGCTTTGCCAACTCAACCGGAACACTTTAGGTTAACAAAAATCAATCAAATGTGTTCAGATTTTGACAAAGAAGTTGCTAAATACCGAGCTGTTTTAAAAAAGTATAAAGAAGGGAAGTCTGTTTTCCATTATTCAGCAATTTCAATGGGTGGTTTGTCCAGTGTTCTCTCTGCTTCCAGTCTTGGCACCGCCGTAACGGTCGTTGGTTTGCCGGTAAGCGTTCCTCTCGCAGCATGTGCTGCAATTACAGGCGTCTTGTCTGCCGCTTTCACTGGAGCGAGCAAAAAACTTGAACCAAAAATTATGAAAAATAATGAAATTACTTCTCTTGCTGTTGCCAAACGTGAAACTGTCAATAGACTTGTTTCTGCCGCTCTCATTAACAATAAAGTTGATGACAAGGAGTTCCAAATTATTTTGGATGAATATTCTCGTTACATGGCTCTCAAAGAGACTGTTCGCAGGCACCTTACAAAAAATTTAAGCCAAAAAAAGTCATCCCCACAGCCGGACATCGAGAAACTGAGACAGCAAATTCGACAACAAGAATTAGATAGGTTAAAAAAAACTATCAGCAGAGTCGAAATCAGATTTGAAAAAATAAACACTGGATTTAATCTGAGTGTTCAGAAAAATAAAATAAAGTTGTAACAGAAAGCGTGAAATTGCGTGACGTGACACCCACAGTCAAGTGCTTGTCTGAACGCGACATGCAAATTTTTTTGTGCGTGGGTGTACAAAGTCGGGGAATTGCCCGAATGATATTTTTAGACGTTAGTAAGTTGTTTACATTCCCGTGTGCTAAAATCTAAGTTCTAAGCACACAGGAATGTAAATACTATTGTTTCACACGTGCAAAACCATTGTTCTTTTGATTTAATGCACGTGATATCAATTATGACACATTGCCGCTAAAAAAAGTTTAATGATGTCATTTTCTTTTTTTTTTACTCTGAAGCAATCAATAAACATTACAAGTGTGTTAAGTAAAATAATTTTATTCAGTTGCTAAGTTAAATGTTCGTTGACAACGGCAGACATCTATGGCCACAATATCCAAGGTAAATTGTTCGTTGACAATGGCGGACATCTATGGCCACGTTATCCAAGGTAAATTGTTCGTTGACAACAGCGGACATTCATGGCCACGGTAAATAAGGTAAATTGTTCGTTGACAACGGCGGACATCTATGGCCACAGTATCCAAGGTAAATTGTTCCTTGAAAACGAGCGGACATCTATGGCCACGGTATCCAAGGTAAATTGTTTCTTGACAACGGCGGACATCTATGGCCACGGTATCCAAGGCAAATCTCGGGATGAGCCGTCCATAATGAAATAACAGTTACACCAATGTGGCATTATTTATTATTCAACTTGCCAAGTTTTTGTCAATTCGGGTCACGCGTAACCCATTGGCATTCCAATTTGATGACGTTTCGGCTTACGGCGTAAGCCATTTGGTATTCTTATGTGATGACGTTTCGGCTTACGGCGTAAGCCATTTGGTATTCTAATGTGATGACCATTTGGCATGTGATGTTGCCTGTGACTAAGATAATTTTGGTCAAGTTTGGAAAACGCTAAAGTTGTATCATCCCATCGTTAGACATCTACAACTGATTCATGTTAAAACTTCTTAATTTTTGATCGAGAAAGGTTTGATAAACGTCTTCAAGCATCCGATATACTTAACCTTGCGATCAAACTTCACGACCAAGCATCTGATTGTTGTCCGTAATTGCTTTGTCTGGCACGAATAGCTGATGTGAAATATTATAATCGGACCCTCGTTTGTCGTTTCCAAATGATTCATGTCCGCAAGCTGTGTCTATGCTTCTTTTTCAATAAAGGTTTGATAAACGTCTTTATACATCGGCCATACTTGTTTGTGTAATACAAAAAAGCTTATGTGAATAATATAAAGTTATAATTTTAACTGTGATTGGTCACAAAAGACGTCACTACATCGGGAAATAACCTATTAACTAAAAATAGTAATGACGCCTGGTAAATAAACTTACCGTGATCTTCTATTGTTCTTTTATGTGCTAGAAAGTTCTTAGCTCAATATTTCACGGTATATTTACATGCTAGTCAAATTAAATATTGTTGTTGAATAAATCATAACTCGCAAAACACACATACGAAGAGTTTCAAAATAATCGCTGTGTTCCATGCGATTTTCTTTATTTTCACCGAACTTTTTGAGCCTGCTTGGCAGAAGAATGTCAGAAGAATAACATATCAAGTCGTTGAGGCGATGGAAGAAGCAAAACAGAATAAATCACCCACCGATTGAGTTGTTCCGGCTTAAAATATTCTTGATAAAAAAAAATTTCCCTTGCTTGAACAAGCATGACAACCAAAACACGTCAGGGGGTTTCCCACGCACTTGTCACAATAACTTCCTGTGTCAGTAACGCGAAAGTCACTGGTGAAAGTCTTGATTAGCTTGTTAAAACGTTTGCAACAAGACTGCTGTCTAATTTTTTTAATTTTTCAATCAGCTCGTCTTTTAAAAAGATTGTTATTTGTTTTTCATTTTCTGCAGTTTTTTTGTAGATTGTAAACGCTTTTCCACAAGATCTTTCAAGTTTTTGTTTACATTCAAGTTACGTTCTCCACCTCTGCCTCTTCCCATCTTTGTTTACTCAAAAAGAGCATTTGTTCAATAGGAAATAATTTCTGGCAGAGCAAGACAGCTTAAGATTTGTGAGCGCTCAAGCCGCAGAGATTTTGGGTGCCGCTCGCGATTTTTGCACACACATATACGGTGGTGCATTTGGACACTAGTCGAGACAAGGAGCGAGGCAAGCCCGAGCGAGCCGAACGAGTTGTCTCGATTTGTGCCAAATGCGCCACCGTATATGTGTGTAACATTGAAAGCGGGTGTAAATTATTCGATTACAGAGAAGTAGACAAAGTAGGCTAAACTGTATGTAAAAGTTAAATCTCACCACTCGCCTGTTAGACCTTAACTGAAATTCTTCTCTTATACTTTTAAACTTATAAGGATCAAGATTTGTGGCAAATTTGTAAAGGAAATGCTTTTTTCGACTCGAAATGCCCCACACGCTTATATGAACTTTTTATTTTTTTTTTGAGTCAGTGAGTTGTTTAAAAAAAATTAAAAAAATTGACCCCGACCCCGAGTCGGCGTTTTACCGACACCCTTCCGCAAGGCCGCTAAATTGTGAATAGCAAGAATAGTCACATGGAAAATTGTATACATGGAGCGGCAGAACAGAAAACAAAGAGGTGCCGTTGCCGCGTCGAATGGAAATTTTGGTTTCGTCCGCTGCTAAATAAAAGCGAGAACCTAAATGAACCATCGTGCGTAGATTATTACAGTTTGGTACCGGAGAATGCGCGTGATGAAAAGAAATTGTGGGTTTCGGAGACCATTTTTCAACAAGCCAAACAGGAGAATCGACCGTATCGAGAAGGTCCCGTGGACATAATATAGTTTCGCTGTTTTGCTTACAATGTACGAGCTCGGTACTTTTAATAACAAATCTTTTTGTCCCCACAAATAATTAATAACAGATCATATCGTGGTATTGTGCCACTGTAACACTTTTTATCAACTCGATACGTGACTGGCACCAGCTGTTGAATGGTACAAACCGCCTGTGAAGAAGTTATTACAGGCAAGGTAAACAAAAGATGTAATTGTAATTGCTTAGCGGACGGAAATTGAATATCAACCAGCGGGTTAAACATCAACGAGAGACCATGTTTATAGCCTGATTGAGACTTGAATCAGACGATTATTTGATAGCTATTTCCTCAGTTAGAAAACGAGGAAGGTCTGCAAAACCGATAACGTTTCGCTGAGTTATGTGGCCTAATTGTCGTACTAGGTCATCTACTTCGGTTAAATTCCTGTTGCATATTAAAATGACAGTGTTCTTTCTTTGCAAAAGAGTTTAATTGCTCCTTCCAGCCTGTAAATGCTTCTGAAATCCGATGTAAGGAATTTATAACCTGAGTTAGTTTAGAATTCATCGCATCCGATGAACGAACAAGATATATGATAGTAAATAATAAAGATGGTAATTTTTTTCTTTAAGCTCGGTAATAAATAATAAAGATAAGATGTTCTACATGTCACGAGCATGGGACAAAGAAAGATATATGATATATGATTTTTCCGTTCAAAACTTTTGTTAAACTGTGCGCGTCGGTCATTGTTGAGGCAAAATTCCGAAGAACGCTTAACAAGTTCGTGAAACCCGAACTCTCGCATTTTCCTCCTCCTATAGAAAAAATATAGAATATTTATATATAATATATAGAAAAAACGTGGGCTTCCTGTCAACCCTGCGTGGCACCAATAGCTAGAACGTTTGTGACGCGCTTTAAGCCATTCACGCCCTTGCGGCGTTTGAACCTTACAAGAATCGAAAGCCCATTGTTTACATTTGGCGAGCGAATCTGCATAATAACGACTTGAACACGACAATGTTGAATCCAACCCTAAAATATAGTTGTAAAATCGCCTTAAGTAACTATCACATTCGAGCAAATTGGTTACCCCTTTTACAGAAAACAAGCGAGTAGTTACGCGATGTACGCTACGAATAGACGAGAGAATATGCTCATAAAATTTGGCGAGCACTGGATCATATGAATTATTATGAATAGGCGAATTTAGTTTTGGCGAACCACGTAAACTCATGTGGAGGCTGACCATCCTTGTTTCCTGATAAAATACTAGAGCTTTGGGGTTTGTTGAAAGCTTCATAGCCGTCGGATAAAATCCAATAGCTTGCCCTGCCGCATCAAATTCGTTTGCGGCGACCAAATAAATATTGGCAAAAGTAATCAAACTTAGCCATAACAACGTGGCTAAGCGAACGCTACCCGTATGTTGTTGGAACTGGGCTTGAGAACGAGGAGAACCGTGCATCATGGTCGGGGGACTGGCGATGATTGTCTGGTCTGCGATTTGACTGGGCAGCGGTTGAGGCATGCTGGAGCCTGGGGCGGAATCTGGTCCGGGGAACTTTTCGTGATCCGATGCATGAAGTATCTTGTGTGGCGGGACCAAAACGTCCGCTGACCGCAACTCCACGTCAGACGCGGACGTTTCAGGAAACATTACATAACGTGGCTGTAAAGTGGTCAGCGGCTGAAAATGGCGGGAATTCAGCTCCAAGGCTCTGTGAGGTGGGTCTCGCTCTGTTTCCACGGAAATTGCGGCTATAACGGGAGAATAATTTGTTTCTAACGTCCAGGAAAGTGAAGCTACGCGTGGATTAAAATCTGGGTCATTCTCTACGACACGAAGAGCCCTGGGATTCTCTTTAAAATATCGCTTGAGGAGACGTTCGTCAAGGAGATGTTCGCGAGGTTCCCAAGTGTTATGACTGTCAGGAAACCCAGCCTACTTAAAGGAGAAGTTCACTCCAGAATGGCCATTTATTTTTTTTACGCCAATAAAAAGTTTATACAAAAATATGTTATTCACCAAAATTTCAGCTTCCAACGAGCGCTAAAACCCTACAAAATCTTTCTCTAAGTAGCCCAAAATTCGACAACTGAACGCCGCCATCTTGGCGCTAGTAATATATGCGTGACGTCAAAGAGCTCAGCCTGAAGTTTGAATACTCAAAACTCCTTGTTTTGTTTTGTTTGTCAAAATGCCTGTTTGTGCAGCTCCATGTTTCTCAAACAGTGCTCCAAGAGATACAAAAAACCTTTCACTATCTTTCAATATCTAAAGGAAAACAATGCTCACAAATGGATTATAAGAATGGGCAGAAACGAAAAATTCCTGCAAAAGCGGACATAAATATTTGTGTGTTCCGAAAACTATACGGAAGACTGCTTCGAAGAAGATTACGGATACAGTCTACAGAAAAATGCAGACGCAATACCAACCAATGTTACGATTATGCTATTTCACTATTTTACTTTATTTCAGGGAGGATTTTTAATCAACCAGAGAAACTATCTGTTGTTGTTGTTGACTTCGTCGTATTTTCTCGATTAAACGCGGGTCCCCGATTAAACGCCGGCTTCGTATAAACGCCGGCTCAAAACTGCTAACTTTTAAATAAACCCTGGGAGCGTTTGATCGAGGTCCCGGCGATTATTTGTGGTCAAGCAAACAAGTAAATATATTCTTTTCAGTAGCACTGTTACGACAAACTGGTACGGTTTGCTACTTTGGCAATTTTTTATGATGTTCAAGGAAACGTCCGGCGTAAAATAACTAGGATGGATGCTGTAAACAAAACGAAACAGCAATGTTCGCGTTCATGTCGTCACGACTGACGCGAACAGTGGAGGAGGACGTTTATCACCGCGAAGGACATTGGCGACATTGCCGTTTCTGGACTTATTGGTTGTTTATGTTCTGTTTGTCACAAATCTTGATTGCAACATGCACGTACCGTATGCAATACTGCTACATTGGTATCATGATCATCCTCGGAGACCCAGAGACAGATTGTCGAGCGGGACGACGAGAAAATCGAGGGTCTCGAAGGATAGGTAATAATAGATCAACCTGAAAAAGTTGCAGAAAATTGCACTTCGATAATGAACTCGATCGGACCCCGATTTTACGCCGGGACACACAAATATTTTTGTCCACTTTTGAGCAATTGTTCTTTAAATATTCACGGTGAAAACGAAACTACCTCTTTTTGTATTTCTTGGAGCTCTGTTTAGGCAAAATGGAGCTGCACAAGTAGGCATTTTGACAAACAAAAGCCACTACAAAGAAACAAGAAGTTTGAAGTAATTAAAATTTTCCCGCTCAACTTCAGGCTGAGCTCTTTGACGTCACGCCTACATTAACAGCTCCAAGATGGCGGCGTTCAGTTGTCGAGTTTTGGGCTACTTCAGAAAAGCATTTCGTAGGGTTTAAGCGCCCGTTAGAAGCTGAAATTTTGGTGAATAACATATCTTTGCATAAACTTTTTATTGGCGTAAAAAAAATTAACGGCCATTCTGGAGTGAACTTCTCCTTTAACAAGGAATTGAGGTTTACCATTTCTCATGCGGTGTCAAACAATTTTTTCTGCCTGATAAACGTTATCAGCGGCCTGAATTTGGTTGTCAATGTCGCTCTCGTCAGTAATAGGAGGCTCGGGGACTGGTGTCGAGTCTTGAGCAGCGGGTGTGGACAAATCTGCACGTGGAGAACCGGACTGTGGGCGTGCCATCTTGGGCTGACGAGTTACTGGTAATTCGCTCGTGTGTGACTCGGCGGTAGGCTGGTAAAGCGCCTCTGATTCTGATTCAAAGCTGTCGGGGGGTAAATCGCTCTCTGCAAGGAAGGGCTCGTCCACATCGGTCAGCGGTTGTCGCGTAGGTCGATCTGCTGGATCTACGTAACGTATCAATCGAGTGACATGGACCGTTGAGGATACTCGACTATTATCCACTGCGCATAGGATACAATGGGCCGGAGATAGAAATTCTACAATGCGGTAGGGACCATGCCAATTATGGGACAGTTTCTTGGAGAGGCCGCGACGATTACGTGGTGTATACGCCCATACTCTGTCCCTTAATTGAAAACGGGTTGGCATAGCAAATCGGTCGTGCAAATCTTTCATTTTTTGTTGAGCTCTTTGAGTGTTCTCGGCTGCAATACGTCGGGCAATTTCAATATTTTCCACTACACGAGCTCTATGTTCTGCCACAGATGGGGTCGGGAATAGACAAGGACATCATCTAGGTAGATTAATGCGATTTTCCAATTTAAACCGCGCAGCACACATTCCATTAAGCGCTGGAAACAACTAGGAGCATTGCAGAGACCAAATGCCATTACATTGAACTCGAACAGGCCAGCATGCGTCACAAAGGCTGTTTTCTCTCGGGATTCCTGTGTTAACTCAATTTGCCAGTAGCCACTCATCAGATCCATGCTGGAAAAGTACTGGGCGTCTAAGGTGTCTGCTATTCGTGGCAAGGGGTAGTAATCCTTTTTGGTTACGCTGTTGACCTTTCTCAGGTCACAGCAAAAACGATCGGAACCGTCCGGTTTCTTGATTAAAACTACAGGGCTGCTCCAAGCACTGGTTGATGGACGAATTATTCCGTGTTCCAACATGTCATCTATGCAATGTTCAATACGTTCCTTTTGTGCTGCTGGTACACGATAAGCTCGTTGTCGTATTGGGGCGTGGTCACCTGTGTCGATGTGGTGCTGCACTAAGCTAGTGCGTCCTAACTCGTTTGGTTTCAGTGCAAAGATGTTGCGGTATTCATTGAGGAGATTCTGCAATTCTGCTTTCTGAGCTTCTGTTAGTTCAGCATCAGTAAGATCAACTGGGACATTTTCAGCAGGGGGTGGTTGCACGTCTGATTTTTCGGGCTGCTCCTCGAGGCTGTAAACTTGTATGTTCTCGTCAGCTCTGGAAAACTTTCCAAGGGTGGCTCCACGATACAAGGTAACAGGTTTCTGTATCGGGTTGATTAGGCGGAACGGAACTGTGTGGTCAGAGGAGAGTGTGACTAAAGCGGCTGCCCCTTGTAGCTGGTAACGTTCAATAAGTCGTGGCGAGGCTTCTAATAAACCGACTACACCAGGCGAGCAATTAGCATCTAAGTAAGCAGGGATGACGGACTCTGATTGTGGAGGAATCGCACAGGTAGACCATACACGAACTGCACAGGTCTGTTCTGACGAGGTGTCAGGTGGCTCATTGTCTAGCCGCAATGTTCCATTCTTTAAGTCGATGACTGCTCCGTGGGCACGCAGAAAATCTCTTCCCAGGACGGCTTCATAGGAGAGATTTTTGACAACATGGAAATCGCACGGATAAGTTCCTCCTGCAATTTGTAGAGAAACTTTAAACGTTCTCTCTATCGCCAAAGATTGACCGCTCACCGTCTTAACTTGTGTTGTACTGCTTGTACATAAGGCTAAGAGTTGGTTGGCATAAAGTTCCAGAAGGAAAGTTTTATCAATCACTGATATTCCTGCGCCAGTGTCTACTAGAAGTTTTATGTCCTGGCCATTCACTGTTGCGGTAACTGTTAGATCTCTTGGCTTGTGTTGGAATTCCTTAACTGGCTCTGTGTTTTGAGGAAGAGTACTTTGCTGCGCGGAGACTGGGGCGAGTGGTGTGGTCTCCTCATCTTGAGTCATAGTTAACGAGGGATTATTTACGGTAATGTCCAGCTGACCTTGGGTAATAGGGACTTTAAGATACCTGGACGGCTGACCGGAAGTAACTTTTCGCGTGTAGACTATATTGCGCATGCCCGCTCCACGCACATTGCCGTCCAGCGCCGTCCAGCTGTTGTCGAGGACGTGAGAAGTAGAGTTTTGCCGTCCACTAGTGAACGGGAGTGCTTTTTTGTATGATTTCGTTTAAAAATCTTATTATTTTTTAATTCTGTTACTGTGTTAGGTGGTCCTTTATGGTATTTTTGGTTTGGTACTGATAAAAAGTTAAGAAGTCAAGTTTCATTTGCGATTGCTAATATATTTGCTGTGCTTTGCATAAACGCTGATGGCGAAGCCACGTGCGTGCAATTATGAACTTTATTCCTTGTGTTTCTACAAAAATCTCACTTGGAATTTGTACCCTGTGAATGAAAATAGTGCTTTCTTTTCCCAGACTTTGGGCTAGAAGCGCCAAATGTTTTTATTCGCATTTTTTGGGCTAAGGAATTATTGATCAACTAACGAAGCCGTCCTCCGTTCACACACGCCGGCTCTTAACGTTGGAAGTTCCCGCCAAGAACGTCGACATCGGCCCAGTCCTCCTCGCGAAATTCTACCGTCCTCGAGGTCAGCCGTCCAGGTATCTTAAAGTCCCTAATACCTGTGGTAGGAAGGCATGAAGTGTGTACGGCTTCAAGTTCTGTTTGGTGGTCCTGGGAACTAGAGTCCTGGGTGGGGACTGGGGAGGAGTTGGCGACAGAGGCTGTTCTTGGAACTTGGTCGTCGTTTGTTTCAACGGTGCTGTCACACTCTGGAATTACACTGAACGGTGAGGGATTTGGAATGCCATGAACAATATTGAACTTAGTGTCAGGATCTGTGAGAAACTCTGTGGTCTGCCTGTTATATATTGGAGGCGGGTGTCGAATGGCACACCAGATCTGTTTCTTCAGGTTTTGGCTGTGTATCATCAGGGATAATTTCTGGATCAGTGGAGTACTGGTCTGACGCGAGAAAGTTGTTTACAAAGGCATCACTTGCGTTATTTCCATCGTCTGATATGGCCTGTGTAGGGTTGTCTTTCAACGACACGGGGGCCTGGGTCTGGTTAATGTTTAGTTCCTGGATTGCATGAAGAATGGATTGTAATATCAAATTAGTATTTACGTTGGTCGCTGTCTGCTTAGCTGCTATGGTGACTGGGGTTGTTTGACTGTTTGCTAAACCTGAACTAAAGCAGAAAATTCCAGGCAATGGCGGCTGCTTAACGTCGGACTGGGCCGAGAGGGACTGAGATCTAATGGCGGCGTAGGTGCTAGGTGACGTCAGTGACTGTTGAAGCGTGGATTCATGGCGTTCTGGGAGCAATTGCAGAATACCCCGCATCTCTAGCTACACGGTGCAGCTGGCTACTGGTCTACGCGTCTGCACCGTCGAAATTTATTCCAAATCCTGGAAGTTTACTTGAGAAGTGGCTACGCGTCTACACCGTCGAAATTTATTCCAAGTCCTGGAAGTTTCCTAGAGAAGTGACTACGTGTCTACGCGTCTACACCGTCATAATTTAACCCCAAGGCTAACAATAAGACTAACCCTAACCCTAAAGCTAACCCTAACACTAACCCTAAAGCTAACCCTAAGACTAACCCTAACCCTAAACCTAACCCTAACACTAAGGCTAAGTTTGGTGTTAGAAAATACACGCACTCTGGTAACTTAGCTGAATTTCTGTGGCGGTACATGCACAAGCTTAAGGATTAAGATTTATTTGACGTGGTTCTTGCAGATATCAAGAAAATTTACAACCCAAATAAAATTTAAGAGCCTATCTTAAATTGAGCTGTGTTGATATTTGAATTAAAGTAAAACTTCCTTTATAAGTATTGTAAATTTTATTTGTGTTTGTTCAACAACGAGTAGCCGCGTAGCCATAAAAAAATCATTCTTCTCCAGTCCTTTCGCCAGGAACGCTATTTTTGTACCCAGCGGTTAGAACGAAATTCTACATTTCCTTGCGGCTCACTTGTTTGTTGTTGTTCAAGGGCAGTTTCCGAAGATGCTTGTTCGAAAGTACTTTGCGTGAACTGTGCGACAAAATCCTCATCGTACCAGCCTTCATCGAGGACGGCTTATCTCTGATCTCTGCGATTTTGCGAAGGGAAGCTTAGATAATTGTCTCGCGGCTGATTATAACCAGGACTACCAGAATAACTTGGTCCTTGTGACCTCTGTTGTGGTTGATTTTGCGAACGGTGACTTGGATTTCTTCGTTCTGGACAGCTTGACGGAAAATGACCGATTTGTCCGCAAGAGAAACAAGTTGGGCGTCCATCGCGGGTCCGTTCTCTAGTTTGTTGAACTCGGGGCGCATTTGTTCGTCTGGCGAGCCCTCGGATTCTGGCGTCCATTTCACGGGCTTATTTTGGATCATCTCTTCCAGTTGTCGATACTCGCGCTCATTTCTCATCGTACTGGGGTTGCCGGCATTTCCTTCGAAGGCGTCGTTCGCCGCTGCGACTACGGGCTGATTATCTAATTAAGCTACGTTCGTTGACATGCTTTTAACTAGAGCGTCAAGCTTGGACAAGAGATTTTTGTCAGGATGCGTGGAGTTGGCTGGCTCTTTATTCGCTTCCAATTTTTTGCTCAAGTCGTCGATTTTCACCACGAGTTTTAATACACTTGCTTCGGTAAGTACTGGAGCTTGACTCAAGGGTTGACAGGCCATGCTAACGGCAGGATAATTCATCGTGGTTTTTACTGCACAAGTCGGTCGTGCTATCTCTTCGGCTTCCCGAAATGATTTGGGTTGTTTTAACAGCACAGTTTCTCTGATTTCTGGCCGTAATCCTTGAACAAAATAATGCATTTTTTCCGCGTCGGTGATGTTCAAACGGCGGAATTTGTTTGTCAAATCAGTGAGATAAGTGTCCAAGGGTTCGATCGATCCTTGCTGGCGAGTAGCGACCGCCTGCCAGATAATCCAACTCTGGTTGTCGTTCGCAAACCTCTCTCTCAGCAAATTACGTAGTTCTGCGTATATTGACTTCTGTTCGAGAGGCAAGAAGTAGTAGAAATCTTCGGCAGGTCCGGCTAAACTCATTACTAACTCTGCCTGTGCTGTTGGAGTGGCCAGATATATTCTGCGAAGTTTTAAGTAATTTTCAAATTTATCCAGCCAACGATTGATGTCTTCTGAATCATATCCACGGAATGGCGGGGGACGTCGCGTGCTTATGGTATCGGGAAGTGGCGCTTGATCTAAAGCATTCACTGCTTGTTGCTGTGTCGCATGTTGGTACCACATCTGGATTTGTAATGCGGTCATCTGTTCTTGTAGATCCCGCAACATACACCTAGAGTCGTGACTTGAAGCGATACTTATATCTATGGTTTCTCTATTAGTAATATTTGCTTGATCTGTACTGGAATACGCTGTCGAGCGTCGGGGCTGATCGCCTGACTGAATACGATGTACTGGTTTGCTTGATTCGCAGGGATTTGTCGTGTGCGTCGAGGCTTGAGATAAACTTGAGTTATAATATGGTAATTCACACAACAATGTACAATTCTCTTCGTCGGACAAAGAGACCTGAACTTCACTATTGACTTTGGGTGTACTTGAACGAACGACGTGGGGAGCTGACCCTCTGCTTCGTAGATAATACGGCGTTAATTTCTTCTTAAAAACTTTCTTTACGGACTTCATAAGATACAAATGCAGTGACTTGTACTCACGATTACTTGAGCGGCTTGTTTTCCTCGGCGCTCAAGGGATTACATGTCTTGAAAACCAACAGGATGGATCTTTGTCTGTGTTTAGATGCTTCTATGCTGATAAAACGTCCAGTCGGGCTACCAATCTCTTCTCGCACCACTGTAACGGTGGGTTTTTCCTTGTGTGCGTACGGGGAAACGGGCGAACTTGAACTTGAGATAATGAGGTAACTGTGACGATAATTTCGGGGAAGATTAGACTCAAATGGGGCACTCACTTGCAAGGAAGAGCCGTTACACTCTTGGGTACCGGGATCTAACCACGAACTGAACGGACAGCAACAGCAACAACTCAGCTTGGTTCCAACATCAGTTTATTCGTAAGCGAAACGTAATCGAAAAGCATAACAAGTTCGGTTGTTTATATACGATTTGTACAAGCGTCTATTGTTAACAGAGTATAATAAGTGCGCTAACACCAAGATGTGAAAAGTAATTACAACAGAATATAAAGTCCTTTGAGGATAGCGCAACCTAATAAAAATTCTAACTCAACTTTCCGAGTTAATTGTCAAAAGTGTTCGTTGCTTGGCGGTGAAAGGTACAACTAAAATAACACTAAATTAAAACTACCGAACGAAATTAAAACTAGTGAATAGCTAGAAAGTGTTAACGAGCGTTTTCTTGCCGACCGCTCGCACCTCTAGTGGTAAAAGTGGCGAAAAGTGGCAGCAAGATCATGTTCATCGTGACAAACGGTTTCCGCTTCCTCGACATTATAAACTACCTGGGCCCCGGAACCAGCTACGAAAAGAGGGTAAAAGCTTACGAATGCGAGGCGGTGAAATTGAGCTTTCCGTACGAATAGTTTGACTCCCCCGAAAAGCTTGATTACCCTGCGCTTCCTAACTACCCGGCATGGTTTTCGAAGTTGAAAGGTCAATTTGTGCTCACGCGGGAGGAGTGGAAAGGGTGTAAGTTCACCTTTGCAGAAAAGGGTATGCACACCTTCGCAGACTGGCTGCGCTATTACAACAATCTCGACGTGGCTCCCGACCTGGAAGCCTTGAAAAAGATGAAAGCTTCTTATTCTGAAAAGGGGATCGACATCCTAAAAGACGCCGTCAGCATTCCTGGTGTGAGCTTGCTTTACCTGCTCCGGGGAGCGGTCGAGAGGGGCGCAGAAATGTGCAGCCCTTGCAAAGAAGCTTACGAGATGCTGAAAGGAGCGATTGTCGGAGGTCCGAGTATTGTGTTCTCGCGGTACAACGAGGTAGGAGTTACCAAGATACCAAGTTACAAGTTACCAAGATTTCGACCACCAGATCGAAAACCCCCGCCTATGGCCTTAGTTCGCAGATATGTGTCCTTTCTTCTTTACCAAAGTGGTGCCTGATGAAGCTGTTCCGCAGCATATGCACGACTACCTAAAGAGTACCGGGAGAAACAGAGGCAAAGGGAAAAAGCTGGTGGGGTCGCTATCTGCGGAGAAGATGCTTGTGTACGCCCCGCTGCTGCGCTGGTACGTTGACCAATCGAACAGAACAATCGAATACGAGCCAGACAAGATCTTTACCTGGATTTTGTGGAGCAGGTGACAGATGCCCGCCGCACCGGGGATGCGGAAAAAGTAAGGAGCTGCTGGCAGAGGTTTTCAAACCGTTGGGAAACAGCGGTTACGGAAAGCTCATTGAAGCGCTGGAGCGACAAATGAACGTCATTTACACAAAAGATGAAAAGGTTGTCGACAGGGCTTTGCGGAGCGCGTATTTTAGTAATCTCGAAGAGATCGGGCAAGCGTACGAGCTGGAAAGTAGCAAACCACGGATCACAATTAACCGACCCTTCCAGGTCGGGATCGCCGTGTACCAGCTGGCCAAGCTGCGTATGCTTGAGTTCTATTATGACTTCCTGTACAATTATCTCGATCCCCGCGACTTCGAGCTGATCCAAATGGACACAGATAGCAACTTCATGGCTATCTCAGCTGAGCGGCTCGATGACATCGTTCGATGACAACTGCGAATGGAATTCGAAGCTGAAAAGCAGGAGTGGCTGGCCTGGGACAAGTGGAGCGGTCGGACACCTGGACTTTTCAAGCTGGAATGCGAAGGCAGCCGGATGATTGCGCTCTGCTCGAAGTGCTATTACGTCGATGAGACTGAGGAAAAAAAGAACGTTAAGCCACAGGGGACCCAAACGCTGTATTAGTTATTCATAATCTTAAAATAAAAAATGTTCTTATTTACCTGCGTTCCTGTGTCTTTTTTCATCGGTTTGGGGCGATTTGAATCAGAGCGAAGGCGGTTTACGTTGCGAGTCTCAAACGGTAATCAGTCTGTCGCAATGTCAATACGACGCGCCTCAAGTTTCAGTTATATAAATTGAAACACGAAACTCCCTGCGAGGAGAGTTAATAGTTAATGGTGTTAGTAACTAGAGTTAATAATAACTGAGAGTAACAATTACTTTGTGATGTCCTCAGGAACCCTGGCAGCTTTTGCTAAATTCTTTATTGCAGAAAGACCTTTCCAATACCCTTTGCGGCTATAGTATTCTCGCTCTAACCGTTTGTGTATTTCGAGAAGGTATATTAATGGAGAAAAGGCGTTCAAATGAAGTGTTTACTTTGGGTATTCTTAATTTATAAGAGACCACACAACAACCATTTCACCATTAAAAATTTCTTTTATTGAGCACACACAGGAATAAAAATTACAATTTTGATATATCACTTTCAGGAACCCATGAATCAAATTTTGGATCTTTGTATCCCTTCCATTTCACAAGATATTCCACTACACCATTACGTTTTCTTTTGCGTAAGATCTTTTCTACTCGATACACGTCATCATTCTTGATTACTTTCTGTAATTCAGGTTCGTAGAATGTCCCTTCTAAGATTTCACCTGCATCATCTTTCAGTTTATAGACCGGTACTTGACGCGGGAATCGTTTATACACAGTAAACAGTTCTTCCGTAAAATTTGGGAGGTATGATTTTTCAAATATTCGCTTCACTTTACTTATTCTCACGCGATCTCCTACACGAAACTTAAAACGTACCCGTCTTTGTATATTATCTCCACACAATGTATGCCAGACTTTACCCTCGTTAGCTTTAGTGACTTGACTGGGTTTCATTTTAATACTACGGTGGTATGTGTTATTATAAGATTTCACCAACTGAGGTAGGACATCGATGTAACATAGTGTGTTTTTGTAAGTAAAATATTGGTACATCTTGTTCTTAAACGTGCGGTTCAGTCGTTCTATCAACGACGCCTTGAGGCCTGAATTCACTGTGAAAAAATCGATGTTATTGTCTCTCAGGAATTTCTGGAACACGTGGTTAAGGAATTTAGTACCCTGGTCCGTTTGTAGTTTGGACGGTTTTCGTCCAGAGGATAAAATAGTCTGAAATGCTTTCACTAGTTCTTGTCCTTGTTTTGTTTTTAAAGGCACGACCCAGGCATATTTGCTGAAAATGTCTATACAGGTAAGCAAATATTTATAGCCTTTGTTGTAGCGACTGAGGTTTTGAACATCACAAAGATCTGCCTGAAATTGTGCGTCTATGCCAGGGACAATGACTCGACTCCGTTTGTAGCGTCTGCGGGCAGGTTTGTGTAGCGTGTAAACGTCTTGCTGACTTAACCAATCTTGAACTTGTTTGCGGGAAATTTTACTCTTTCCCTCCTCTTTGACTGCTCGGTACACAGCATCCAAACCTGACCAAAACTTGCGGGTGACTTGGGTCAAGGTAAATACTGGCGAGCTTTTTCTCCATCGCAGAACTCAGAGTTTTGTACAATTACTTTGCCTTTACAGCAAGCTAATACGAGGAGGAAGGTGGACAACAACCCATCACTGTCAAGGTTAATACGTTAATGACAGCTCTTCTCATGGTACTTGCTTATATAGCTTCTCTCATACTTGAGTAAGAGTGGGGACGAGAAAATAAAACAGTTCTTCCCATTGTTCCTCGGTCAATCCTAGCTGTTCCGCAAACTTTAGAAATGTCAATAGCCTTCCCCAGTTCACTTCTGTAAAGACTTCCGAATAGAGAGTTTTTAACTTATCAAGCATCGATCCTGACAGATAACAAAATTCTTTCTTGAGGGATGCTATTTAATTCGACGGAACAATAATAGTTCCTGCCAAAAGGCGGTACCGGTAGAAATCCATATGAAGCATAGAAAGGGTTATGCCCAAGTTCACTCGAATAAAGACAAACACACACTGACTTAAAACCATGTCATGAACAAACTTTATTATTTCAAAAAAAAAACTTATTTTGCATTACATTAATTACATAATCTATGTCCATTAGTTCCTCATCTTTCCTGACAACGTTCTCAGGACATTGCACTTCAACCTCTTCGTGAGCTCCCATACTGTTGAAATCTTCACACTTCAACCCACAAGGACCGTAGTAAAGAGCATACAGAATACGCTCCTGTAGCTCTTTTGGTTGAACGATACCTTCCAGTTCAAGGGACGTCGTCCAAGGCAACTTTGGCAGCTCATCTACGTAGGCTTTCCAAGTTTTGTCCAACTTGAAACCAAGCACCCCGCACACATTTTCAGCCGTTTTTAAGACCTCACTCAAGTCGATTTTATCTCTAACGTCGTCGTGGTAGTAGAACCAGCTATCTTCACTGTCCATCATGACACAGGTGTGCTGTCTTGACTTGGGTGGTGAATGGTACAGCCATTACAACGATCCACTTTCTCTTCTTGTACGTGGAAGTCAAATATTGCAGCGTATGTTAGCTGAAATACATGGCCGACAAGACTAGCGATTCGTTGACGTTGAACCTTTTCCAGTTCATCCACAGTCAACTGAGGTTTTGAGGTCGAAGAGAGCTTAATGTTAGTGAAGAACTGATTACAAGCCGTCACTTTACTTGAACTCAAAGTTTGTGAATGATTCGCTTCACAACGGGGGAGCTTTTGTATGCTAAAAAATCTTGTCCCTATTCTATTTTTAGATTATACCCCAATGATGTAATTTTTCTATTTTTAGATTACGCCCCATTTTTGATGACGTCACTTACGCCCCATTTTGATGACGTCACTTATGCCCCTATGACGTCACCCACTTAATTAACTCCGCCCCACGCTAATGGGATTCCGCCCCATTTAACAGGAGTAACCGGTGCTCCCCTCACTACTAACTTCATCATTCGAAGCTTGGCGTCGAACTTTTTAACAGCTCCTTCCACGTCAGCCATTTTCGTTTTGATTTAACCACGCGGTCCGTGGTGTCTGTTCGTGTAAACTTCTTGCAAAGGTTAGAAATTCTCTGTCTCGTTTTTGCCGGGTCCTGGCAGGATCACTGATTTTGTTGTGAACGGGTATACGACAAATAGATCACTCGCTGGATACTTTTACAATCCCTTTAATTAGAAACACTCTTGAAAGAACTCTACACGTCTACTGTTCTTCGTACTTAAAACAAATCACTCCTGTAATACTACACGGCTTAGGTTACATTACTTACATACATTTCATTGCCTGGATTAGATTCACGTTATGCGGGAAACTAACGCCACGGTTTTTAATGTCACGCAAGCTAACACACTATCCGCGACATCTTTGCTTCGATCAATATTCCATTCTTGGAACGAATTTTTTAGTGTTTAAACAGGAATTCGATACAACACTGGATGCTGCTCCTCGCAACAAGATCGTGGGAATTTGGCCAGCATCTGCATATATTAAAGAAAAATAATTAATTGCGGCTGGAACTATTCAACCATGAAATGTCACACAACGTGACTTCTGAAAATTTTGCTTGTTGGTCGCTTCAATTTAACAACCCGCCTATAAAACGAAAAGGGGGGCAAAACATTTAGGTCTGTTAAGGAGGCTCGATGTAGTTTTTTTAGCCGAAGGGTGGTTGCTTTGAAAATTAAAATTATCTAGGAAGCCAATGTTCGATTTTTGCCAAAATACACCATAATGATCAAATATGACCAAATTTTAATTTTTTACCCGTCACTTAGTCACAAAGGTTACTATAGCAACGATTGACGTTTTATTTTGTTCTCAAACAAGCTTGATTTTCTCTTTCTTGGTGTTTAGTTTTTGATATGTTAAAGTTTAGTAGATTGACTAACTGTTGACAAAATTTTATGGCTCCCCTAGGTTGATCAAGTAATCACGCGCAGTTTTAAGCTCTAATAACTTATGTTTTTTTCTCAGTGACCAGACTGATACCCCCGTAGGCCCGCTCGGCAAGTCTCAAGCCACGCAATCTATACATTTAATGGGAAATCTTCTAATGTACTGGTCTTTTCTTAGCATGTTCAGTTTAGCGTGAAATGCACGATTTTGAAGCGTTGGACTCAAAGAAATTACTAAATTGTTATGCTCTGAAAGAAAAATATATTTTAGCGGATTCTGTTCAAATAAAATACTCACAACCGATGTGGAAAAGAAGCAATTTTCATTGACGTTCCACATGCACGTGGTACGTCAGACAAAAAGTTAATTAACTGCACAGTTCACTATCCAAAACTCAGATTCTCACTTGCAGGCTTTAAAAGGGAAATTGATGACCATACAAAACATCAAGGGTTTTACTGGAAAAATTGTTTTTGTTTGCAGTAACCCGAACAGATAAATCGATCTAGATAAATGTTTACCACGTAAAAATGATGAAACGTATAAACGTTCTTTCACCAGCAAAATCAAGTTTCCCTGGGTAAACTGGCCTCTTCAAACCACAGCTAGGTGACATAACTCATATTAGGCTGATTGCCTCAGTCAGTTATAGAGTTGCTTGGATTGACCTTTCCTTAATTTTACTTAGCTTTTTGTGTAAAGTAGCCCGTTAACGACTATATTATAAAGTGAGAATTTTACATAGTTCATTTAAGTAACACTGAATCTTTGGATGAAGTGAAATTCCTCCAGTATGAGATGGCTCTTTCACAGCCTGCAAAATTGCCATAATTCGGGTCTGCAGAGGAAAATTTCTTTCCTTAAGCTTCCCTGTTAACATAGCAATTAACGAAATTCCAGCAAAAGCTTTGTAGAAAGGAATGAACAAATTTCTGTTGAAAATCCAGTTCGTCAACAAAAGATTTTCAAGAAACACAACACATTTTTTTAACTGCTGATTCAGTAACTCAGTAAGTTCTGTCTGGTGTTTTTGAAGCATAAGAAGTGTATTCCCGTTGTTCATCTCGATCCCTTGTTTAACGGTTTTCCAGGCGACATCTACCATAATTAGGTCCTCAGCGTAAATGTTTAGAGGCCCTTTTTCAAAAAGACGATCCGCGTCTGAAATGCCATCTTCCTGACCTTGATCATAGCTACAGAGCATGTCGTTCCAGATCCATTTTAACATCCAAAATACGCATTCAACAGGTTCTCGCTCAATAAACAGGAACCAGACACAAAACATAGCACTCTCTAGGGACAGCGGAGCGACCACAGCAAACTCCTCAAACGCCAAGGCACAAACTAAAACAATCACATAAAACACCTTTATAAACAAAACAGAATCTCAGAGAAAGGGTGCCATATAAATAAATAAATAAATAAATAAATAAATATAGGATAACATGTCGATCAATGCCTTGTGACATACAGTTGATCACAGTTGAGCAAATGAACAGAAGCTTACATTTTTGGTATTCTAGGAATGCAATTCGATCTGACCCGACCTGACTCCAACTGATACTCAGGGAGAAGAGTACAATGTCATTTACAATTTATTATTGACATTTTTACCTGTTCGCTTATTCTCGTAAAATACGCAGTAGATGTTAGTTTTTAACTGGCTAAAGGTGTTTCGATGAAGTTTTTCACATGTACTAAACACTCAATTGGAGGTTCAACAGTCTAACCAGCCTCAAGTCGATGAAATCAAAACTTCCATGACAACATGTGACAAAAAAGGCCACAACTTAGCAAGACATTAATTTACGCTTATAATATTTCACGTAAAAAAAGCAAATACCAATATCTTAAACCATGGTGTACTAAATAAGAAAAAATAAAAAACCCCTGTTTTTACCTGCTCAAAATTGTCCCCAATCATTTTTGTCCCCATAGTCGCATGACCCTCTTAGAACCTGGGGCACCAGGAACAAGTGGCTATGGGAACACATGATTTGTTTCGCTAGATCTTTAACAAGGACAATTTAAAATACACCCGATTAAATCCCCGTTTTAAAATCCCTTTGTTGTAAGGCATTAAAAAAGGTTGGTTCAACTGGCTAGATTAAAATTATCTTTGTTAAAAATATAGCCAATCAGATCATGGGTCCCCAGAGCCACCACTTTTTCTTCGTGTTCCAGGTTCTGCCGACTAATGGGTCATGCGGCTTTAGGGAGTATAGGCCACCCATGTCACTATTTGTTCCTTAAAAACGTAAGATTTAAGTTGAAAAGCAATTTCATGAGTTTTGCTTTTGCTGCTTGTGAAGAATTGGTGAAAAAGCCCGTTTACCTCCTGATCTGCCAGTAAAATGACAGTCATGATGTCACTCCATCATCCCCCAAATACCTGCTACGTTTTATAGGAATCGATGCAAAAAATTCAGAGAATTTGAGCTTTACAAGATGACACCTTCTCAAGTACTTTTGCTAAAAATATTATTAAACGGAACGGGTCGTGTTCCACCTTTATTTCATCTTTTAAGCGCCCAAAATTCCAAATCCCAATAAAAAGGTTAACCACAAGATATCTAAACTAACTGTGGGCTAAATGGAGTGCTATTTGGGATAAGTAGAGTGCTCAGTATTTAGCCTTACCAAAGTGTTATTAAGGCTTACTGGAATGGCTTGCATGACTCACTGGCTGGCACTTTGTCAAACCCGATTTAATATGTTTTGTCTGCCTTAGGTCCAAACTACCATGAAATGTACATTCAAACGTGCTCTGAATAAACACTAGTTGTGTAATAATGCACTGTTTGTTAACATTTTTCGCTTCATTGTTTTAACCTGATGTGAACGCGGTATCGTATGCTGACTTCTGTTCACTTACCTAGTGTTGAATTTTGGGTGCCTTTTAACAAAACAGAAAAGGCTTCAACCGTCTGTTCTCTAACCACAGCTTCTTCATCCTGAAGGAGCGTTATAACCACAGACCACAAAAGAAGATGTACACCATCTGAAAGAAAAATTCACTGTCTCAGCACTGTAAAACTGTTCATTTCTCTGTACTTACCGTTGGGTTATGTTTCTACTCAGCCCCCTTCTTTGATACATAACTTGTTATGCAATGTTTCCTTTTATTATGTACAACACAAACATACTAATGCTTATATAAGATATTATATAAGATATTACAAAAACTTAAGACACGGTACAACATTAACTTTGCTTACAATATTTATAAAACTTATGTTTTAACAAACTAAAGCTGCGATTACACACTGATGCTACTACGCAATAAGGCTACGTTACTTGTGCAGTGCTACATAACAAAAGGCCAGAAATAAGCGAATAAAAACAAAAAAATAGAATAGAAACGAAAAAATAAACAAGACAAACAAACAAACAAACAAACAAAAAGAGGCTCAAATACTTATTTGTGATTTGGATTTATGTTTTTCAATTTCAAGGTGGCTGGTAAGTATAGCAAAAAAAGCTTCCTAGATATACTCTTCTTCTCTTCGTGAGAAGTATAAATATAATATTTAGCAATGACTAAATAGAGGTTTAGACAAAGGCGACGGGGAAGATCTTGAGTGAACCCATAGATTATATCCTGATAAGATAAGGTGATAAAGTCTAAGTGTTTTCTATTCCACTAGAGAGCAAACTGAGTCCAAAGAGTTTGTACGAAAGAGCATGTTACAAAAAGGTGTCTCAAGGTTTGTTTCTCGTTACAAAGATGGCATTGCTCCTGTTGAACAAGTGAAACCCTAAAAAGAGTGGCATTAGTGGGCAAAATGTGATGGATAATCTTAAACTGTGATGGATAATCTTAAACTGTAAAATAGTGAGTCTAATGTCTTTAGTAACTTTAAAGTGAATAAATTTAAGAAATTTTTTTACGAACATCTGACTCGCAGCTTTGCAAGAAATTTTTTTTAATGGCAACTGTTTTTAAAGAGTTCGTTGTAAGGTCGCTTTTTCCTTTTAATTGATTGATGCATTTTTTAGGGATTGCGTGGCAAAAGCCATAATACTTCCGAAAGTTAGTCATTATCTGGAACGTAGAAGCAAAATCGAGTCTCCTTTGAAGATGTCACAGATTTTAGTAACACCAGCTTCATACCACTGCTTATAGTAGACTGAGGATCCGTCGATTGTGATGAACCTGTAATTCCATATAATTTCCTCCAGTATTTGCTCTTTGGATTTGGGAGTAGAACAAGTTAGTTTTTGCCGTGCTTCTAAGGCCTCTTTGTAAAAATCCAGAGGTATGTTAACTTTCCGAGACTTCAGTTCATGGTTGCATTCAAAAAGAAATCGGCCGCCCATATTGTTTAGGTATGCTAGAGGAATGTAACTCTAACTAGTGTAGTGCGGACTATCATTTAATCGCTTAATCCATGTGACTTTGAGAGAATTGTTAACAATATCAAAGTCAGGCATATTCAGTCCTCCTTTCTCCTTTGGACCTATCATAGCAGTATGCTTAATTTTGCTGTTTTTTCCAGATGAAATATTTGATAGTCTGATTGACCGTCTTGAAAAAGGAATACGGAAACGATAGCATAGAAGTGTTGTAGATAAGTTTAGACAGCGCAAGAGTTTTTAGAATGGTTATACGACCATTTAATAAGAGGTTCCTTGGACACCATATGTTTAGTAGATTTTTCATGGAAGTGAGCTTTTGTTCGAATTTTTTAATGGGAGACCTCGTCGCTGTACGTAGAATGGATTCCAAGTGCAAAAACTGGTTCAGAGGGGCATGCAATGTCAAAATACTTCCGATACGCACCTAACCACATTCCTTCAGTATTGGTTGTGTTTACTGCAAAGCGACCAAGAAGGATCATAATCGAAAGCGATGATGAAGATTAAATTTTCCAGTGCCAACCACCACCAAGCACCGAATGTGACGCGTTATTGACAGTTTCTTCAGCTCTGAGATTTGACTAACTTTCCTTTAAGTTTCAAGTCTTGAAGTGATTTCGATTACAAAAGCTTAAAGTTGCGTTACTTTGTGATCAGAGCTAAGTTTTTTACTTCGTGAAACTGTAAATTACATGTAAATAAAATGAAAAGCTGGCTTTTTTGACAGATGACAGATTCTGCCACCGTTGACAGCGAAATTTGTAACAGCAAATCTTATTCGTTTAAAAAAGGAACTCAAATTGATTCCAGCACTGTGATGGATTACTACACTGTAAAAGCGTAACATTGGAGTTTTTGTTAATTCGAAAAAAAAACTTACCTTTAACATGGAAAAAAATATGACTCCTTTAGCATGCCTTCTTTAAGGCCCTATGTGCCACGAGGCACGAGGAGGATTGGTGAAGGTGAAGCATGGCTTCTTCAGAATTTTTGCTGCACATTGTTTCCACTACATCCACCAATTCTCTTTAAACAAATGCTCCTTAAAGCAAGTATCCAGTTGTTTAATAAATCCCTTATTAACCAAGCTTTACCGGCCCTTTGCCCACTTAGGGCCTATGGCCATAAGTCAGTCAAGTAACCAAGCTTGCTTATGACCCTGATTGCGCTTCTGCTTCAGCTTCCAGCGTTTTGATTTCCACTGGATCGTAAGGTTCTTACGCTTCCAATTCCGCATCCGATTCCGATAGCATTGCTAGTGGGAACCAGCCAGGATAAATACAATACTTACCTACGCAACATGTGCGTGAACACAAAGTAATAATAAAACAAGAAAAGAATATTTTATGCTATGTAAAGATGTACTATACAATTATATACTATTTAATTTCTTGTGCAGAGGCTGCCGTTACAGTTGACCAATATTGACAGAGTTACATTTTGCGAGAAAGAAAGGTTGTCTGGACTTCCACACATTGTTATGATGCAGTTTTTCCGATTGGGGGGGTCACTTTCCCTGTTAACTCGATTAAGTGCTTTCGGAATGATTCGATAGCGTTGGGAGAATCCGAAGTCTCGGTGAGGTGTAATGGGCAGTCAAGGTAGTGAACCATTCGATCAGTATCGAGTAAGTCGCAATTTATTATAAAACTCTATTTGAAACAGTTTTCGAAAAGTGTGTGGGTGCTGGTGTAACAAGCTTGTTTAGTGAATGAACTACCAAATAGACTTGTTCGCGAGAGTTTGAAATGAATTTCGTTTTGAAAATGAAGAAAATCGTATTGGAGGCACAATTAACTCTCCATGTTAAAAGGATGAAACTCTTTCAGAAAGCAGAATATTTCCCCGTGTTCAAATGTGAAAAGGGTGAAACTACCTGTATTTGGCGGCAAATAGTAACACCATCGGTTGACGAAAATACACACAGCATAAATGTGCAAGGATTCATCAACACAAGTTCGATGATCATGTTGTTTTACATGTCTTGGACTCCGGAATGTAATTCACGTGCTCTATTTCTCATGAATAACGTTAGACTGATGTCGAATTCAGAACTGCCCAAAAACATTGTCCTAAAAGTATAAAAATAACATCGAACCGTATAATTTGCATATTCAAACTGTGGGACAAAATAATTTAATTGGTTGAAATTGATTCCTTCGCTGCTTCTGAAACCAACGACTCAAAAATCAAACAACAGTGAATATTTCTTAAAGTAAAAAATATTACTCTGCCTTTTTTGGCAAACTACTAACAAACTATACATCAGTGAAGGCTTATTGAAACGTACTTATTCCAAAAAGGTTATAAAACGGCGGCAACGCATTGAAAGTTTATCTATGAGGTATTTATACAGGCAAAATGTTTATTATGTCTGGCGATCTGAGAACGTTTCTTTTTGAATGAAAATAAGTATCCTTTCTTGTTAGCGGTGAGTGTGGGTTATTGGTTAAATAACTATTTTTTTAGGATTTTGAGATTTTATTTCCATGAAAAAAGGCATCTGTCATACACGACGTTATGAGGTGGGGGTGGGGGTTGGGTTCGGGGGTACCGATATGAACGAGACGGGGAAGTCACGGTCTTTTCCAAATACTGATTTTGTTAGTATTTAGGGTGTTTAGGGCAGAACACCAATGTTTTATCCGTCAAAGTGTCGTGTTTAGGGTCGCATCATTAAAAGCCACTGTAGAGTTAATCACTTGTGTTGGTAGCCTAAATTTCAGAAGCAGGCGACCAGAGAGGACAAAACGCTAATTTTTTTCAGTGTTGGAGTATTGCGTGACATCCCAAAAAATGGCAACGGCAACTCGTGTTTCTTGAAATGAAGTGCAGGGCACTTGCTTTCTTTTAACAATCTTGTGAAAAATTAATCGATATGTTCTTTGTTTTCTCTTCTCGTATCTCGACTCGAAACTTGAAGTTGTTGACTCGTGAGTCGATACTCCAAGTGACTGTCAACTTACATTTGACTGGTGCTATGTACAGTGCAAATAATTCATAATGAAAGTCCACACATGTACGCATTGCGGACTCACTTTTATTCTTTGAAGTGAAAAACTGTACTGGAGAATTGTTTAGAATGGAGGCACTGGATGAAAGTATGATTTATTGAATGTTTACTAGTTACACAACGCTTTCGAGTGGTATACTTAACAATTATTCCACGAGCGCGCGTTGGATATGAGATGATAGATGGTCAACGAGGTGCGTAGCGCTGAGTTAGCTATAACGATCTCATATCCAACAAGCATGAGTAGAATTATATGAGCTCATATACCATTGCCTGTTAACCAATCAAAACGCAGGAATTGCAATATACCATTGCTAGTTTTTAATAATATGGAATATCCCACGAGTAACTGTTGAATACCGTCAAATATACAACGGATTTCCAGTATTCTGATTGGCTGTATTTTCTACGGCATGGTATAAAACTGCTAACAGTAGTCACAGTCTGAATTACCCGATAATCCGATAGAGGTGAAGTTTTTTTGGAGAAAAAGTAACATATGTGCAAGTTTGAAGTAAAATTCTTAAAGTTTGTTCTCTTTGC
Organism: Oculina patagonica; assembly: GCF_052425735.1. Lineage (NCBI taxonomy): Eukaryota > Metazoa > Cnidaria > Anthozoa > Scleractinia > Oculinidae > Oculina > Oculina patagonica. The sequence goes on along the minus strand of NC_135770.1, from coordinate 14,170,363 downwards.
ATAAATATTAAAGTGATTGCTTTGTGGATATCATTTGATGGGAGTTCCCAAACTGCGGATACTTTAGGAGTGCTTTTTTGGTGATAAAGAGACAGTAATAAATGTATTTTCCGCTGGTATTCAGAGTAATTAGTTTTGCTAAAATTCTTTTGCACTTGGTGTTACACGTTTAGGTGTGATACGCAACCTGTGATTGGTTAGTTTCTAATATGTATATTTTCTTCGACCGTTGAATATTCACTCACGCTTGCGCATCTTCCGCTTCTTTCTGCCATCCGGGGAAACATCTACTGGCAATCAAGCTGATGGCACAGTGTTGAACCAGGTTTTTTCGTTGTTCAGGGAGTACCTTAACAATAAGTTGGAAAGCAAAACCAAAGAGATTGAAAAGACAAGCACAATCAATGAGAAGGTGGTCCAGTTTAAGTTCAACTGAAACCAAAAGCATTTTGAGCTCAATATTGCGATACATTCCATTGTGGAAACTATTGAATCAGAAAGCCAGTGAGGTCAACAAAATCAAGGACGCATCCAAAATATTGCACAGGACGGCAGGCAACTCACTCGAAAGGCAGAAGCTGATAAAGATCGTCGGGAAGAGCAAAGATGTTTGGCAGGTTGTCGCTGAATACCAGTGTGATGGGCTTGTATTGGGATCAGAAGTCTTATAAGAGCCAGTGAGGCGGCTGGTCGCAAACGCCGTCAAAATGAGGAGGCGGCCAACGATCGCGGGAAATATTAATCATAGATTTGGTAGTAGTGCTGACGTTCAGCTTTTTGGCAGTAAGACCTTATTATTTATCCAATGTTTTATTTCCTTTGCTAGTTCTTAATCTGGATTCGCTTGCGAAAATCTTGCCATATTTCTTATCTGCCTGATTGTTTACAGGAATTAAGGGGAAAATAATTTAAGTTCGGTTGAGCGAAGTGAACAAGAACGTAATCTTTGTTTTTCATGAGGTTGATCGATATTAAAGGTTATAGTTAAAAATTCGTATTATCAGTCAGAAAGGATTCTTGTGTAACTTGTTTTGGAACTGCAGAAATAACTAGGAAGTAGTTTAAGAAGTTGCACTTTATTTAGTGTGTTTGTTAGAATTCTTGGAAGGAATGTGTTACTTAACAGTCTAATGTCTTGTCCACTGTTTCTTGCGTAAAGGGTTTAAGTTCTTAAAAGAGCCACAATACTTTGGCACACGTAATCCTCTGCAATCAAATCTTGAGCACCTTTCATCCAATCAAAAAATTCTGGTTAGAATTTTTAGAAATTTCCTGTGGTGAATGGAACAGCATTTTTTGGTTTCCACCCTGCAACTTTTGTTTGCCTTAACTTGAAGTCATTTAATGTCTTTGGGCTTATTATTGACGATTTGTTGCATGAAAATGACGACACGATTATCGTTTGTGGCCACAATCGAGACCGTTAAAAAGCACACAACGACAATGAAAACCTCTCCAAACAAAAGGTTTAATGAGCAGTAGAATAGCTCTGAACGCTCGTGACATAATACAGATGGATATATAATAATATTATTTTACTGGTTGATGATGATGATGATGATAAGGCTGTAATAATAAAGCATGCTACTGTAAGATGGCCAAACGGAGTATAGTGACACCTCAAGTAAGAAAATGAAATAAATTCTTACTTACTCAAGGTTTCTTGCAAATCAACCATCAGATCAGTAAGTGAAGAATGTCCCAGGATCTGTGCAGTACAAAGCCTCAATTCAACACTTTCAGTAGGCGAACTTGTTTCAAGAGTTATATTTGAGAAATCTTTAAGTGCTTGTAAAGACTCTGAAGCAATGGTGGAGTCCTAAAACAAAAGGTAACAGGCTTAAAAGACTTATAAAATCAACCTCGAGTGGGTGAATGCTGATGAATTCAGAACTGTGGTGATTGCATTTATTTGACCTTCTAGCGGTCATTAACGAAAATGTAGTACTCAAGACATAGACCTTATTGCTATAAATAACAATTGAATTACTCCAAAAATAACTTTGACCCCTCCCTTCACAGCTGCAGTGTCCTAAAAGTAAGAATAGCAGACACTGAAAATATACCTGAAGTGCTAACACCACACAACACTGCAAACCATTTTTTGCAGACACACCATAGTTTGTGCGAGATTAATACCTGCATTGGCATTTTATTTATTCCCTTTTAAAAAAAAAGGTGGTAACTACGAACTATCCCTACCCAATCACCATTGTGTGTCCACCTTGTAATCCCACAAATTACGAGTTCCAAACACTGCGAAACGTGTTTTATGTAACAACTAAGGAAGGTGTTTACCTTGTTGCTGGTCATTCCATGCACTACAGAAACCATACGTGACAAAAAATATAACAGTGCACACTTGAGGGTGTCCCTGAGAGAATAATAAAGAAACCAGTGTAATATCATGTTTTTCCTCTTAGTATAGCAAAGGAATCATAAATAGCTATTTCAGTTAATGTTGTCAAATAAAAGCGTTTTAAGCCTATGTGACAGGACCGACTGGTTGTCCGGGTATTTACTGGAATTAAACATTTCGCTATAGAAGAAATTTACAAGTTTGTAGTTTGCACATGAAGTATTTGTTTTTCCTCTTATGAAAGCTGCAGCTTTCCTTTCACTGTTACGTGGATTTGAGTTTGGAAAGTTCTTCAGAAATTCAGTGTGTTACGTTTATAACCTTGTTTACACACTACTGACAAGAAAGAAAGCACACAAAATCACCTTTGCGGAAATATACACATTGTTAATGTCATTAGCCAAGCAGCCGCTCACTGGTTCTACTGTTACTACAATCTTGGACAACAGTAGTTGAAACAAACGCATTTCAGGCATTTTTCAAAAATGTCCTAACCTGCAGCGGGTTAAAATATCTTATCTCCCTCTCCCCTTCCTAAATGTCATTTCTTGAGGTTTGTGGTTCGACAGGCTTTGATTTGAAAAAACTAAAGCATTAACAACATTGAAATGGGGGAGGGGGTTGCAAAACAGCACTCTGTTAGCTAAATTAGTTGAAATTTGCCAAGTGTTTTAACAGTTTTGTCCAAGATTGTACCTTTCAGTCTTGTCGTGTTAATCCAAACACCCAAAATTACAACAGAACATCCATCTACGCACTTGTAGCGTTTCATGCCATCTTCGATTACATTCTTCTTTGCCTAGTGCCAGTCCCGTATTGTTCTATAATAACTAGTTTCAGTTCCCTACATTTCTCCCTCTCTGAAAAAAGATGTTGTCCTCAACATGAATGAATAGACAATAGTCTCTTCTAGGTTATCTCTTATTATAACAGTTCTTTGTACACTTGTATCTCATCCTGAGGTGAACAAAAGTATTCTGGTTGATCAACAGTTTATGTTGCACTCAGGTGTCACTGTTCTATCTTTGCGGCAATATTACTTTTCAATACCAAACGCCTTTATCTATAACACAATTTGACTTCCTTGTACAAAGAATATTACGAGAAAGAAAAAACAAATTCTTCAAATTAAACGAGATTGAACTTCTACACACAAGCAAAACGTTGTAAGAAATTAAACAATACCAAAGGGAAACAATATAAGTCTTATCAAGGATGAATGTAGCTTCAATAGGTGAAGATCAGTTCCTTTCTTCTCAAGTTAAATTCTAAGGGCCTGCTAGTAACACCACAAAGGCACAGGACACATGATACTGGAGAAGGTGCAAAATAGCTATAGGGCTGCAGAACAGGTTGTAGCGTCCATGTCACTGAGACAGGTTGCCACAGCTGCTGTGAATACGAAACTGTGATGCCTTGAACTCCTGCTGTAGAACTGGCTTGTAAGGAGGGTTGTTCCATTATATCATAGGTTATCCTTAGAGGTGGTCTGCTCATATGTTGCGACTGTCTAAGCGGTAAGCTATCTGCAGCAGCATTATCTACTGTACCAACTGGTTGCTTTGGGTCTTCTTCTTCTAACCCTAACCCTTCTCCCTCAGAGTCTCAACAAGGCTCAATGTCCTCTTAAACTACATGTGACCCTGAAACAATATTACAATGATCTTAACATTGATTTCTTGTAGACTCATAAAGTTCTTGAAGCTTATCAGGTGTGAGGCCAAGAATGTCCTCATCAGTACTTCTGGTTGCTCTCTTGGAAAGCCTGGTGGCTGTTGGCCCTCCTAGATACTTTACGGCCACTCTTTGATGACTTAATTGGGGTCTCAACCGGCAAGTAAGAACATGGTTATAGCATGTTGCAATGGAGAACTTTTGACCTTCCATTTCCACTCTCTGGCTTTACTTCATAAACTGGCATATACTTCCTCTTCCGAGTTACAACATAGATTTCTTTTTTTTTTATTTATTTATTTATTTTTTTTATTTAATGTTTTTTTATTGATTTAAGTTACAAGATATAAAGATTACAAAATACGAAGATTACATTGTGCTACTGCAAGTGTAATTAATAACAACGTGCTTATAGACAAGAAAAATAAGTTAAAAACAAAAAAAAAAAGGAGAAAAAGAAAAGAAACAGCAAAGAATAACAAAATACTAAAAACTAAAAGAAAATTGTAACAACTCAAAAACAAATCCTAGATTTAAATATATCACAATGCGTACACCCACTCTCGTAACTATATATTTAAAATATCACACTACGTTAACGTGAGTACTTTAATTAGTTTCTCCCATTTCTTAAGATGTTTGTCTAATTTGTTATTCTCCCTAGCAATATGAAGCTCAATACTATATATACGTCGAGCTCTTGCAATAAAACCTGAGAGATTTGGCAAGTTATTTTGGCACTTCATAGAATAGATATAATGTTTACCCAACAATAACATATGGTTAATTATAGTTAAGTCATCTGCACTGTTAAATTTCCCCAAAATTAAGTCTGTCTCTTTTATTGTATCAATGCGGATTTTTTTTTTGTATTTTGTATTTTAATTATTTTTTATTAGTTTCCAAAAAATACATACAATGTTTAAGTTACAACACTATTACAAACACTACAAAAAAAAATAATAAAATAAAATACAATATTTTAATTACCACACTATAAACTACTTTAAATTACTAAATTAAAACAGACACTACAAATACTACAAAATTAATCGGAGTTGACACAGAGTCCTTAGTTCATTTATCAGTTTTAAATGTTATTCTACAATGCTATTATTAATTTGCGGCTAACGGTGCAGGATTGCATACTAATTTATTTTTATATTTGCTCCATTTCTTATTGTGAGCTGACAACTTATTGTTTGATTTTGATATCATTGCCTCTATTTGGTAAATCAATGTAATCTTTAAGTTTAATACTCTTATTGAAGGTAGAGATTTACTTTGTCTACAAGAATATAGATATTGTTTGGCGGCTAATAAAATGTGGTTAACAAATAACTCATCCTCGCACTTTAGAATGCCAAACATTATATCGCGTTATATCTTTGTCAGAGACCTGTTTAATCTTTACGTCAAGATTTTCAAGCCATTTGATAACCTCAGCCCAGAAATTCTTTGAATAATGGCAAGACACAAAAAAATGCTCTAGGGACTCGTCGATTTCACCGCAAAGGGAGCAGGCTTGAGCTTGTACGACGTTAATTTTGTAGAGAAGGATATTTGTCACAAGACACCTATTAAGTAATTTACATGTATACTGAAATTCACGCAGTTTTGTATCCAATGCAACGCGAAAAGGCAAGGCGTAGATTTCTTTCCATTCTAAGACATCATTTATAAATCGCGCATTAAAATTCAGTTGAGCAGTTGCGGATGCGGATGCCATTATCTCTTAGCCAGGACAACACAGAATTCCAGAATTCGGAAGATTTTGCACAGAAGAAAAGTAAATGCTCGATGGATTCTGCTTCCTTTTGGCAAAAAGTACACTTAGATGAGTCCACTATGCCAAGGCAAAAAAGCTTTTCATTTGTGTAAACAATACAATTCAAAACTTTATATTGAAATTCCCTGATTTTTGATTCTAATAAACTTGTCTGCTAATTTTATTTTAGCAGGGGGCGGAATCTGTTTTTCTCAATGAAGGATTGATAGACTTGCTTCGAAGAGACATCTAAGATTGGCGCAGAGTTATCATTATCCAGCTTAATAGTTGGTGAGTTTGGCAAAGGTACAGTAGGGATTGAATTTACAATGCTGGGGATACTAAAGGCGAAATAACATCACGTGAAAAGAAATTATTTATAAAAATCACATCACCTATTTTTTAAAAGCCAAGTTCAATTAAATCCTTTCTATACAGGGACATTTTTTTCAATACATAAAAACTTATTGTTCCAAATAATCTCGTTTAAAGCATCCTGAGATGAGCTTGGTTTCTTCCCATTTAGCTCCGACCACGCATCAAGGCTGATTCCTTATAATAAGCTGGTAAATGGATCTTGAGATAATAGGTGTCAAAGTTACAGTACAGGACAAAGCGTCTCGCAATTGGCGAAAGGAGCTTGGCAAAAATTGCCTTCCAAGGACTTTGATAGTCTTCCATAATTTTTTTTAGACAAATCTCGCTTCGCTTTAATCATAGATTCGACATCTAACATTTTCAATCCTCCTCTTTTAACTCGGAAAATTCCGAGTTTTGGTGAGCGGGCCGATTTCACTCCTTCCCTCCTTCACTCCTGCCAAACCACTCCTGCCAAACTGGCCAATTAGAAGCGGTCGTTCACACGCGCTTGGTGAACATTGTAACACGATCTGACAGAAATCGGCTGCGTGTAATATTTTTGTTCAAAAGCGACAACTTAAAATACCGCGACTTCTCTGCTAAAAGAAACCACTTCAGAAGAGTTTAATTGGATTGAGGATACTCGACAAATACTGGTAACAGCACATGTTTCGTTTTGGTGACATTTAAAGTTCACCCGCTTGATCTGCTTGATCTTTTCGCTGGCGAATTCCGACGAACTGAAGATTCACTGAATCATCAGGAATCATCCCGTATTCTCTGGTGATTTTGCAGTTGTTCTGAACTGTTTCTACATCGGCAACAACTTTCAACTTGAAGGTTTCGTTGTTAGAAAACCAGTAGCTTTTGGATGATGATCGACAACTGCTTAATTCTTCAGAAGAATGCGTGATTGTTTGAGATGGGATTCTGAACTCAGGTGAATGTTTTGTCACGCATGTGTACGGTTCTATTAATAAATTCATTCTTTGTCAGTGATTTGTTGTTTTTCAATTACACAGTTGTGATTTAACGATATGTTGATTCGCTGCACGTGGACTGTTTTATAGCTTGAAGGAAAAATTGGGTCTTGGCTTATAGCTGAGCGATTTGGGTTTATTTTTTGTCAGTATAACTGGTTCCAAAAACTAAAAGTCTAGGGTTTCGGCTAATAGCCGAATAAATACGGTACATGCATGCATAACTATCAGCCAAAATATTGTATTAATGTCAGTTTTCTTGAAATAGACCAAAACTTATTTTTTCTAACGATATCATTATTTTGCCTATAACCTTCAAAAAACAAAAAGGAAAAATATAAAGAAAGCAAACAATTTGCAACCGATGGGAACTCTATCACTTGCCCTTTCGGCCTGCTCTCGATGAGCAGCTAGATGACAATGAAACTAAGTGAAGTGAACTGAATTGTGGAAAGTCAAACATCATTTGTTTTAGCAAATCTCTATTTGTCAGTTTGTTGTTTTCGATTCTTGTTTCATAATAAATTTTCCGAGTTTAGTGGCTCATAGCCACTTTTATTTTTAAAATCTGGAATCAAAGCATGGCGTTTCACTTTATCCTTCCCATTCCAAATGAAACTATAAAAAATTGAGTTTGCCTCCATAATTAGTTCTTTGGAAATCGTAATGACAGATGCCCTGTACATAAGTTTGGGGATGGCAAAGGTTTTAATAATTAGAATCCTTCCTATTAGGGACCAACCCCCCCATTTCCACATGTTAATTGATTTCTTTATATCCTTCAAGGTTTGTCTATAGTTCAAAGTGTCCCTTTGTTTTAAGTCATATCCAAAATGCACCCCTAAAATCTTAATAATCTCACACACATTGTGCTTTGCAAAGTCTACCAGCTTGATAGTGCTATTCCCAAGGGCTAGTATTTCAGTTTTTTCGTGATTAACCTGTAAGCCAGACTTGTTTCCAAAATTCTCAAGAATACGAAGCAATGCAGTATTCTCGTTATGATCCCTAAGAAAACACGTCATGTCATCCGCAAATAATGACAACTTCACGATTTCCTCTCCTATTTTGAACCCTGGATTTGGCTATCAATTCTTATTTGTAAAGCTAAAGTTTCAGGCGCGATGATGACTAGGTAGGGAGAGAGTGGGTCTCCCTGTCTCACCCCCCTACTTAAAGAAAAAGGAGCAGTGGTAAATCCATTATTCATTACGCAACTAGACACATTCTTATACAGCACACGAATTCAATGAATAAAAGAAGGGCCGAAGTTAAAATTGTGCAGTGTCCTAATAAGGAAATTAAAATTGAGCGTATCGAAAGCTTTCCCAAAATCTATTGCTACCAACAAACCCGACAGACCATTCCGTTTTGTGTAATCAACCATGTCATCGATTGTTCTGACTGCGTCGAACATAGACCTGCCTTTGACAAAAGCATTCTGATTAGAGTGTATTATTGCGGGTAAGACCTTTTCTAATCGTTTCGCCAATACTTTGGAAATTATTTTTGCATCAACATTGATTAACAAAATTGGACGCCAGTTCTTTATCATTCTCTTATCTTTCCCTTTCTTTTCAATTAGTGTTATAATTGCTTGTATTTGCAAGTTTTAAAGTTCGCCAAACTCATATGAGTAATTTATACTATCAACCAAATATTTTCTAATCAAAGGCCAAAAAGCCATGTAAAACTCGATGGTTAATCCATCATTCTCCGGAGTTTTATTTTTTTGAAAGGATTGTAAAACTGAATAGCACTCATTTTGTGTTATTTTTCCTTCACATGCAGACCGTAACTCCTCAGATAGTTTTGGTATTTCTGCTGAATCATTGAGAAAAGATGATTCTGACAGACCACTATTACTTCTGCTATAAAGGGTGGAATAAAACGACTCCAATTCACTCAATATAGTCTTAGGGTTTGATGTTAATTTTCCATCGGTAGTGATAATTTTCCGTACACTACATTTCCTTTTATTGGACTTTTTATTAACATTTATTTATTTTTATTAACATTTATTATTTTTCGTACCAATTTGCACGCGAACGTATAATCGCTCCTTGGGTAATATAATCGTAATATTCGTCATACTCGGCCTGCAGACGTTACAATTCCTCAGCGTTTTCTTTTGATGGGTCAGCGTCGCACTTTTCCGCAATTTTCTTTCCAATTCATTCACTTTCGCTTTCCTACTGCGTGCTTTTGTTTTACTATAACTGATGGTTAGTTGTCTTATTTTGTATTTCAATAAGTCCCATAAGACACGTCTGTCGTCAACTTCTTTAAATTATTTGAGCCACTGACTAAAGTTAATGTGCAGAAGATCGCAGTAAGCTTGATCGTTGACTAGGTTGGCATTAAATTTCCAAAAACTTGGGCCCTGACTACTTCCCTCTACACCATTGAAAGATAAAGTTATTGCCGAGTGGTCTGATTTAATAGATGAAGTTATGTCTACAGAATCCACATCTTCTTGTAAAGAATTACTAATAAGCCAAAAATCTTATCGCCTTTTAATAATTGGATTCTTTTGGCTCCAAGTAAAGCGCTTTGCTTTAGGATTTCGTACCCTCCAAATGTCGACCAAGTCGTGTTCCTGACAAGTGTCGTCAAAAACTTAACTGAATCTTTGACTCTCTTTATACCGCCACTACCGTCTAAGTTCGGATTGAATGTTACATTAAAATCGCCTCCAACAACAACCGAGTATTGAGAAAGAGTAAAGGTTCCTAATACACTCGAAATATCCTTGAAAAAAGCACATTGCTCGGCGGACTTATTGGGCGCGTAAACATTTAATAGTAAAAACGAGTCCTGTATTGTTGCCTCTAGGAGAATAAACCGACCTTGCTCATCCATTTTAAGTGACTGGAGATTAAAGTCAAGCTGATCTTTTACCAAAACAAGTACGCCTCGGCTATGCGCGCTTCCGTGTGAGAAAAACATATCACCTTTCCACTGTTTTTTCCATACATTTTCTACTTCTACTTCTTGCTCCCAGTAGGGTCATAGCTTTCCCTGGCCGCCATGCTCAGTCATGTTATGTACAAGAACACGATCCCCTTCACACAGCTAAGTGTGTCCGACTTTTTTGTCATACTGTTGTTTCCCCATGTCTGTACTTTTCTTTGCATGGGCAGAGGCCAAATCATAAGCTTGCTATATTCAGGATATGTAGAAAATCCCTCTGGAGGTTTTAAGGCAAACATTAAGTCAATAGGTAGTCTCAGGTTTCTACCAAACAGTTGATAGAAAGGTGAAAATCCAGAAGAATCATGACGAGTACAGTCCAAGGCTCTCAGCATGGATAAAAGCGTCCAGTTCAACCTTTCGACCTGCCCATTACATTACGGGTTAAGCGTGTTGTCTGTGAATGTTTAATCCCACTCAGTTTCTCAAGGTTGTAGAAACGCCTTTGTCGAATTCTCTACCCTGGTCATGACAGATGGTTTCTGTGAAGCCAAATCTCATGATAAAGTCATCATACAATTTATCAGCAGCAGCTGTCTGACTTCACCAACAGTTGTAGGTGACACCTCCTTTAAACTTCTCGATAGCCTTAACACGCCTTGGGTCCAGCCGGTAACCACCTGACACAACTCTTCCCACGTTTAACCAAACTACATTTACACAGCTTCAACTTCAATCCATGTTCACGTAACTTGCTTAGCACTGTTCTCAGATGCTCAACATGTTCTTCAAAGGTCCTGCTAAATATTATGGTGTCATCAAGGTATGGTATGGCCACTTTGTCCCTCAGTTCACCGTTCCATACATCGCTGGAAATTTGCAGGCTTATTAATCAATCCAAATGGGATCCTTATCCATTCATACCCTCCCCATGGTGTAATGAATGCTGTGGCTCCTCTGCTGTCCTTGCTTAGAAACCCCTTGTGATATGCCTTATCCTGATCGAGGACACTAAACCTACTATTTCCACCAAGACTATCCTGGGTTTCTCGGACCCTAGGAATAGGATGTCTGTTAGCAATAGTCCTGCGGTTCAGTTCACAGTAGTCGATGCATAGTCTCAGAGATCCATCTTTTTTCCCGACACAGACAACTGGAGAGAAATATGGAGACTTAGATTCTGTGATGAAATTCTGCTTCAGATGGTGTTCAATGTACTGTTTCAACTCTGGGTACAATGGTCGAGTGATTGACGTGTACTTCTTTTGCACTGGCTGGATATCCTTCAGGTTAATCTCCATTTCCAAATCAGGGATGCAACCAATACCTTATTCACTGGACGAGAATGACTCATACTCTTCCCTCAGCATTGTCTCAGCTACAATTCGCGGATCATGGTTTGAGTCACTAAGGTCAACTGCCGGGAGATAGTTTTTGCTTTCTCCATCTTGCTGCCCAGAAAGGAGTTGGTCTTGTTGGCTACTGAGGCTCCTGCTCCTTTAGATGTTGTTGGTCGGTCTAGATCCTGCATTCACTCAGCCTCATGTATGCCACAGTCGCTGATTTCACTGCCTCCCTAACGAGGTGCAGCTCTTAAGTGTGATGTCATGATCTGTCCCATTGTACACAATAACTTGTACACGGGAGTTTTTCCTGGTTTGATGTTTAACAAAGACCTCTTTACTTCTAAGCCCTCTGGCAACAACTGTGCTAGTTTGTCTGGCTCAAAAAACACTGGTGTTTGCCTGTGCACAGGTCCTGTATTTGCACGACAACTGACAGCAACTGTGCTATCATTAGGTATGATCACATCTTTTCTTCCAGTTCTCACTTAACAAATGCAGTATCTGAACGTGAACTCTGAATAACGTTAATCGAGGCATCTAATTCTGTTTTATCTTTTCCAGGGAAACTTTTGTAAATTATTGGCTTTGGCTTCTGTCCTGGCTTACCAGCTCTTCAATGAAATTGTATCCCAGAATAAGACAGTTAAACTTATCTGATGTTACAAGGGAAGGCACTAACAGTTCTTCTTGACTACTATCACTGCTGAGAGAGTTTAACTTCACTCTGACTTTCACCCACCAAATGCAGGGTACCTTAGTCCCATTGACTGCTGTTAAATCTAGATTTGTATCCAGGAGCTCTGACAACTGTCTAATAGTTACTTCTTTTAGGTGTTATGAATACAGTCATTGAGCAAGCATTTTACCATACACTTCTTACCAAAGAGGCCATTAACTTTAGCATGTTCACAAGGAGTTAAGTTGCTAGCACAGGCTGGGTCTACAAAATCTTTAGACTTACTTGTACTTGCCTCAGAGAGATTAATTATTGCTTGGCACAACATCTTGTCTTGGCACAATACCATACACTTTGACACTGACTACATTTTTTAAGCTGTCCATGCTCAACTCCAGTTTTACAGCAGTGTTTACATTGGTGAGACTTGCATGGATTTACGATTGTTTCCTGTTTTGCGGAAGCAGTCGATTCCTGTTTAACTGCTTCCTGCATCCACTTGCAAAATGAGAGTCGCCCCCACACTTAAAGCAGGGATTACAATACTCATTCTTGTTTTCAAGGCAGCTTGAACACAAAGGTAGACTTTTTCTCTCCGGCAACTCCGGCAACTTCCACTTTGGTCAGTGCTCTTCTTTCTGACCTCACTTTTCAGTGCCTCAACTTCTGACTTGATTCCACTGATAGTTGTTATAAAATAATTCTAAGGGGTGCCTTTCTTGTTTTCTTTCCTTGGATAAGTTATCAGATACTGCAGACACTGATAACGCTGGTGGTTTGGACTTGGTATTGTTCCTTAGCTTTTTGTCCCTCTCCTTTTCTGCTGAGGTTGCCATACTTATCTAATGCACTAACACTTTATCTGACACATTCGGGTCCTTTAGGAATTGGCGAATCTTAGCACGAATACTTTCATCCTGTAAACCAGTTTCTACTGTTCGAAGAAACAGACACTGTATGTTTCCAGACTCATACTGTAGGGATGTGTCATCATCTCCTTCACTACATGCAAACAGAATCTGCGGCCTCAGCTCTAGGGCATTCATCAAAAACACCTGAGGTGATTCTTTTGGGCTCTGACATAATGATGCTAGTGTTTGATAGAGTTCTGATGTATTCTTCGCACCAGCGTGGCTGCGGAGAATTTTTTTTAACCAGCCCAATGTTAAATCTTTGTAAGTTTCCAGATAACTTCTAATCACCATACCAGGTGTGATTGAACGAAAAACACCATCAACAATTTCATTTTCAGTATAACCCTGGGCCAACCCCGTTTAAATTTGAGCGCCAGTGAGAAGAAGGTAATTTTATCTTTCTGCTCTGGCTCTCCAATTTGACCGCTGATCTTAAATTGTCTACGTAAAGCACTGATCGCCAACAGTTTTTGAACCAAGTCTTTCTTCGCTACAGTGGGAGGTTTGGAATCACTTTGAACAAACTTTCTACTCTTACCTTCATCCTTAATGCCAGAAGATGGTATTTCTGTCAACAACTTTTTCACATCTTCAAGGTACAGAATAACTTTGATTTCTTTTGACTTGCTAATTCCTTCCTCAAGTTGCTGAACGATAAGTTTCGCGATGAATAGTTTTCTCTTCCCTTCTTTTTCAACTTTACAGAACTCCGCAATTCGCTGGAGTGAACTCCAATCCGCGGCATAAATGTTAGTTGACAAATATGGCGGGCAACTTACAAGGCACATGGTCGCGAAGAAAACACAGATAAACTCAAAAGCATACCCAAATCGTTTGCCACGATTGGTTTCTACAGTCTTCCATTGTCCTTGAGTTTTAGGTCCTGGCAGGGTTGCCAATTTTGTTAATCCAACGCACGCCGAACAAACGATAAATTACAACAGAATATCTAACTTTTTAATACGCACTTGTAGCATTTCATGCCATTCTCGATTACATTCTTCTTTGCCTAGTGCCGGTCCTGTATTGTTTTATAATAACTAGTTCCACTTCTCTACAGTCACGTAAGCTTGAAGCTTAGATCCCACAACATTAATTGAAATAGCTGCATATTATATATCATACCCTCCTTGAAAGTAGACACATGATGACATCTTAGAGAAAACCAACACTGTCAGTCACAGCCAAAATTATATTCAACAGGCCTAATAATCAACACCATTAGGACCAAATGTAAGAGCAAGAACATTACTATTCACAGCCCTGCCACTGTGGATGGCCAGGTTATAGAGCCGGGTTGATTAAGGTTACACAATACCTTTGCGGGTGTACTTCGGAAAAAATACGTATGGGCGTTGCTTCTAAGTTAGCTATCACAAACTATACATTGTATATCAGTAGAAAAGTAAAGAACTGTAAAATTCGAAAAAAAAATCCGATGTTTAGCAGAGCCATTGTTGAGAAGAAAGAAGCCAGTAAATAGAAAATGACCAAGTGTCATTCCACCTAGTTAATCGGGTATCAAACACCACCACTATTGCACAAGTACTGCACAGTGTTAATCAGCAAGCATCAATTTCTCAAATTGTGTCAGGCTTTTTCTTTTCTTAATTCTTATTGGTTATCTTTTTGTAGATCCGTAAAGTTGAAGTATAGAATAATTTGGCGACCCTGTTGTGTTCGCAGCGGTCACAAGAGAAATATCCAAAATAAAGGAAATCCCTGACACACTTTTGTTCTTCGATGCTTGGCGAATGTTCTGGCCAAATGTCGTTAGAATCGGCCAACTCTACATATTCTATTAATTCATCCAAAGAGACGGTATACTCGCGAAAAACGATTGCAAGTTTTCGCCATTTGAAGATTTGTAAACATCTTATGCCCTTATGTCAACAGGACATACTGCCGGCCAATGAAATGAAGGCACCCCTACTCTTCACAGCAAAACGATATTTGCGGGAAATCAAAGGCAATAATAGTGTGACAGTCACGTTCTTTCTCCTTGTTGAACCTCAGCGTGCGAGAGAAATGGATTAACCCAGAAAAATATGCGGGGGAAGAGTACAAAAAATGAAGTAGAAACAGGTAGCTCGATTTGTTCGAAGGATCTCCTGTCCGCACATCGACCAACATTCCGCTTTAGTCTTCTTCTTAGGTCTCGATTTCGATTTTTCCGCTGTCCAAGGACTTTTTCTATTTTTGTTAAATCGTTTTATGACCTAAATAAAGTCAATAACATGAAATGAGGAGCAATAAACCGAAGAGCGATATCTACAATATAATGGGAGATAAGGAAAATCGCATGTAAACAAAAAATGCTTATAAGGTCCTCATATTAAGAGCTCCGTGATAAGGCTGTTTCGTGCAAAAAAGTTGTCTTAAAGTCAATGCGCTATGAAGATAATGACACCTAACTGTGTTATTAACTCCTATTTTAAAAAACTTTTTTCGAAATAACTCGAGTGTGTTTTTAGATTTTGCTTTCATTTTTGGGGAATGTTAGATTTATAATAAACTTTTAGTTTAGTCCAAAAGTAGTTCTCTGAAGGTATTGTGTAACCTTAATTTACTTATTTAGGAAGCAAGGTGAAAACAGATGGGGACTGTGAAAAGGAAGTGAACATGAGGATCCCTGCAAAGACAAACCAGGCCTTTTTTAGTGCAGAATGCACTTTTGTGATGGTTTGGTGGGCAGTCGTCTGCTAAACCCCTAACGCGTAAAGCACTATAGTGTAAACTTTTAATCAGCAATTAATTAATATCAATTAATTAATTATTTCTGTAAGGGGGGTAAGGAGTGGGGAACACCTGACCGTGTGCCCTTGGACGTTTACCTACGTTGCTTTTCATAATCAATAGCACAAAGGTATATATTTGTTTCAGAAAGCACTTTGCCCTCCTTGTGGTACTATTCTTTCTAGAACAAAATACTTTGTGCTAAATGCATGCGCAGAGTATTACTCTCACAAACATCGCCAGCTTCTTCCTGCGGAAGGATTCCTGTAGACTCTGTGGCGCCGAGTTAAAAGTGCAAATTAATTAAATTAGACGTTTGGATGTCACTGCGGTTATGTGATGTGGCAACGCTGTTTTCTCCAAAAAGTGACCTTGCATCTCATAATCTGAAAAACCATTTTTTTTTAAAATTAACAGCATTTATTTACATCAAATTACAATGCATTACACAAATATTTACAGGAGAAAAAGGAAAAGAAAAACATAACATAAATATTCACACAAAAGATCTAATTTACATATAATGTGTTCAGTAAGCTCGATAAATTAAAGAAAGGGAGTCTGTAAGAGAGTCTGTTATCCATCTCCCAGTTAATTTCTTCTGAGCATTCTAGATTGCAGTCAACACACCACTTTCCTTGGCTTTTCGTAGGGCTTTTTTGTTTAGTGCTGACAAGCTTTTCATATGCCATTCTATTGGGCTTAAAAACTTTTGTGAAGTTGTCAACAAAGGTGCTAAAGTTTTTGTCAGTTTAAACATATTGTTTTTTTGTGTAATTTCTTAAAGATTTTATGCACGATACGACGCCATGATAAGAAATAAAATTTGTTTTAGCGTCGAAGCGTTCCTTAAAGTCCGTGAAAGACAAGAACTTGTCAGTGTCTTTCATTAAATGCGGATTGAATTCCTTTGGAAGACCACAATTTGTAGTACATCGGTTTATTTCCGATTCTCAAAAGTGAACTGTTCCAAAGAGGCAAAGAAAGAAAATGTTCAACGGAGTTTATGCTTTCGACATAACTGATTTCAGACCAAATTTTTAGAATTTCTGTAGTGAAGGTGTCATATACGTGAACGAACTTTGCTAAATCGTTTTTATTGAGGTTGCCCTTAAAGATGTCAGCCCCACCAAATTCGTGCAATTCGTAATCGAAAAAAAGTTTCCATTTTCCATAATTTTCCTTGTCTAAAAATTTTCTTACCCAAGTTGATTTGAGTGCTTTGTTGAAACATTTTATGTCAATCATCCTTAAGCCGCCATTTTTATAATCACTGATCATAACATCTCGCTTAATTTTGTCCCTCTTTCCGCTCCAGAGAAATCTGTAAAACATGCTGTTGAACTCATCTAGAGCGGCATAATCTGTTTGTAGCGGTGACAAGATATGAACAAGCTGGGAGACGATTAAACTTTTTAATATAACGATTTTTTCCAATAGGGTTAAGCGCCGGTATTCCCAGCAGCTTAAGCAATTTTTAACCTTAAGAAGTTTTTCGCTATAGTTTGCCTTCATACTATCCGCAGTATCCGGTGATATCCAGACACCTAGGGCCTTTACTTTTAAGTCCTTTTCAGGACAGATTTGATGTTTTCTTGTAATTTAAGCTCAAGCCAGAAATCGCACCGAAACGCTCTAGGTCAAGTTAGGCAGATAATAAGGACTTTTTTTGAACCATCTAGAATCATGGTGGTATCATCTGCGTATTGGCTGATTTTAATTTCATTTCCACACACAGTGATCCCTTTAATATCATTGTTTCTTAGTATTTTGTCAGCAAGTATCTCTGCGCAGAGGATAAAAATATAAGGGGATAGAGGGCATCCTTGTCTAACTCCTCTTTGGGGCGTGAAGTAGTTACTTGCCCATCCGTTATTAAGGACGCAGCTTTGTATGTTACGGTAGCACAATTGAATCCAGCTAATAAGTGACGGTCCAAAGTTAAAATAGTCTAACGTTTTCCATATAAAAGACCATTCAACAGTGCCGACCGCTTTTTCGAAATCTATAAACATTACTGTAGCAGCCCGGGTATATTGTGAGCAGCAGTGTGGTTTATTAAGCCATCAATAAGTCTTATGTTGTCCCCAATAAATCTTCCTTTAAGGAAGCCGGTTTGGTTGCTGTTTTTAAGCTTTGGAAGTACATTTTGAAGTCGATTTGCAATAGCCTTAGCCGCAATCTTATAATCAGTGTTTAATAAAGTTATTGGTCGCCAGTTTTTAATAAAGTAAGGTTCTGAATCTTTTTTGGGTATTTGCTTAATTATCCCATGTCTTTGGCTTATTGATAGCTGTCCCTCGATGTAAGCACTGTTAATAGAGTTCAAGAAATAGTCAGAAATTTCATTCCAAAAAACTTTGTAAAATCTACCGGGAAGCCGTCCGAGCCTGGTGTTTTTTCAAGGTTCATGCTTTTAAGTGCCTGCAAGCACTCTGCCTTAGTTAACAGGCCCTCACATTTTTCTTTTTCCTCGATAGTAGTTATGTACTACACTCTAAGGCAAAAAATTTTTTGCCTTAGAGATTTAGTACATAACTACTTCCCGTTGTTGGGATCAAATACGGAAAACAAAAATGGAAAACAAAAAATGGAAACCAATCCTGAAAACAAACCCTGTAATCAAAACTGTATCAATCCTGAAAACAAACCCTGTAATCAAAACTGAATCCAAGCGTAGCCGTCTCATAAGACATAAACTTTAGTTTATGTCATATAGAGACTGATGTTCAAATAAAATTTTTAAATTTTATTTGCTCAATTAGTATAAATAAATATGCTCTTATAGTTTAATTGAAAAATCTTGGATCTTAGTGCGTTTAAAAATCAAATCGCTCGCTCTGCTCAAACCCTAGGTCAAATTAATATCCATATGGATATGTTTCTATATTGGTATCTGATATGTATTTTATTGCGCGCTTATCGTATCCAAAACTGTATACCTTTTCCTCATATTTGTTAACAATTTGTTTACTCTGTCTGGTTATCTTATTTTCATTTACTAATGTGAGTTCTTTGATATCGCCCTTAACCATCTTAATCATATTTGTGTGATTTAGTATTTGTGAATTTTCATGATTAAGGGAAAAACCTTTAATAACACATTTCTATTTATTATCGCCATATATGAAACTGTAGTTTTTAGGGCCACCGCTTACGAAGGTACCTTTTATAACCTTACCGTCTAACTCATCTGTTAAATCGCCTAGCATGTCGCCTGTTTCTATTACCTTACTATTTTGGGATTCAATATACACAATACTATCTGTATCAAAATATAACACATGTTTATCTAAATAGTCTAGTTTTTCATATAACATTAGGCGAGCTGAACTAGTTGTAAAACATGCAATGTATATATTCGTATTATAGCTGTTATCAACAAACTGATCCTTGTAAGTGTAGCTCATCTGCACCATGTCTTCATTTATGAAGTTCATGTTTAAATTATCTATAGTATCGTCGAGAACTACTTGATAAAATTCATTTATACCAGTTACGTATTTGCATTGATTCATGTTATTTCGTTGACCAAATTTCCCCCATAGTGAGTTTAAGCACATTTTTGCAATAGCTCGTAAACCTGAATTTTCATGTAATTTACCTAATTCAATGTCTAAATTCTTTTTAACTTTATTTCTAAAAATCATCTCGTCATTGTTATTTTTAAAATTATATTTTGTTGATTCAAGTTTTAGCTTCATGAATTTTTTTATATAACCTTTGAATAGATCATCGGATGACTTCTCAAAATGCCATACCTCATATATTTTTATGATATTATAACCTTTTTCAATGGCTTTATTGAGTTCATCGGTTGTCCATGTACCAATAAATGATCGTTCATTTTCACTATGTTGGCATGTTTCTTTTTGTTTTGATTTAGCACATGATATACACAGAGGGAACATTAGCTTTTCAGCCTTTTCACATTTGATTTTCTTAGGTAGAACAGCATGGTATAATTCTCTTGGTGCCAAAATTTTACATTTTATAAAACCGTACCATTCCATGTTATATTTATCTGGTGATATTATTTTTTTAGGATGACCAATGGGATATTTTTTGTAAAACTGAACTGTTGGATACAGGGAACAAAAATCAACATATTTACCACATTCGCCTTCTTTGAATTTATACAATAATTTGGTAGCATTAGTCCGACCGCCATAGAAAGCATCTCTCGGCTTTAGTGGTCCAACCACTTCTCTATTCCAATCATTTTTATATTTCTGAAAACTTTTATCATTTTTTAATTTACATTCCCACATTTCAATAAGATTGTAACCAGCAGTTGTTATTTTGTTATTTTTTTCTTGTGTTTTATTATACAAAGTACCCATATCACTTTGATTCTTATTATTGATAACATCAGCCTTGTAGCAATCTGGGCATCCATGCCAGAAGCAACCTTGGAATTCAAAAACACTATTTGTAGATGCACAAAAACCATCTACTTTTAATTTGTTATTGTTACATTTGATAACTTTTTCACCTCCTTCCAAGGCATGTTGAATTTTAATGTTATTTTTCTTACTTATGTAATCAAGCCATGCAATACTGACTGCACTATGGTTTTCTGTTTGAACAACATTTTCAACCACAGCTATGGTATTTTTTGGCATATAATTCCCTCTATAAATAGCCATACAAACAGCGGCTATTGTAATGTATTTTAGTGGATCGATATTTTCTTGATTCATGAAATCTTGCCTGAATTTTAACATACATCTTCTTAATATATCCACATCTGACCTACAGTATTCAATTAATTCTTTTTTGAAATCGAAAACATAATTTTCATTAACACGATCGTCATACCATTGTAAAAATTTCTGTCTATCTTCTGTTTTCATTTGATTATACCCATAATGTTTTTTGGAAGGCATCTCTCCTATATAGTTTTGATTACAACTTTTATTAAAATAATGTGGAAAATACCCTTTTTTCAACTCGTCTAAGCCAAATGTTTTTGGAAACGATTGTAGGGGTTGTTGGATAAAATTCAAACTGTCGATTATTTTGATTCTTAACTGTGGTATCTCCATCATGATGATTTTTGCTCCATTGTAAATACAATAAGGCTTAAAACTGTTATCAACGCACCATTTTAGTATAAAATGACTGTCATACCCTTTGCTATTATGAGCCAAAAGTGTATATCCTTTATATTTATCATTGAGGATTCCGTTACAAAAACTATTAATATCATTGAAGATTGATTCATTACCATTGAAATCATGGCAGATAGCTAAATTAACTTCATGTGTTCCAGTGTTTTGTGTACATTCGAAATCGAAAAATAAATATTTTTCATTATACGTTTTACATGAGTAGCAATAATCTTTTTTGGGAATGTTTTTATTTAATCGGCATGGTTTTTCGCTCTTTTTGATGCAATTTCCTCCCTTGCATTTTATTTTTTTCATGAAACATTCATGCTTGTTTTCACAATATTTATTACAATTATTGCACATTTTGAAACCGCATTTATGTATTTTGATATATGGTTTTAGTATGATTTGATTGCATTTTAAACATTTTGCTACACTGCTACATACTGAATCATCACTATCTTTTTTCGATCGGTTACTAGTATGGTTTTTGAAGCAAGTATTACCATGAAAAACACGATTGCATTGATTACATGTAACGTCTTTACCATTACATTTATTTCCATCTGGAAAATATTTGAAACAAGATAGACATTTTTGGGGGCATTTGTGTTTATCACGTCTCGTGTAAGCTTTTTTGCAAGAATGGCAGTAATATGCTACATCTAAAAAGGCTGTCATTGATTTTATGACATCAAAGTGATTCCGTGTTTTGTATAGATAAATTTTATCAGCTTTTCCCTTATTGGAAGTATATATAATCTCATTGAATTGCTCACTATCGATTATATTTATTTCTACATCTAAATGTAATGCAAAGCTATTTACATCTTCTAAAGAATTTCCATAATCGTTTATTGAAACATTAGCATTGTTATGTAGCTCTTTGGCTTTAATTTCTTGTAGTTTTCGACTTTTATTGAATCCATCTTTCAACTGAGTTGCGGTGTAATTATCCTTGTGCAAATTAGCAAAGCCTGTTACTATTGCCCTAGCAAGGCATATTGAGTCGGTGTTTTTTATTGTGATAATGCATTGTTTCCTATTTACTGTTTGTTTTGATAAATATAGTCGACCTTTACCTGAAGGTATTTTAACAGATTGAATAATTATTTTGCAATTTTCTAAATTTATTTCTTTATACTCCAACGTATTGATTACATCTAAAAGTTGATTTAACTTGAAATCAGAAACTTTTAACAATTTTGTTGAAATCGGATTTGTTAATTCATTATTTGAAATTACCAATCTGAACCTATCATTTGGTTTTAACTGTCTTTTCTTTATTGTCATTTCAACCATTTTTTCAAAGACACTGAAAACGTCATTTTTATTACCTATGAAATTTTTGCGTACAATTATTTTAAATTCATTTGTGTAAGCATTGTACTTTTTATTTACCGTATTTCCGATTTCAGTTATTTTGAATAGAGGTTGGTCATTGGATGTTGTATCAAAAATACTGTCATCGAAATTAAATTCATTGAGTGTCCTGTTTAAGGTCTTATCGTTCTTATATTTTTGAATTTTATTGATTACTTTTTTCCTTGTTGAGTTTTTTACAAGATCTATCCATGTATAGCCTAGTGCCTTTGCATCCCTCAGGTAACTTTTTGATAGTTGTTTAAGAGTATTATGGGTTTTTGTTATTGGTTTAGGAGTATTTGAATGAGATTGGTATGTCTTCTTTTTTGGTATTTTACGCGAGGGGGTGGGGCTTTGATTCGGCTTCTGGGGCTCGTGTGCTTTCGGCTCGACCTTTTTGTGCTCGTGTGCTTTTGGTTCGGCTTTTAGTGATAAAATGAGTTTTATAAGGTCGGTTTTAGATAGATTGTTGAGATCAGATTCGTCCATATTAATATTGGTTGAGATATTTTTTTGTGTCATTTTTTATGTACTATATAGAATTACCATTTCTTTAAGTATCTATAGTAAAAAATAATTTTTTAGATTTTTGGTGCGTTTAAAAGATAACCAGAAATAAATATATTTTTGGTCACCTAAGGCAACAGATAACAGCAATTCATATATACTGTGCTATACAATATATAATTATATAATTTTTCTTTATATGTTATTCATCAGGTATAATATTAAACCGATCATCATCTTCAAGAGCTTTAATAACAGCATTTTTAATATGCTTTTTGGTCATCATATGACTCCATTTTCCTGCAAGGCAACTGTGATATTCACAAATATCACAATACCAAGGTTTATTAAGCATGTATTTCGTCTTTGATTTAGTAATAGCGTTACGTCTGTCTTCATCATTATCGTATTTAAGATTCCTTCCCATTAATATAATACTATATATTATTTCTTTATACCAGTTATAGTGCGTTTAAGTGATAGATATAAACAGATAATTATTTTCTTTATTAATATATATAGAATGAGTGATATTACATTAAATATCAAACACCTACTAGAAGCTGATCAAAGCTCGAATGATATAGCCTTCATTAATAAAATGTATTGTATTCAGAGCATCCTTAAAACAAATATTTGTATTATTAAATTGCTATCTTCAGACCTTAACAGCAGATCTGAAATATCAAATGAAGACAAAAATCATGTACGTTTAGAGTGTATACCTAAAGACCAGAAAAGACGACGTGGAAGACCTCGTAAGGATCAACATTAAATACATAATTATTCAGTTTACGGTTTTAGCCATAAGTTATAAATGATTAATGAATAAAAAAGATGGTTCCACAATGTTTACATTAGGGGGTTTTTCGATGGCGTGATTTTTTCGACTTACGCGTCAGCAGGTTTTTTAATCAACCAGTCTTTAAAAAGGGAGTTTTTTGATGAATTACGCATCAGCAGGTATTTTTAATTTAGGCTATATCAAGTCGATAAATTCGTTTTTGAGGTCATGAGTAAGAATTTTTTTTATTATAAACTTTTGGAGTAAAATTTACTCCAAAAGTTTATATGCGTTGCGTATTCAATTACGAGTGTTTCCATAATTGCATTTTAGACGATATAACAATGCATGCAAACAGAGACAAACTCGATGATAGTCTTCATAACTTAATTCTATTGCCTTGAACCATCTTTATATAAATATATTTATATATGAGATGTTTTGTGTTACACAGATACATAGCGATTTAAATATAATGGGTGAGGGTTCTTGTATTTTTTGCAATGAGTTATTATATACAGGCGATAAAGTTGTTGATCATTGCTGTGATAAACCTGATATTTTGGAAGATGCATATATGAAAGTATGCCAAAATTGTGGGACTCAGAATTATAAATATGTTAGCCAGTATTTTGATTTTTACGAGAACAGACACAAAATATGGCGTAAAAGCATCTATCATCGTAAATACCATATTGAGAATGTTTTAAACGATTTATGTATTAAAAATGGAGTTCAATTGTCTCATAATCAGCGCGATAAGATTTACAAAGTGTTTCATGAGATCGATACTATTCTTCCATCTATAAATAAAAGAAGAAAGAGGATGATCTCAACGAAATATATTATAAGACAGCTGTTTAAAATGCTCGGTATACCATACAATTTCATCTGTGTTACTAAATCAAAAAAAAACGCGAGCTTTTAATGATCGGTATTGGGGTGAGATTTTAGCATTAAAATCGTCCCAGATCGCACGGATTATTCGGTAAATTTATCATCATACTTGAGCAGATATCGATCGATTATTGGACCGGTATCGCATATGTAATCGTCAATGCTTTTCATTGTATTTAGGATGCTAGACGGATTATAATCGCCACTTCTCATAGCGCCTTTAATAGTGTTCAAAAGGTGTTGATAGCTCTGATATGCATATGTACTATTTTGAATTTTTAAATCGAGATTTTGGTGATGCATCCAGCCTTGTATTAAAAGCGCTATTGTACTAATTGCAACCAAACTAATACCACCTGTAGCAATACTTGATGCAAGGGAGCCGGATGCAAAGAGAATAGACAAAGAGTTGCCCAGTAATTTCCATTTTTTGAAACGTTTAACAGCCTGCTTGTAAGCCCAACATTTTCGATGATATGTTTGATAATAAGCTTTCAATTCTATAATTTGGTCTTCAGTAAGTTCGCTTGATATATGGTTCCAGGTAAATATGCATTTTCGATGTTTAGTCATATATATTAGTTATATATGATTTTTTTGTTTTAACATTTTGTCATTTTAGCATTGCGCTTGTTCTTTATTGTGTAATACAGCTTCCTTATGTTTTGAATTAATCTCTCAATAGAATCAATAATATTGCTAACCAATTTCACTGTTTTCATATAATTTAATTAGATAAAATCGTTGGAGTTAGATAATTTATTCGAAGAATACAGCCTTTGTTTTATCTAAAAATTGGATTTTATGATACTCTCTACCATTTATCGGATATGCAGTTTTACTAAAACCGATTCTTTGTACAAAGTAATCTGAACTGATTTTAATGTTGGATGCATTGATATTAAAACCAGAAAATGTTCGATCAATACTCATACCATTATTGCATACAGCGATTCTAAATTGGGACCCTATTTTAGTATACCATAGATTCAGATATTTCCCTATATAAGCAGTTCTAATCTGCTCTATATATTCATCTAAATCATATTCAATTTTAATTTTTTTATTCTCAATTTTAATCCAAGGGTAATGAAAACTACTATCATCGCCCAATTTTATAAGAATTCTTTTATTAGGCCCTGCCTCATATTTAAATGTCAGATAAAAGGTAAAGTCGTCAGATCCAGTGATGTTTTCATTTAAATTAATTATGAAACTATTTTTAAAACCCTTTGTTATATCAAAATCTGCTAACAATTTTGTTGGATTAAAGACAAGATTATCTAATCCTGAAACAACAGCGCCGTTGCTATCTGACATGATGAATTTAGATGGATCCATTAAATCGAAATAATATTTCCCAAACAATTCATAATAATAGCTTTTGGGTTGCAATGTTTTGATCTGGTTTTCAAGAGTTAGTTTGAGATCATTATTCAAGCTTGTCAACTGGCCTAGATTGATTGCATCGTTGTTATTTAAAGCTTCTTTTAAGCCAGTGATGGAATAATTGGACATATTTACAGCTCCCTCGATATATATTTGATCATTCTCCACGCGATATAGTTGGTCATATATGCTTGGTGAGATATTGGATTGATGTGAAGATATTCCATACACTGTGAAGTAAGTTTGTAGTTTTTGATCATAATTTTGATCAGGTTTCATCTTCATAACGATATCAATATAGATATAATTGTTACCGATTTGCTGAGATTTGGTGAATTGGCATATTAATCGAGCATATAGTTGCGTTCCGAATACCTTTGTGCTTATGTTATAAATTGTTTCAATTGAAGATATACCATCGATATGTATAGAACTAGGATCAATATCATTATTTGTCCATATCAACTCAAAACATAAGGTATATTGATCATTGGAAAGAAGATAGAGGTTTAATCCAACTCTTGAACTATAATACCCCTTTGAAGCATCAAGTAGTAATTTCATGTCAATCACCTTTTTGTTAATCTGATGCGGTGATTTGTCAAGGTATACTTCATCTCCTAATTCGATATCGTTTTCTTGACTTACTTGCTCACTGGGTTTTTCCATTATATATTTGAATTTGTTTTCACTATTAACAGATTGAACATGGCTTTGACTTACGTGATCTTGCATGTATTTGAGAGTAACAACATCATTTAAACTAGATGGTTCCTTTATATTAATTATTTTGTTATTGGCCATGTTAAGATTTGCATTCATATGATTTTTACCGTTAATATCAAGCTTTGTATGAAGACTATTTGCCAAGACATTTCCTTGAGTTCTTGTTAAAAAAGTACTGTTGGCATATATTTTGGAAGCCTTGCTCTGTATGGTATTAGCCAAAATAGCACCTGTTTTCTTTGTTAGAAAAGTATTGTCGGCGTACGATTTGTCTGCTTTAAGAGCGTCTCTGGAGTCAATATATTCTTTATTCATTACGTTTGACATATTGCTGTATCCTTGATCAAAATTCGGAACATTTATTATGCTGTTAAACGTTTGTTCATCGTGGGTATCTAGATCAGCTTTATTTTGTATTTTACTATCTATTTTTTGTTCAAGATTGGTGTCCATTAAATCAACGTATTCTTTCGATACTAGACTTGTTTTTTGGTACAAACCATCATAATACGGTTCTGTGTTGTGTATCACTGATTGATTAGCATCAAAATTGTTCCCTGCATCATCTTTTGTCAAACAATTCAATTTAAGATATCCTTTGTTGACACCTGAAGACAAATCAAGAGCATACGAATCGTAATCAGCATCGATAGCTACATCAGCTTGTGTATTTAACCTGAATATCTTTTTGTTATCCATATCGAAATCAGCTCCCAGTTGTTTAAAACCAATTGCAGGTTTTGCACTTTGAGAATATTTGGTATGCATAAAATCATTTTCGTCATTAATGTACCCCATTTTCTGTTAATATGTTAGATTAAATCTTCTCATCGAAATTTTTTGTTATGAATTTACGTGGTTTATCAATATATAAAAAGCTGAATGGGTCTTTAGTTGCTTGCTCGTATAGCTCTTTTGGAATACTGTTTTCACGGCATATCAGTGCCCTCTCATTAGCACTTGGGAATTCGTAAATACAGAAATGCGAACAGTTAAGTCTTATGTCTTTTTTCGTTTTAAAATAGCTTTGAGACAAATATATCACGCTACAGTTTTTATGTCTCCCTTGTATAAAATAATCGATTAATGGTTTTTGATTTTTATCACAAACATAATCGTCAAATATCACGAGCTTTTGATTATCATCATTTAGTTTAGAAACAGGAATTATTTGGTCGTTACTAGCTTCAATAATGTTATAACCAGCTTCATCGCTTATTGGTTGGAACACATTGATAAGATTTTGGTATTTAGACTGGTCTAAATTTTTTGCATATAAATATATTTTATCGAAATATAATAAATTGTAAATCATATGCATTAAAGTATTAGTCTTTCCCATATTACTCGGAGCGCAAACCAGCATCCGAAAACATTGATTTGGCATAAAATCGTATAGTTGCCTAAAGTTTGAGACCATTTCGTCTTTACAGTCATAATTTGGTATCTTCATTCATTGGTATCTTCATTTATATTATTTAATTATATAATATGAAAGACTTCTGGAAGACTGATGAAAGACTGATGAAAGACTGATGAAAGACCGATGAAAGACTTCTGGAAGACTGATGAAAGACTGATGAAAGACTTCTGGAAGACTGATGAAAGATTGATAATAATCTACACTAATATATATAAATGAGTCTATTAGCTTGGCAAAAAATTGCTAATCAAAAAGAAGAAGTTGAAAATCAAATCAAGAATATTAATAATCAAATAATGTCTTCAAAATTGGCAGATGAATTAGGACAAATCAAATTTACAAAAATGTTTAAACCAGTAACATCTCGTCTCGATACACAAATTGAAGCAACTAAAAAGTTGAATAATAAAGGTTAAAAGAGCTTGACCCTCTTCCAGAATTTCCAATTGATGAAGATGAGGATGAAGATGAAATGCCAAATTATCCACCCCCGCCACCAATTGATGAAGATGAAATGCCCAATTTTGAACCACCACCACCAATTGATGAAGATGAAACAGAAGATGAAGGTGAAATGTCTGATTTTGAGCCATCAACAACACGGAAGAGAAAAGAATGGACACCTAGCTCTTTCAAAAAGGCTGATCAACAGAAATTAGATAATGAACGCAAATATCTAGCTAAAGAAAGACGTCGCGTCAACGTTTTATTAGGGAAGCTCTCAAAAAGTGGTGAAGATTTTATCAAATCAGGTAAATATGAAGGAAAGTCATATGATGAGCTGTCGGGACTATCCGAAGATTTTACAAAAAAAATTGATAGAATTGAAGATCAGCTGTTACTGACTAGACAAAAAAAGCAAAGAATGGAATACAAAAAAGTTCCTTTCTCAGCTTCGGATTTACAGGAAAAATAAAAAATATTAAAAAAGACCCCACGTAAAACTAAATCTAAGAAAAAACCAGCCATAGAGAAATCCTTATTTGATAAGATAGATGCTATGAGGAAGGACACAGCGCCTGATTCTGATAGAGAAGATAATGAGTGGGAAGGCAGTGGGATAAATCAAAATTATAAAGTAATCTATTACAAAAATCCTGAGAAACTTATTGAAAAACTTGATGTAATTTGCGGAAGTATTAACGCTGGGAATTCATCCAATCAAGTAAGAAATCAAGGTATTACAATATTGGATGAACTGTTAAGAGTGAAAAGAATTACAAAGCGTCTTTATGAAAAAATTTATAACAACTATTTTATCTAATTTAAATATATATAATGGAAAAACATTTGATACTTAGTTCATTCTGGGCGAAAAGACAATCCAATAATTATAATCAGAAAGCACATGATTTTACTATTTATCTTGAACAGCCACTTTTCTTGGATCAAAATAAAAATTATGAAATGGCACTGGATGAGATTATAACGATGACATATAGTTGGTACAATATCGCATCCTCATTCACTAATACTAAAATAAGATATCGAAAAACCGTTGGTAGTGATACAAGTTTTAAAAATATTGAATTTCCTAATGGAATGTATTCATATACAGACATTGATACTTTTTTAAAAAATACAACTGGTAAAGATGGTGATAATTATCCATTTTCAGTTACGTTTGATTTATCATTATTTAGAACAATAATAACCATAAAGCCAAATTATGAATTAGATCTATCTGTATCAGACTTTAATTTGATTCTGGGTTTTGAAAAGAAAATTTTAACTTCAGGGAGTAATATAAGTGACAAAATACCTGATTTAACAAGGAGCGTTGATATGATATGTATTCATTGCGATTTGACTAACAGATCCTTGACAGATGAATCCAGAGATGTATTACTTTGTTTTAGTATCATAGCACAAGGCATTCGTAGATCATTCCCTTTCACTCTTCAACCAAGACGACTGAAATTTTCACCAATTAATAAAAATAGTATTGATTCAATCAGACTATATATAACCGATTCGCATAATCGTCCCATTGATTTAAATGAAATCGATACGGCGTTTCATATCGTTATCAAAGAGGTGAATTAATCTAAACTAATAATATAAAATGAATCGAGTATACGAATGGTCAAAATTTTATAACCCTAAAAAAGGTTTATATCAATATCGTCATAAAGGATCAGGTTTACTAACTAATGATTTAGCAAATATCGGACAATATGCTAAAAAAATGGTAAAATATCTCAATAAATCACCAACAATCAAAGCACAAAAGAAAAGTTTAAAAACCGTGTTAAATAGAAGTGAAAAAGCTGGGGATCTTATTTTGAAACGATTAGCACAATTGAAGTAAATTATCTAATCTAATAATATAAATGAGTTTCAGAAGCATAGAAAATGTTGAAAAAGTTGATTATCTAAGATTCAATCTGCAAACACCCATTATTCAGCCAGCAAATGGCTTATATCAGGAAAAAACAGGGTATATATTCAATATGACCGATCGCTCTTCATGGTTCGATTGGTATAACGGATACTTTATCGTCAAATACAAACTTCAAAAAAAGGCTGATGGTACAGCTATCGATGCCAATGCTCTACAAACACCTGTGCTAACGTCAACGATAAATGATAGTACAAGTATCATCAATCACATAATGATAACTTCAGGGGGTAAAAAGCCTTACGATAGTAATAGCCTGCATAAAATCTGTTTCATAAAAGGGTTGCTTGAATTTTCTGATGACTATAGCCGTACAGTAGCTACCAATTTCAATTGGTATCTCGACGATAGAGCTGTATTAGCGGGCGATTTAAGAACAGCCCCAAAAGTAGGAGCAATTAAAAGAGCTGAATTGTGTGAACAATCAAAAGACGTATATGCTTGTATACCGTTAAATCGTTTTTCCATTTTTCAAGAACTCCGCGATAAAATGATACCACCTATGCAAATCGAACTAAATATAACACTAAATGATGACAGAGAATTCATTTACAGAGTTGCGGGTAATGAAACACGATATGTTGTTCTAGATTTTCAGTTATGGTTACCACGTTTGAACTTTACATCAGCAGGACAAAAATTAGTAAATAATACCTTTTTAAGGCCATCAAAATTTACATATTTAAGAGAGTTCATCAAGCATTCATCACCGACAACGTCAATTTCCGGTATATATCAAATTACACCAGCTATTAAAAATGCAAAACATGTTTTTGTATATCTTCAGAGGAACAAGACTAATAATGAATTAGAAAACCCCTTTATTTTTGATACTTTTAAAATAAATGCGGGTAATGATGCATGTAAACTTTCTACTTGTCGTTTGCAACTTGGTACTTCATTTTTTACTCCGGAACTTGAGTATGATTGTGATTTTAAACCAAGATTATATAATGACATTCAAGAATATGCATACAGAACCAACGACTACAATACAGGAACTCAGTTAAATTTACAAAATTATTCTGAATTATTTCCTGTTATCTATTTCGATTTAAGAAATCATAAGGAATCGGTTACTGATGATCCAAAACAGTTATTGTTTCATTATCGATTAAATGTACAAGCTACTGACAATTATATGATTTACGCTGTAGTTCTTTATGAGGAAAGTATCGTAATTGATAAAATTGGGAATGAACTTATTTTTATGTAATATTTAATCTAACACTATTATATATAGAGCAAGACTATGAGCACAAAATATATTTCAACATATATTCCTCTAACAGAAGGCCAAATAAAAAAGCTAGCCAGAGCAATCAAAAATTCAAGTGAAATCAGTTTATTAATTAACAAGAATCAGATCAAAAAGAAGGGTAATACTGAGTTATACCTTACAGAAAGACAAATAACACGTCATAATAAAGTAAAAAGTGAGGGAAAAGGCATTACATTGAGTTTATCTAAAGCACAAATAAGTAAAATGCGAAAGGTGATTGGAAAAGGAATTCAAGTCACTCCTGATAATCAAGGAGGGACAGGAATGCAAATAGAATACCCTTATTATTCACCACAAATCATTAGGAAACAAAGATCAAAAAACGGTGGCAAAATTAAACTACCAAATAAGAGAGATGCATTATCTTACAGACCGCCACCATTCATCGGTTCTTGGGGTGAATATGATAAATTTCTTAGAACAGGTGGATTGGTGCTTCCAAAAAAAAAGATCTTGAAACCAAAAAAAAAGTAAAAAAACCTACATTTATCAAAAAAGCTCTAAGTAACAATGATCTAATGAGATGGTGTAAGTATTTAAATATTAATATCACAGGGATATACAGCAGAGATGAACACATGCCTAAAAAACATAGCCCATGTATCATTAATTTAGACAGCTATGAAGGTGTTGGTAGCCACTGGGTTGCCTGTGTTCCTAGTGTAAAAAAAGACATATTGTGGTACTTTGATAGCTTCGGAATGTCATACCCAAATGAATTTAAAATGAGAGCTGAAAAAGATGGGATAAAACAAGTTTTGTATAATAACACACAATATCAGAATATCAAATCAGTACTTTGTGGCTATTATTGTATTTATTTCTTGCATCAAGCATTGGTTTATGATAGAGAGTATCATGATATATTAATGCAATTATCAATGACTGACACAATGTACAATGAACGTTTTATAAGCAATTATTTCAAAAATATGAAATCATATTATATATGAAATCGTATTGTGTGAAACAAAGAAAAATAACAAATTGTGTACCTAATTCTGAACAATATGTAAGATCAAAGAACGGAAGATTTATGATGCGTTGTGTTTGCTTAGAATGCAAAATCATTAAAACCAAATTTGTCAGTGAGAAAAAGGGGCAAGGAGTTGGTGAAACGATTAACAAAAAGGTCGGCGAAAAGATACCCTCGTTCAAACAATCACAAGACGTTGCAAGCTTCATAACGGGTATTACCGGTGGTGATAAGGATTTATTTAAAAAATTCTGGCGAGGTGACTAAAGGTATATTTAATAAAAAAAGCGGGATTCAGACATCTAATTTTTGGAAGCCTGCTGGTGCATATAAAAATGAAAATCTCGACCCCAAATGCAATTTCAGTGAGTATAAAAATGGAAAATGGATAAATCATTATTGCGATTAAATATCTAATCAATATATATAATGTGCCAATCGTATTGTCTATCGTGTAAAAAACAAACCAAATCATTAAACTCTAAAAAGGTAAAAGCTAAAAATGGTCGGCTTATGGAAAAATCAGTTTGTCAAATATGCAGGAAGAAAAAAAGCAAATTTATTAAAGGAGGCGCTCTTGATATACATAAATTGATTGGGAAATTGCCAAAACCAAAAGCCGGCTGGGTACCCCATGGCTATGCCTTTTTGGGTCCTTATAATCCTCTCGAAAAACAAGTGAAATATGATCCAAATACAGGTGAAATACTTCAAATATTTCAAAAACCGACAGGCAGAACGGATGAAATAGCGATGAGGCATGATATTGCATACAGCGTTTGTGGAAATAAAGCAAAATCTAAACAACTAAGTTGCAAGCATAAAGCTGACCAAAAAATGATCCAAGAGCTCGACTCTACCCCTTATTCTCAACGTCAATGGGGTCATACTGTCGCTCGTAATGTAATTGCAACCAAGGCTAAAATAGGGCTTGGTGTTAAAAAGCCAAACGACATATGGTCTGCTGATTTAGTTTTTATGGATAAACTTTCAAAATGGAATAAAGGTTATAAATATCTATTGACTATAATTGACGTATTCAGTAAATTCGCTTGGGCTATACAATTGAAAGATAAGAAAGGTGCATCAATAACTAACGCTTTCAACAATATTGTCATTAATGACAATCGTAAACCTGAATATCTCTGGGTTGATAAGGGATCTGAATTTTATAACAAAACATTCAAGGAATGGCTAAAGCAAAATGATATTAACATGTATTCCACTTTTAATGAAGGTAAAGCTGTTGTTATTGAGAGATTTAATAGAACTTTGAAAAATAAAATGTACAAACAGTTTACTATTCAAGGTAATACACAGTATCTTGAAATACTTCCAAAAATAGTAAAAGAATATAATAATACAAAACATAGCTCTATCAAAATGACACCCACAGAAGCTTCAAAGGAAAAGAATCAAGGAATTGTATATCTTAACCTATACGGTGATATCGAGCCATTATCAGCTAAACCCAAATTTAAGGTTGGT